>NC_064638.1:765636475-765954948 GCF_023864345.2 Schistocerca serialis cubense
ACAGAAAAAAATGGATAAATGCGTGGTCGATGACCTGCAACAACGCCTCCCTCTCTCTTTGATGCATCATCAGTCTACCATTAAATCATAACTCGTTATAACCGCTCTCAACCGATCACTCCACCTACTTTCTAACATCCTTTAACACAGATCCATGTCAATTTAGAAGCAGATGGCTCTCTTTTTCCAGGAAAACATCAAAGACAGCAGTCAACTTGCATATATCACTATTGCCTCAATAGATGTACAGTAGAATGTTGTTAAAAATTATACAGCAACTGTCTGTAAGTTTTTTGTTAGCTGACACTTCCCAATTAAAAGTGCCGTCAAGTTTCTAGTTACATTGACGTCTTTACACACACTACTGCCATGAAAATTTAAAAGTAGCACCCGTAACTGCTTAATAACTTCAAACCACTCATCTGAAGTGACGATGAAGTCACCACGAGAGAGTTTCTCAATCCACCCACAACTTGTAGGTTCTTCTGAAACTTCCATTATCTTGCCATTAGGATGGCCAAGTGATTTGTCTGTGGAGGCGCATCTGGAAGCAATGTATCCAGCAATGTAGCACAAGCCTTCTAGAGAACACTCTATATCTTCTATCAGCTCTGAAACAGTTAAATCATCTGGTGTAATGTCTATTCATTTTTCTTTGTACATGATTTTGTTTTTCACTCTCTCGTATGTAGAAGGACGATGAAGCTGCACGGCTTAAAGTATGAAGTATTACGAGTGTTACGTATTATATGTGTGTATGAATATGCGAATATTTAACAACAGCATTAAGTATTTTTATTGAAGCGAAGTGGAGCCAAGCATGGAGGATTTGCTTCATTTTCTGACACGCACTGGTGTCCCTGAAGTCGGCTGCCTTCATCTACAACTGAAATGTAAGAGAGGAAGACCGAATAGCCTAAATTCGTGCAAGCAGAACATTTCTAATAATGCATTTGTATTATCCTTTAAATTTTTTCCGATGATATATATATATATATATTTCTTTTTTATTGTTATAACACAAGCAGTAAGTTTAGGGCGTAGTTTTAACTCGCCATTATCTTTCCACAACAGCTGCTCGATTACTCGTTCTGCTATTGTTTTTCCATCGATTAATGAAAAACCATCATCCAAAAAGCGATTTGTCAGAAGTTTCACCATATCTGACACATCAGCAAATGCCGGCCGGGATGGACGAGTGGTTCTAGACGCTACAGCCTGGAACCGGGCGACCGCTACGGTCGCAGGTTCGAATCCTGCCTCGGGCATGGATGTGTGTGATGTCCTTAGGTTAGTTAGGTTTAAGTAGTTCTACGTTCTAGGGGACTGATGACCTTAGAAGTTAAGTCTCATAGTGCTCAGAGCCATCTGAGCCATCAGCGAATACCCAAATACGTTTCGTTTCATCGTTAGGGTTGATGAAGCACATGTTTTTGTAGTCGACGTGGAATTCCTTTCACACTTTCCCTTTTTTACCTTGCAAATCAGAAACAATATCAAGTATAAAAAGTCCCACTTTCTGTGTCTCTTTGATGACACTGACCAGCAAATCTTGATTCATCGTAATATCAAAATTATAATACACAGGCTGCTTCCATGTTCCACGTAACCCACGTGCCATAACCATGTGTACCTGGCTATGTGGCCCGTATATGGTGTCGGTTTCTTGGTCGAAGCATATACGACTGTCCACAGTCATTTCATACAAGTCGACATGCACAGCCTCTCTGCTTCGCTTAAGCTTGTTGCTTGCTTGCTCATTAAGTGCGACAAATCCGTCAAAATGCCAAGAAGACAGAGAAAAGAATTAGGAATCCATCTTTTTAACGTAGAGAATTCCGGTAATTGTGTACACAATACGTTACTCAGATAAAAGTAAGTTTTTCTGGACAGCGAGCGCAGAAACAAGGCTTTTCTTACACCTTCATGACTGCAACGTGTACTCTTCTTGGACTTCATGAGACATTTTGTTTGTGTGTCCGTAAATACTTCTTGTAAATCTTGCTGCATTTTAGCTATTACTTTAGCACTTTGTCGACACTGAAGGCTTTGGCAGTACTTCCTCTTTCTACTTAATGCATGAGAAAGTAATTTGTTCGTCGTCAACGTATTGTTTTCAATGATTAAACGCTGGTTTTTTTGTCAGAAGTGATAATTCTTTTCCAAGTCTCTTTATTTCATCCTCGATACGGCCTTTTTCTGTTTCTGTGCTTTCATCTACCTTCGTTGTCGGCAGTGACAAAGAAGCTAGCTTGTTAAAAGCTCGTTTACGCGTTTCACGGTCTTTTCTTCTGACATTTCTTTGTTGGACAGAGGATCCAGCAGCGGCAGCAGAAGCGGTTTTATTAAGATGCAATGTAGGAGCTGCGCCAACGGCCTTCCCGCCAGATCACCAAAGTTACGCGCTGTCGGGCTGGGTAGCACTTCGATGGGTAACCATCCTATCTGCTGAGCGATGTTGGCAAGCGGGCTGCACTCACCCCTTGTGAGGTAAACTGAGGAGCAACTTGAGTGAGAAGTAGTGGCTCCGATCTCGTAAACTGACATACAGCTGGGAGAGCGGTGTGCTGACCACATGTCCCTCTATATCCGTATCCAGTGACGCGGTGGGCTGAGGATGACACGGCGGCCGGTCAGCACCATGGAGCTTTCTGGGCCTGTTCGAGCGGTGTTTAGCCTTTTTTAATGTAGGAACTCCTGTTGGCTTTAAGATCTTCTTTGGCTGAGGTTTCAATAATTTGCCTTGGAGATCACGTTAATAATCGTCTCCTTTGAAATGTGTGCAACGGATAGTAGCATTTTTAATGTTAATACTATCACGTTTTTTACACAGCTAAACCCGCCGAGCGCACATTTCAGGATCTTTGGGCATCTTACAATAGGCAACACTACTACCTTTAGTGTTCTGATCGTAGTTTTCACATACAGCCACAGCACAGTTCGGCTTTGATAACGTCAAACAGAACAACACATACAAACGCGCGCGAATTCAGTGGAGTTTCTCGACGGTGACATATTGCGCAGAATGGTGAAAAATCTTTGTTTTGCGCAAGCAATATGAGCCCCTTCTGGCTCTTATCTATCAGTAGACAGCTGATAGATTTCGCTAGAGTAAATTATCGGGCAATGGATCTCGAACATGGTGAAGTGGACTGGTACTTGTGGTGTTTTCTAAACTGGAGGGGCTGTTATAGACTGTATGAAGTGAAATTCTGCATTGCATGGGGGTCCGTAGCGCATGAAACAAAGGTGCTTTATTGCACAGTAGTTATTGCATTCACACAGAGGTTATCATTCGATTATTATGTATAACGACAAGTTTTTCTGTTTTGTGCTGCATTCCTCTGTCTGTATGATGGGTACCTCTGAGTAATTGCGTTGCCGTTCACATTGATTGGGTAATCAGTGGAGGTTGAAGTCAGTAGATTGCATCTCCTTCTGTGGCAGTTGCTCACCTTAGTTATTCAGTGTGAATTTGGGTGCCCACTTTTAAAGGAATCATGGGCTGATATATATATAAAAAATAATGTACCTGCACCAGTTTCAATTTTTTTTAATCATACAGTTTTCAGTACACAAGGCCATTAATTATTGCTTTACGTCAGACGTCCAGAAAGAACATAGAACGACTTAAGATGCCTGACATATCTGTACAACAATGGATAATGACCTTTAGGCCTACTACTGGTCGTAGTTTTTAAAATAAAAAGAAGAGTGCAACTGATGCTAACATTATTCTCAAAATCAAAATTACAGTTGCAGAACGTGCATCAACATGCTGTAGATGCTGGGTAAGAAATTATGACCCGTGTTTCTTGAGTGGAGATCATTTGAAATGTCACCTTCAACGAGTAAAATTTTTGTTTAGTAATATTTGGATCTGTTTAGAATAAGTTTTTTATTTTGCTACGCCTGTTTTAAGTAACAAGTATTCCTGGGCAGTATTTCTGATTTTAACTGCGAAAGAGATTTCTATTGAACTTGGTATGAGTTTCGATGTTATAACATATGGGGGGAAATTAGGATAATTTAAAAATCAGCCCGAAACCCCATACCACACAAGCCCCGTTCCACACCTGTATAGTGTGATAATGATAATAAAAGTAATAATATAGAAATGGATATACAGAATTTATGAAATGTCAGTCTTATTAAAATTGTGCTATGCTATTTCCTCATTATGTTCTTGGCGAATATGAGAAATGACATCTAAAAGAAATGTTTGGCAGCGGTGCAGAATGACCCAATGTTGAGAAGTTGCCTGGTCATAGGAAGAGCGAGAAATAATATGTGAGATTAGCAGATGAGACGGGAGGCAAGGTAACTGAAAACCATTAAGAAGTGTTGGAGGTCTTCTTTCACGAAAATGTCAGCTGATCTACTTTCGGTATGATATGACAACGTGCTGTGGCTTCTTAGGGTTTAGTTAAAGTCCCAATTTTTGTGCTCGTCGTGATACAAAGGTCGTCATTCAAGAATACCTGATACGACAGCAGCTACCTTCTTAAGGTTGTCGCTTAGATACAACTGCATGTGGTCAACCGACAAGTGGTAGCTACATGAATAAAGCACAGTTATGCCTCTGTTAAGCTGGAAGCAAATTCATTAACTGATTCCACTGCTTGCATCTGCATATGTAAGACACTGTGGATGTAAGCATTATTCGAAGGATTAATTTTCGGGTCTGTCACACCCACTGAAGGTGTGGAATAGTTTCCACAATTGCCATAATGTATGTGTATATATATGCTGCGCCGCAATAAAAGCTGTGTGAGCAAGACGGTCTGGAAACATTACAGGTTCTTTATGGAAAGAGATGTGCGGTATAGAAGTAAAGTTAGCAGTATGAGATGTATCTTATCTCCCGCGGACGTTTTTGGAATGTGCTTAATCTTTCATCCCCAAATATATTTTTCTTGCTGTACTACTACGGAAATTCTGCCAAAAGATGATGAGCAGTTCATTAATGTTACCTCGCGTTTTATCATATATCATGTATTACCAGACCTCTCGACAAGAGCACTTACCTAACAAACTTGCACCAAAATTTGCCACGCTTTCGAGCATAGCTGGTAACTTATATTTACGTGGCTGAGCGACCTCAAGAAGCCCTCTTTTCCCTCTGTAACAAACTGGAACTACAAAACGGAAATTTTAATTAGGAAGAAACAACGTTGTTCATAGTTTGCAAATAATGCACTCTGCAGTGCTCCCTGTGAGCCCCTATTATTGTTCAGGAACTTGGGGAGTAGCACTCTACACGAGGACTGCATCAAGCAGGTGACAACTGTGTAATTACTAAACATGTGGATTTCGGAAAGGGCTATGAAATTATGGCACCTTCCCTTATGGGCCATTTACGCAACGAGAACAAATTCAGTTTATAGCCTCAGTGGGTGCTGGAGTTCCTGCGCCAGAAACGCAAACCTTTATCGCTGAACCAGATAGAAATATCCTGTAGCCAATAATGTTCCCTGTTTTTAGTTCGTACCTGAAGAGACTGCAACATTAATAAAACGGGATAATAAAACACTGATAAAAATTTTCTAGCGTTTTATACACACACACACACACACACACACACACACACACACACACACACACACACGAAGTACCTTTGCAATTTTTTTAACCTAATACTAAAATATAAAATGGTTGCCTCAGAATCATAACCATTTAAACTCCAGCACATCGTCGGTTCTCGCATCAGGTTTGGTTATCTTCTTTCTATTTTTTTGTTGTTTCCTATTAGCATACCCAATTTTTCCAATTCCGGATTTATAGGGACTGGCCCAAAGGAACAGTAGCTCCGTAGAAGTATATGGCCCGTATATGGTGTCGGGTTCTTGGTCGTAGCATATGCGACTGTCCACACTCAATACATCAAAATTCAACACGCACAGCCGCTCTGCTTCGCTTGAGCTTGTTGTTTGCTTACTTATTAAGTGCAACACATCTATCAAAAGTCAAGGAGTCAGCGAAACGAATTAGAAATCTATCTTTCTAACGTAGAAAATTCCGGTAATGGTGTACCCATTACATTCCTCAAATAAATGTTAAGTCTTTCTCGACAGATCGCGCAGAAGCAAGGCTTTGCTGACGTATTCCTGACTCCAGCGTGTACTCTCCTTGGACTTCATGAAACTTATAGTTTGTGTGTCCGTAAATGCTTTTTTAAAACTTGCTGTACTTAAGTTGAAAACTTTCGCACTTTTTCCTCTGTGTGCGTCATGCATGAGACAGTAAGTTGTTTTCCGTACTCAACGCATTGTTTTCACTTATTAAACACTGTTTTTTCTCTGAGTAGTGATAATTCTTTCTCAAGACTCTTCGCTTCATCCTTGATACGGCCTTTTTCTGTTTCTGTGCTCTGATCTACTTTCTTTTTTTTTCGGTGACAAAGAAGCTGGCGTGTTAAGTGCACGTTCATGTGTTTCACGATCTTTTCTTCTGTCACCTCTTTGTTGGACAGAGTTTCAAGCAGCAACAGCAGCAGTGGAAGTGGCTTTATTAAGATGCGATGTAGGAACTGCAGTCGGCTTTAAGATCTTTTGCTGAGGTTTCAATAATTCGGCTTGGAGATCACGGAAATAATCGACTTCTTTAAAATGTATGCTGCAGATAGTAGCATTTTTAATGTTAATACTGTAAGTTCTTCTACAGAGCTGAACCCATCGAGCACGTGTTTCAGGATCTTTAGGAAATTATGACAGGCAAGACCTATAGTCTTCTGATCGTAGTTTCCACACACAGCCACAGCACAGTTCGGCAGTGTTAACGTCAAACGAAAAGAATAAACTCGACCGAACACGAAAATAAATGACAACACAAAACTTACTCGGTTCAACACATAGGTGCGCGCGTGAGCTGAGCGGAATTTCTCGACGGTGACGCATTGCGCAGAACGGTGAAAAATACCCCTCATGATAAGGGTTCCAAACATGCATCTCAATAATTAAAGGATAATTTTTAAGCATGTAAGTATACCTTGAACAAACGGTGTAACACCAAATATTTCAGCTAATAAGTTCCCCAAAGTAACATGGAGCACGATGAGGCACAGTTAGTAAAATAATAGCTTTAAATCAGAGGAAGAAAGAAATCCGAAACATATTTATTGTTGTTGATAAGAAACAATAAAGTTAATGTCACGCACAAAAGCCACGTTGATAAAAGCGAGCCGTTGTGAAGAATTTCTTGACTAATAGTCAATCGAAACCTTGTTTTTTTTTTTCGTTTTCATTGTGGAGAAAAATCTTTCTCACATGTATGTATATTTGAACTGGGACATAGCTCTCGCAGCTTCGTGATGCAGGTGGGGAAATTCTTGTTGTGGAAAGTTTTCGTAGAATTGTTCTGTACTTTGTACTACAAAAACCTTTTCCTTCAGCCGTGTATTGCACTGCAGATCGATCATTTCTATCTGTATCTGATAATGGTGTTCCAAAGCGACGAGTAATAGTAGATACACTCGTAACATCTACAAATCGTGCTCGAAATTGCTCCTTAATTTTTACAATTGTTGATACCTATTCTTGAAATTAGCACTACCGTGGACCAATCCAAGGGTGGAGATATGTGGAGTGTTTTCAGACAATAGTTGGCTCTCCCAAATAGCAAGCTTCCTTTCAAAACATTTACGTTTTCCAACATGTCAGATATTAAATTATTTTCACCTTGCAAGAGGACATTCAGACTGTTCATTGAGATGTAATGTCCACAATAAATGCAAAGTCTGATATCCAGGAAGGGTCTTCTGACTTCTGTTCACTCTTTCCCTTGTTATGCAAGAAATGTACTATGACCAAACGCAAATTAAGAATTCTCTCCACCATTTTACCTCGACTGAGCCAGCGTACTTAGGTATAATAAGGTAAGTCTCCGTCCTTCTCTCCTAATTTCTCCAAGAACTGCCGAAACTGGCGATACGTAAGCTCACGTGTTTTCAGATAGTTTACAGTCGCATGACGTTTTCTAACTTTACTACCGAGGGCCGGCCGCTGTGGCCGAGCGGTTCTAGGCGCTTCAGTTCGGAACCGTGCGACTGCTACGGTCGCAGGTTCGAATCCTGCCTTGGGCATGGATGTGTGTGATGTCCTCAGGTTAGTTAGGTTTAAGTAGCTCTAAGTTCTAGGGGACTGATGACCTCAGAAGTTAAGTCCCATAGTGCTCAGAGCCATTTGAACCATTTTACTACCGAGAGGGGTAGCGCAGTGGTTAGCGCAATGGACTCACATTCGGGAGGACGACGGTTCAAACAGGTGACCGGCCACCCTGATTTAGATTTTCCGTGATTTCCCTAAATCGTTTAAGGCAAATGCCGGGATGGTTCCTTCGAAAGGGCACGGCCACTTTCCTTCCCCATCTTTCCCTAATCCTAGCTTATACTCCGTATCTAATGACGTCGTTGTCAACCGGATGTTAAACCCCAATCTTGCCCCCTCTTCTTTTTAATATTACTGATATTGCACAAAGCACCTCTCGATCTAGAATGCAGTGAATTCCATGCCACGTCTCTTCTGCGCGTCCTCGCATTTTGCGCATCAGTGCTGTGAGATTTCTCTGATGACATCGCACTGCCGGCGCTCCAAGCGTGGTCAGTGAGATTAACCGAATCCAGTCCATATCGATACCATCAATCACTTACTCGACAGCGTTGAGTAAGTCTACATCTGCCATAGTCCCTTTCAAAGGCAGTAAGTCCAAAACGCCCTCTGTTACACGAAGAGAATTATCGACGCCTCGTATCTGCAAGACCTGTTGCGTCATACAACGCAACAGAGAAAGGAACAAAGTTCTTAGCCTCATTTATTAACTGCATGTGGACACCGCCGGCGATAATTCTTACGCATCGTGTCACTGCTTATGTGGAAAGGCCAGTTTCTTGAATCCTGCTTACTTTCGTGGGACACAAAAGTTTTGCAGCATTAGTGAGACAGTCTTTTACAAACTCGTTTTGGGAAAACGGTTTACTGGAGCTTGCTATTCTTAATGCAGTTTTGAAACTTGGTCGAAGTGCAGAAGTGTTTGCCATTCTGGAAAATTGAAAACTGTATGTTGTACAGGAAAATAGATGCGAATGTAACACAAGAAACGAAGACTTCAAAAGATATCAGCTATTATTTTACACAAAAACCTGTTGATGTGTCTCATCCATTTTCTTAAGCGCACTTAATTTGTCTTGCCGTTCTTCACCGTTCAGTACACTACTCTCGTCTTTATGAAATAAGTTGCAAAATAAGTTGCAGTGTTTTCAATCGCGGACTTGTGCTGGCCGCCTAATATTCCGTGGTGCAGCAAGCACTTTTTGAGTTTTACTGAACTGCTGTCCGCCTCGATTGCTGAGTTGTCAGCGCGGCAGAATGCTCTGCAAAGGGACTCGCGTTCGATTCCCGGCTGGGTCGGAGATTTTCTCCGCTCTAGGACTTGGTGTTGTATTGTGTTCATCATCATATTGTCCCCATCGACGCGCAAGTCGCCAAAGGGGCGTCGGCAAAAGGCTTACATCAGGCGACCTATCTACCGGACGGGAGGCACTCACCACATGACACTTCATTTACCAACTGCTGTGAAGAAGAATTGAGTTCTCAGTTGTGTTTAAGTGAGTGAGATCTCCCGTTCTTTGCTATTTCGTAATACTCATCATTTCTCAGTGAGTCACACGCAAGGCTACAGTCGTCAGTGGAAACCAAGAGTGGCAGTGCTTTGATCCTCATGGTATCGCGTAAACAAGGAGGCGGAATCATCGCCACTCATTTCGTATACGAGTCTAGTCATAGATGTCGTAGTTCTGCTTTGCCCACGCTACATTGCGCAGAACGGTGGAAAATCTCTCTGTGTACGCAATACCCCTCATGGCAAGGGTTTCAAACGTGCATCTCAATAATTAAAGGATAATTTTTAAGCATGTAAGTATAACAAGTCACACACAGTTGTAATACAAGACCTCATGGATTCACTATATTGAAATATTACCGTCACATAAAACAAACTTGGTCACTTACTTACTAATGTTGTCACCTGTCAATACAAATCTTTTCTGACCACGCCCCCCTTTTACTTTAATGAGCATCCTTAGTTTTTAATAATCTGATCTTCACTTAAAATCCTCCTCCTCAAATTTTTCTCATTTACTTATCTACATACATAAAGTTCTTCAGTATTGCAACTATTTGTTTATTTATTCCCACTACGTCTTCTGCAAAGTGTGACCCATATAGAATTCAGTCTATGAAAAAATGTTCAAAAATTCATCATTCATTACTTTTTAAAATCCAAAGAAAACTAAATAAAAAACAACACAATACTTAAACCAAACAATGTATTGCGATATGATACTGATCATACCTACTGTGAATATTTCCCATGTCGACTTTACTTTAGCATGCCTTTTCCTTGTACTCTGCAGAGACAACAATCTCTTTACCTTAAATTTATTCCTGCCTTCTCTCCATGTCCAACTGCTGCAAAACCACATACTTTTAATAGAAATTTTGCTCTTATGCTTCCCTTCTTATCATAACTTTGTTCCTTCCTTCTCCCCATACTCAAGTCATTTCTTTCTTCAAATAACTAAAACATTTATGAGCACCAAATGGTTACACCCAGTGTAAATATATTTAATTAAAGAAAGTGTACATTTGGATATGAAACACAGCTTCCACTGATGGCTTTCCTTGACTACTGAACAGTGTTCCTTCGTGAAATCTGAATTTCTCTCTCATTATTGGTTCTTATTGTGCTTTTGACATTCTTCTTAATTGCTTTCTAATACTAAATGGTACAGGATATTGTGTTTTGTAAAACATTATAATTTCTTTTGTTTGTTGTTTACATTCATACCCCTGGAATAATTTCAGGCCTTTCTGAAAAAAATCTGTCTGTATTGGTTTAAGATTCATACTAATTGCTGTCTATGTAATCATTCTATGTTTTCACCTTCATCAAGTTTGGTCAACAACTCTTCCTCTATAGTTACATCATTTACAAGCTGCTCTTCCTTCCTGATTACTACCTCATTTGGCTCCTATGGTGATCTGCCTTACATTTTCCTCTGAATCCTTCTCTTCCAACACCCATTTATCACTGAGAAATCTTGCTAACCTCATTTCTCATAGCAGACTCTCATTTTCTATTCCCAAATAAAGACACTGTCTTGGCTTTCCCTAAGCCACTCAATTCCTGGCAAAATTTTTGCTGTTAATCCCACTTGTTCACTGGAAATTCATTTCTTCGATACAAAACATTATGTTAGCCTTCTCCTTTACCATGCTACTACTGACACCATTCACCCCCTGCAAAATTATATCTTTAAAATGCTTCCTAATCACCTCCAAACTCATGCTGTCAGTTAACCACTTATCGCTTCCAGCGTCGATCATTAATGTCAACTCTTTGTCACTGACGCAACCACTTAGCAATAACTTTGGTAAGTCCATCTTCTTCTCTAATAGATGTTCTAATAACAATTCTCTGAACTCTATTCCTTCCTCACATCTGACGAAAGCTGACTCATATACTATTGTATTAGTTAGGGGATTGTCGGCTAAGCTGGTTCCTGCCTCAGATGGTTACTCACAAATTCTCAGACCTTCAGTACCAACTGGCTCTTTTGAAGATGCTTTCCAACTGCTTG
The DNA here is from genome assembly GCF_023864345.2 of Schistocerca serialis cubense. Taxonomy (NCBI): domain Eukaryota; kingdom Metazoa; phylum Arthropoda; class Insecta; order Orthoptera; family Acrididae; genus Schistocerca; species Schistocerca serialis. Next base: position 765,648,111 of record NC_064638.1, read on the forward strand.
ATCCCTCAGAAGTGGACTCTTTGAAGCACTACTCTCTTTTTTGTATGAGTTACTTCACATTATTTATCTTGCACGCGTATGCACACTTTTGTAGAAAAATATTTCGAGTTGTCTATGAAAAAGTAATGAAATGTGTATGAACTGTAAATTAAGATCAATGATATCAATGAAATCAGCCTGTGGCTGAAACATATAGAGAGACTTTATTTTCATATGTTTTAGAAAAAGCAAACTGAATCTCCCCATTTCTCTTGTCTCCACTGAACTTAGTGTGTGTGTCTCTGCAGTAGATATTGATTTGATTTGTAATTCAATATGTTAAAAACGGTTTACAGTCTTGTTACCATTTATAACTAAAAGTTCTCCCCACAATTATTAAGTTATACATGAATTATGATTTTGTAATATTTGTTTCAGAAAAGCTAGCTCGAACCACAAGCTCAGCAGAACATGGCAAAGGGACACAATGTGAGAAATGAAGTTCACTTTGAGCCACTGATTTAATTCTTCTATAAGCAAAGTGTGTCCCTGAGATAGTTGGTGGATCATTTAAAAGTGACTTGCGATTATACTGAACAAGTGCAAATTACATATGGTCTGGTCATTGTCTCCAAACTGTGAATCTGCTGTTCTTGCTTCTATCACAGACAGGCCCACCACGAAGTGGATCACTTGAGTGCATTCAAGGGTTAAAAATTTCAGTGTCTCTTTGAGAACCTATGACAGCAAGCAGAGTTCGATAAAAGCAAAACAGGGCGGCGGCAGCAGAGGAGCAGCAACCAGAATACATCGAGAAATCTTGCAATTAAATTTTCTTCAGTTTTCATCATTATCATACATCAATGAAATTGAATTAAACTAGAAATTCTAGATTGTGAAATTTATTATTCTTATTTTTAAGTTTCCTCATTCATTTGTACCTTAACTTAATATTTCCATCTTCAAAAGATTGAAGATCCCAATCAGTTATTAATTTCAACTATCTGTTTGGCAAATAATTTTAAATTTATTAGCGAGCTCCAAAAAAATTTTTCTCTCCATATGTAGTGTAAATATCCTTATGCTGTACAGTAATATAATTCATGTATGTCTGGCTCACCAATATTTTTAAAAGAATTATCACTGTTTGTGTTGTTGAGCTTCTTGAGTTGAGCAACCATCTATACAGAATAAATTTGTATTAAGGTTAAAAATTTATATTGGTGGCTAACAGTTCCAAAATACATCGGTAAATAAGCTTAAAAATTTTCATTAAAAGTTCTATGCTGTGCATCATTTGTTAAATTTCCTTTACTTTACATGATTATGTAAGCAATAGTTGCATTCTCAATTTTATCACTGAATGTGGCACAAAGCTTTATTCTCCTTTTCTTGATGGCAAATATATTCATTCTTCTTGACTTATTTCTGACATAGGTAGGATAATTTGTTATGAAAGTGTTTGGATTTGCATTAACATCACCATTCAATTATGTAACTCGCTTAAAATCTCAGAAAGCATCATATACCTTCAGATAATCATTTGGTGGGTCTAGATTGCACATTTCTTAAGGAAAAACTTCGTTTGCTCTATTATTTGTGTAGATATTCTGTAGTTGATATGATCATACAAAGAAGAGTTAATCTTCTGGTTATTTTTTTTTATTTCTTTAGAAAACAACAAAGATAAAGTATGGAATATCAAATTTTGCAGAATTATAATAACTGATTATATCTAGCTCAAAATTTAACTTTCCATTTAATTCACCAATCCATCAAACTCTATGGTTTGTGCTTTGAAGAAAGATGTTGGAAATTTCGAACTTTCAGTCTTTCTTGCTCTAGTTTGAGTGAATATTCTTGTTCATATCAACCCACAGAAACATGGATTTTCATTGATTTCAGAACAATTTCACCATGTTAAGAAAGAGAGATGACATCTCCAACACCAGCAGCTTATGGTCAGCCCACTAAAAATAATGGTATAATTTGCGCTAGAGCTCCAAGGAAAAAATTACAGTTAAATATCCTTTCCACGTCACTTCTATATAGCCTCTAATATCTAGTGGAAAAAGTACTTAATTTTTCTTACTTTTGATCTTCCCATTATTGAGGATATGGCCTTCCATGGTTAACTCATTAGTTAGAGGTGAAGTCAGTCACATAAGCACAGATGAAGCAATGAGTGGATGTTCCATTCTAGAGAAAATACTATTTCCTGTCTTTATAGTAATGACATCAAACAGTTTTTTCACATAGTTGACCATTAATTTTTTATTAGATTTTCCATCATATGTTGGATAATCTGCAACATCAGCTCCAATAATACTAAAGCTCTTGCATTGTTGGGCATGTTTAGGATGAATCCAACCATCTCTTATATTTATATTACTTTCTGTATTATTATTGGGAAGATTAAGGTTATTTTTAGTCTTCTCATTCACTGCGAATAAGTAAAACTAATAGCTCTCAGTCCTATTCATTTATGAAGGATAAAAATTTGTTAATTAATTTGTAAAATAACTGTTACAGTAGCACAACTGAACTCAATTAAGTTACATTCCATCAGCTTGATTAAAATTTATGCTGATAAATTCGAACGGAGTACTTTCATGAACATCATTGTCAACAGATTTTTCATTAGCTGCAATAGTTTGGTTACCTACTCCAAGGACACTTCCAATACTATCGTATACATATACAATGTAACATCTGTCTCAATAACAACTCCATTTAAAATTTCCTCTGTTTTGATGTGATTACTTGGCTTTCCTCTTTACTGAATATATTTTTCCATTTATCACACTATATTAACCAACAGGAATTTGTATCATTTCTCTATCACAATACAACTGGACTATACTTACAACAAAGAAAAAATTAGTTGGACCACAAGTCAAGCTGTATAATATCCAAGTGGACTAGTTTTGAATTTCTTTTGGGTGGTGTTGTTTGTGTCGTGGGGTAAACTGCAAGTGGTTTGACAATCTAAGTTTCTGGGCATTCTACAGGATTGTGTCCAACATTGTTGTAATATTAAGTTAAGCTTAATTATACATGTACTGTTGTAGATATTGTATGCCTATGGTGATGAGAAACATGGAGGAAATTTGTACAGGCATGGTTTAAAACGTTTAGTGCATAATTCACTACAAATATAAAGGCTATTGCAGAATCAAATGCTGGTTTGAAACAGGAACTAAGTGCTCGATTAGACAATATCAGTGGTATACAAATGCTAAAGGGGATGAACTTGCAGCTATGACAGAGAGTAAATGTAATAACTGAACCTTAGAGTCAAGTAAGAAAAAACAGGAGATTAATAATAAAAAATCTCAGAGCAAACAATGCTTCCCACAGAGGATTAAAATTCTGAGATAATCAAACAGTGTGACATAGTCTGAAATTAAGCAAGTGAGAAATTTAAAGACACAGACAAGGATTTGAAACATTAAAAAGACATAACAGAACAGCAACTTAAACCAGTACACAAACAAATCTCAGACACAAAAAAATTGGTCTGAGCACTATGGGACTTAACTTCTGAGGTCATCAGCCCCCTAGAACTTAGAACTACTTAAACCTACTAACCTAAGGACTTCACACACATCCATGACGGAGGCAGGATTCGAACCTGCGAGTGTAGCAGTCATGCGGTTCCATACTGTAGCGCCTAGAACCGCTCGGCCACTCCGGCCGGCAATCTCAGACACACAATTAAGGTTAAAAATGTTATAAGAAAGCAAAGATTCTTATGTAGCTGCTGTTTCAGGTACTACTTTTGCTAATTTGGAGGACTGTGTAGGTAATTTAATTGAATGTAAAGTACAAGAAAAGACTGGATCACCCTTCAGCACACCTCATTCTAATTCAGAAACAAACAGGACCAAGAGAAAATAGCAGAAAATTTGGTATGTATTAGACAAATCTATAGAGGAATTAAACCAAAAGAAGTTAACAAAAATAGTTGACTGTCAGCAGAGCAGATAGGCATTCCTGTTTGAGGGGAAGTCTGTAACATTATGTGATTGCCTTATCATTTTAAATCATTCACTAATCGAGCAGTCGCTCGGCAACAGCTACAGTTAGCAAATAATGTTGCGAGAATGTAAAAGGTGAACGACCTGTGACGTAACTTGTTTATTGTCGAAGCGCCGTCAGAGATGCTGTGAGTTATTGACTTTGAAAACCGCGGCGCGAAAACGGACAGAAGAAGAACATTTTTTTTCACTTTTTTTTTGATGTACGAGATATTCTCGATGAACAGTAATTCATTCTTCTCTTGTCTCCTGTAACGTGTGTCGGACGCGCATGTCTTGCCGCCGTATTGTTATTGTTAAAAATAATATTGTTCTACTGTAAAGTAACCGTGTAATACTAAAAGTGCCTAGCAGTAGATTTATTGTGCGACGTGTATGTGAAAACGTCAAAGGAATTGTTTTCATTACGAGAAGTGCCAGTCAAAACGGCATCCATGTTAAATCCTTCATTGCAGTGTAAGTTCGTCTATTAATTGCCATAAATTCAGAGTTAAATGGAACTGGTGTATGGACTATTCATTTACTATAGAATCTATGTCTCACTTCTTCATGAAATTATTTAATTTTCTATATGTTTCTGCCAAATAGAGAGTTCACAGTCACGAATTCTTTCGTCGAGTTCGGACGGAAGTTGCATGCGGCGAAATATTTTCTCCGCGCCATATTCTACTGGTAAATGCTTGATAAACTACGGTCCCTTAGGAAATTCATGTAGAGCTATCCAAAATAATTATATTTTGAATAGGCATTTACTCTCCTCTGCAATGCAACTTCCGACTGATCAGACGATCCAACAAGAAACAGCCGCACACGGTCGGCGTTCGCAAATATGTTTCCACCGCTGATTATAGCTATATGTTACAGCACAAAAGTAACATATTGTTATAATTAGCGACTACGAAAGGGGACATTTATAACTGTATGTTTATGTATTCACATTACGTAAACATATCGTTATAATTGGCGCCCGAACAGGGACCCGAATTAAAAAAAAACTTAAAGGAATAAAAATTTATGTAAGATAGGCATTGTGGAAATATTCATAAATAATTGTAGCTAATCTTGTGCTTTTTATTTGTTACATGACATCAAACGCCATCCAATAAAATTTCCATTGAGCGAAAGAAACGAGATATTCAGAGAAAATTACGGAAGAGAGATTTTTTTTTGGAACAGAATTTGTGCGAAAATCTAGTTGCAACGCCCAAGGCAGTCATCAACAACGTAAGTTAAAATTTCGTTAGCCATAGCCAAGCTTCCTTAATTTCATCCGACATTAATCAATTTGTGACGATCTTTAGTAGTTGCAGTAAAATTTGCTCTGAATTCAGTAGATTGCATTTAGTAGATTAGTAATTTCTTCAAGTATTGTTTAAATTCCATTGTTGTGTATTGCATATCATTTGTTTTTAAATATCCGCTGCCTGTTCACGGAGCTGACCAGCCTTAGTTTTCATTTGTTTTGAAGAGTGTGCAGCCATACTTTCTTTACGGTCCAGAATAGTCTCTTGTTCTCGTGACGTGCAACTCCCGACATTCCAAACTTGGACGTAGCAGTGACAACCGACTCGCAACCGATAAATTACATCTCTGTCGACAGCTGACGGCCGTAGCTCAAACGAACTTCATTGACTTACTGTTTATAAATAAGTGAGCTATGGCAGACGATAAAATGTCATCACTAGATTGAAATGAACAGAATGAAACGAGTGAAGTGTCGCGTCGCTCACGGTCCCGCACAATAATTAGTAGGGCTGAGACACCAATCGAAACAATTGTAGAAAGTGAAGTGGGAAATCTTACGGACTTTGATGCCTCACACCATACTGTTACTGATACTGAACTAGACAATGCCAGCATAGTTTCTGCCACTAGTAGTCGTAGCCATATACCGGTTACAAGGGAGGCAGGTGAAAGCAATTCAGGGGTAGTGACAGACGATGTATTCAAACAGCTACTGAGTCAAATAAGTCAAATGATGCAGGACGGAAATCGCCAAATGTTAGCCTCGCTTGAAGATAAACTGTCTACAGTCGGCGAAGAAATAAAAACTGTTAGAGAAAACGTAGCCAAAGAAGTAGCAAAGCAAGTTAAGGATGCTGTTTCTCAAATGCGAAGTGGAATAATTATCGAACTGAATGACACTTTAGCTACCATGCAAAGCGAGACAGCTGACATCCGAAACGCAACCAAGAATCTTGATTCCACCGTAACCACGGTTAATCACAGATTAGACAGAGTAACTACGCAGGTAGAAAAATTAACCGAGGAAATGTCAAACTTGACTCTGGAAACGGAAACGAAAGTAAAGGAGAGGCTAGATAGTCATGAGAGAGAATTTAGAGAAAAGTATGAGAACTGGATTGCTGGAAAGGGCAAATTTGTCGAAGATAAAATTAACAAAGACCTAAAAAGCGCGTCATTTATGTTGGCGGCCGAGTTTAGGTTCGTTCTGCGCATCTGACGTCACAAAACACAGTCAGCCAATGAACTGAGAACGACGTTGCCACATCTCGACTGAAGTGTAGAGCATGGTCGAGTGTCTTCAGTTTTAGAAACGTTCAGTCATAAATAAAGTAATAGAACAAAAGCAATGTCTTGATAGCAGACGTTCTTCTATAGAAAGTTTGGAAAAAGCATTCTTTATACCAATTGCTTCATATTCTATTAATTAATTAAACCAAACAAGCAATAAGACTCCTAATTCAGGCGATAGCAAGGAAAGGTGTTTGTATCACTCTCACGAACCGCTTTTTCGCAATAAAGAACAGCGGTAATTGTTTATTTCCTATTGTATTTCGACGAAGCGTGAGTAATTCATAGTCATACCAACAGTGTTCGTCGGTATTTTGCGTGACGTGTTATAGTCCTAATGGCTTAATGTAGCCAAATGTGGTGCATTAGCGTAATGGTGAAGGTGTTGAGCTGCTACGCGAAAGGTTATGAGTTTAAACCCTGTGTGGGGTTTAATATTTTCATTATTTAAAAACAATATCGAAGTGCCTTACTTCGCGAATTATATTCGTTTGAATGCAATTTTTTGAAATTTCTTGTGCTTTGTCTCTTCATTAACCCTTTCGCTGCTGCAGACACGTGCTCGCCGCATTCCGCGCTGTGCGCGATTTTGTCATCACTGCACTGCTCGCCTGTGCAGAGACATGGTGTTCCCACTGCTTTGACACACTTATCATTCGATTTCACAAAAACTATTTGGCCCAAAAATTTGATTTTTACACGTCTTCTTGACTGATACCTTCCCCCCATAAATGACTTAATTTCGTTTTGATGTTCAACGCAGTTATTATGCAGCATTAAATGTAGTAAACCATTGCACGAAATTTTGAAGAGTTTGCAGAGGTAGAAGTCCATAGTGTATACTTTCCGTATGGTCGATTTTAGTTGCCACAATTTTGAGAATGAAATGTGGACAACATACTTAAATTTCATATAAAATTTACTGTATAACAATATCTCATTTAATAAGTACGACATAGGTGTCGTATGTAATATTGAGAAATATTCCATCTTTCGCGACTGTAATAAAAGTATTATTTACACCGGACGCGCTTGGCTTTATTTTAAAGCACTTCAATCAAGGAAAGGTATGGCACATACACAATGGTACTCATGTTCTCTTTCTTGTTTTTGTTCCACAGTGGCAGTTTTACCAATGGTACTGAAATGTATTCCTCTTCTGCAACTGTAATAAGGGGCTTATTTAGACCAGACGCGTTTGTCTCCTTTGAAGCATCTTCAGTGGACAGTATTTTGTCTTCTCCATTGCCAAGTCACCTTTCGTAGTTTTGTGCTGCGGTAACACAATATTCAACGTTTGTGTTGGCAGATCAGTGTTTTAGCAAATAAATGATGTTTACATAGCTCAGAGCACTTCACTGATAGACGGTATATTCAAGTCCTAATGTTTTAGTAAGTCCACAGTTTTGTTTAATGTATTTTGTCTACTTCCTTTTGATTGATTGAAGTGCTTTAAAATAAAGCCAAACGTGCTCAGTGTAAATAAAACTTTTGTTACAGTCGCGAAAGACGGAATATTTCTCAATATTACATACGACACCTATGTCGTACTTAAATAAGCTAAACATTGTGGCAACTAAAATCGACCATACGGAAAGTATACTCTATGGACTTTTACCTCTGCAAACTCTTCAAAATTTCGTGCAATGGTTTACTACATTTAATGCTGCATAATAACTGCGTTGAACATCGAAACAAAATTAAGTCATTTATGGGGGGAAGGTATCAGTCAAGAAGATGTGTAAAAATCAAATTTTTGGGCCAAATAGTTGTTGTGGAATCGATTGATAAGTGTCAAAGCAGTTGGAACACGGTGTGTCTGCTCGCGCGGAATGCAGGGAGCACGCCTTTGTAGCAGTGAAAGGGTTAATGCGGCCGTGGTGGTTTTACTTCATGAACTGCGCGCTCCCCCCTAAACGTAAGCTTGCGAACTATGCTATACTATGGCGCTGCTTCTATTGGCGCGTGCGTCGTGTGCAACTGGCAACGCAGCAATCTCCTGCGTCTGGGCGGGCATGCGCGAGCCGCCAAGATAAAAGAATTGAACTATAGTAGAGACTGTGAAAGCAACCACTCTTGGTATCTTGTCAGCTCCTGGAAGCTCCGGAGATACCGTAATGTCTGAACTCGGTAGCATTAGGCGTAACCTTCAGCAAGAATTACCAAATTGGAAGCAAGAGGTAACGGAACAGCTAAATAACCTGAAGGCACAAGTGAGTAGTAGTTCCCGAATACAGAGACCGAATTTTCTTAACTCTTTAGCCTCAGAGGAAGAAGATGAATTATTTCGTCAATTCCGAATACCTGTTGTATCTAATGAACACACTTCACCACCACATATTCCAGTTAGTCACCGAAACCAAGAATCTGACTCAGTAGTAAAAATGATGAAGGAAGAAAGCATGATAAAGCATCGAGTTTTTCAAACCTTTAACCCGGAAAAAACAAAATATCCACCCAATTGTTTTTCTTTGTGGATTCTCCGGCATTTTTCCGAATTCGTGGACTGATAGACAGCGTATCCAGTTTGTTACCGGATATATAGGTGGCGAATCAGCAATATGGGGAACAGAAATGGTTGATAAGTGTCGAACATATGAGGAGTTTGAGCACTGTTTCCTCAGCAAATTTTGGAGCGAAGGTGTTCAGAAGCGCCTTCGTAAAGAAGTCTATAATGCAGAACAATTTGACCCCAGGAATAGTAGCCTGAGAAAGTACTTCGAAAAATATCTTGGCAAAATTAGGTATTGGGATAACCCTATCAATAGTAAAGATGTAATTATGATTCTCAAGTCTAAATTACCCATTTCGATTCGTGAAAAGCTGATAGCCATACCAGATGATGATCCAGATACCTTTCTGTCGATATTAGATTCCCTAGACCTGATCTATGAGGACATGAGAGCTAACAAACCGCGGAATACTCCGCACAATTCTTGGCCACAACATTACGACAGTAACGGCTATGAAAAGCCAGGGAACGATTCAAAAAATAGTAACGATGGGCAAAACGGAAATAAAGGCAGTGGGTATCCGCACAAAAGGAATAGACATAATCAACGCAACCGATTCAATCCCGTGTATAACACGACTGGTAACCAGTACGGCAATCAATCGTACAAGCAGAAGTTTGGAAACGGTTTCTGTCAAAAAGGTTGGCAACAGCAGAGTGGATCGCAATGGAATGCACCGTACTCGCGCAGCCAACACTCAGATGACGGGCAGCAACAAACAGCTGATAACGCCCACTCATACCAACACAACTCCGCGCCTAGTAAAAATCAAGCGCAGGGAATGCACAGAAACACACAGTTTAACGGCAAACCACAGTGTGAAGGTGGATTTCACAGTAACAATTCCGGAAATCATAATAGTAATAAAAATCATCAGACCCCGCGAAGGCATTACAATCCCCCTGTATTTTTCGCAAACGCGGAAGACAGTAACACGTATTGGACACCAGAACAAACGCAGCAACATTTTGACACAAGGTTTGTGCATAACAGTAATTTTGTTCCTCAGTGTCAGATTGGTCGAACTTTCTAATGATGAAGGCCAATCAAAACCACACAAGCAGGAAAACTAAGTTCAGCATCTGAAAGCTCCCTAAGTGATGCTGTGAGACAGAATGGGGGCTACCACTTCGACGGAGAGACTAACCATGACGTACTTGTACTGAGATACAATGACGGGATTGACATGAGACAAGAATTATTACAAGAGAAAGAGACGACTGACGGTGATGAACCGATAGATGACCAAGTGCAAGCTATGACAAAACTTCCTATAGCCGGAATTTTGACGACTGTAATCCTAGATACGGGTGCAAATATTAATGCTATGTCCTTATGTTTCTATAAGCAAATTAGTACATTAATTAAAATTCCAACATTACCCGTCCAAGGATGTTCAAGGTCAATTCAATTCCTAAGTGTAACAACACAAGTGCTAGTTTAGATGCCAGAATAAGACAAGCTCTAACAACGTTGACCACCCAAGCCAATTTACGCAAGAGGGCGTATGACAAACATATTAATAAGGTGTTAACTTATAAAGTAGGCGAAAAGGTCTTGCTAAAAACACACTTTAAACCATCGTTGCTCTTACACAAAAATCGAAAATGGCAAAGTCTTTGTGAGGGACCTTAGGAGATCCTTCGTATACCGCATACAGGTTGTTATCTGATTTCTGATCCCGCAAATGGAAAAATAAAAGGGTTATACCATCACTCTGATCTTAAAAAATATCATGCTATAGAATAAGTCAAAAGGAAAGCTTTATAATGACAAGATAAGGTTAGCCGCTAGTGACTAAGTGACAACTGATTTGACTTCGTTAAAAAAATGCTTAGAATATATTACACGACAGTGAGTCTATCTTGCTATACAGCAGACAATTTAAAATATGTTATCTTGAGCCATAATTTAAGTACAGACAAGCTGATAAATAAAAAAAAATTCTTGTTTAACAAAGAAAGTGATCAACTCCAAGAACTCTAGTTTTAAGATTTAGTTTTAAGGAGATAATATTTAAGAGAGAAAAATGAAATACAAAGCGAAGGATGTGCCTAACAAGCCGGCTTCTGCGATATGAAATGCTAAAGAAGTGAAAATAAAACATACTATGTAAGAATTTTTTTTTTTTTTAAGTTCAAGGAGCAATGATCCAGAAACGAAATTTATTTTCGTCAAGGACAAGGGTCGCTTGACAATTATTGGTTCCTGATCCCACTAAAAAGGAAAACAAGTAACTAGTTTCTAAGTCAGCTATGTCTAGATTAAGTTCCAATGTACATAGAAATCTGGAACAGGTTCATCTCTGCGTTAAAATAACGTAATGTTTACGAAGCATGCGAGTTACTTGTAAGTACCAACATGACCACGAAAGCGCTATCCTTCAGCTAGATAAACAAAGTAGCATTAATTGTAATTGCAATACGCTGGACAGATACATTCGAAGCCATAAGTGAAATAAATACCAAGTATAAGAGCGTAAGTGGCAAGGACAAAGCAATGATGACTTAAGGTCATATATAGAGGTCAATGCAGTGTAGCGCAAGCAGGCGTCAAGGCGAGAGTAAAATGACAATGAAACAGCCGGCAAAACAACGCAACTAGTTCTTAATTGGAGCGCGTACGCAGACGTACGGCGCAAAGGGAAATTAATTTCTAAGTCATAAGGAACAAGGAGTTGTTTGCTAGATTTCTTCTTCTATGTATTATTATATCTATGTCTTTCTTCTGAATTTGTTTACATACCCTAACCCGCCTAAACCCGTCCCGTAGACTTGACGTCACAGATTGAGAAATGCGGTTGACGTGGAAGGCTGGTTTGGCATACGATTTTCAAAAGGAAACGCGTGAACGAAATCGGGAAAAGCTAGTTTTGAAATCTTTATTTTTCCTTTTAAAGTCAATCCGAGACGGAAACCGAGATCGCGATAAGGAATTTGAATATTTTCTTGAATGGTGTTCTGTTCTCATGTGAGAGGGCGATCAAATGTGACTGATTGATCCGCACATCTAGTAAAAAGAGAATTTTTGTTGAAATGACAGTGATAACTTTAATGAGTCTAATAAATAGAAAGAACGGTTGAAATGAATTAAAATAATAATAATTGCTAACAGATCGGAGAAACTAATATATTGTGACTGTGAACTAAAAGCATAATTAGTCTTATAGAAAGATGAACAATGTAAAGCGAAATGTTAAAGATAGTTACCAACAAAGTAACAGAAATTGAAATGGACATGATAATCGAAGCTCTCAATTAGCAAGCTTCAAAGTGAGACAAACTATTTGATTATAAACTGTAAAAAAATTGTGTACATAGTAGTGTATAAGTGAAGGCTTAAAATGGTGTGGAAGTCTGCCACAGACACGATGAAGATAAAAGGTGTTAAACGTGCAGATAGGCCGACGGACAATGATAGTCCGGTTGTGTAACTGAAGGCGGTGATGTGATTACGTGCAGTGCATCGGAAACCAAGTGTGTTAGCTGCTTTGCAAAGTGCGAGCGCTAGCCTACCTTAAAATCTTCAAAATCGGCTGGAAAATGTGGCGACAGGGATGGTTTCAATGGAGTCTCTGTCCCTGGTAATCCTCGTCCCTCCGCACCAGCTCAGCAAACCACAACACCATCGGCGCAACGTGTTCACTGAACCGTGCGCGGAAAAGCTGAAGTACCGCGTGGAGGCTGGTGAGCGCCTCGAGTTGCGATTCAGCTCTAACAATCAGCCTATGTCAACGTCCATCGACGCAACAAACGCGTTAAATTTAAAGTGATGTACTTGCACAGCACTCCCGCTGCAGTTCGACGAAACGGACTTTCCATGAAAGCCGCTCCCAAAATAAAAGACTCTTATATGAGTTCACAACATATCACATACTATGCTAATGTTATATCCCGTGGATGAAATGCGAACAGCCAAACCACACGCGAATAGTGACAAAGTCAAATTCCTATGAATCCCAAGTCCTAAAATTAGATTTAAGCTTAGTTCTTAGACTAATGGGTATTTATATTTTTTGTTACATGTAACGTGTGTACGTAACGTGCGAGTGAGACTCGCCCGCCAGAGCTGATGAAAAGTTTTCTACTCGGAGACCGCAAAGTAGCGATCCAACTTCTCAAGGCATAAGCTTCACCTGGAGAAGAATCAAATTTTAACTTTCCTGTCAATACACAAACAATGAAAGCGTAAAAATTATAACAACTAGTGAGCAATGGAAAATGGACACGTGTGAGAAATTCCATGTGTGACAAGTATATGTGTATAAAAATGGACACGTGTGAGAAATTGCATGTGTGAGAATTGTGTGTGTATAAAAAGATGAATCCTATGTGTTTTCTTTCAGGAGCAAAGAGTCTATGAGCTCTGGACAATAACTTGAGGCCACAAAGATGGTCGGTATGAACTCTGTAAAAAAAGGACTGTAGTGAGTATAATGTATAATGTCCATTGTAAACTTCGTAGATTTACTGTCTTAGTTTTTAAATTTTTTTGTGTATCTTTACCTTAAGAACTGACTTTGTCTATGAATGAGAGATCACCATATTTGTGTAATCCTAATAATCAAATGACAGGAATACTGTGTTTGATCAATGTAAATCTGTAAAGTACTCAATCCCATAATGTTAACGGCGACATGTGAATCTTCGTAATCTCCTTGATTTCCAAGATTCCCATGGAAGGCAATGTAACATTATGTGATTGCCTTATCATTTTAAATCATTCACTAATCGAGCAGTCGCTCGGCAACAGCTACAGTTAGCAAATAATGTTGCGAGAATGTAAAAGGTGAACGACCTGTGACGTAACTTGTTTATTGTCGAAGCGCCGTCAGAGATGCTGTGAGTTATTGACTTTGAAAACCGCCGCGCGAAAAACGGACAGAAGAAGAACATTTTTTTTTTTTTATGTACGAGATATTCTCGATGAACAGTTACTCATTCTTCTCTTGTCTCCTGTAACGTGTGTCGGACGCGCATGTCTTGCCGCCGTATTATTATTGTTAAAAATAATATTGTTCTAGTGTAAAGTAACTGTGTAATACTAAAAGTGCCTAGCAGTAGATTTATTGTGCGACGTGTACGTGAAAGCGTCAAAGGAATTGTTTTCATTACGAGAAGTGCCAGTCAAAACGGCATCCATGTTAAATCCTTCATTGCAGTGTAAGTTCGTCTATTAATTGCCATAAATTCAGAGTTAAATGGAACTGGTGTATGGACTATTCATTTACTATAGAATCTATGTCTCACTTCTTCATGAAATTATTTAATTTTCTATATGTTTCTGCCAAATAGAGAGTTCACAGTCACGAATTCTTTCGTCGAGTTCGGACGGAAGTTGCATGCGGCGAAATATTTTCTCCGCGCCATATTCTACTGGTAAATGCATGATAAACTACGGTCCCTTAGGAAATTCATGTAGAGCTATCCAAAATAATTATATTTTGAATAGGCATTTACTCTCCTCTGCAATGCAACTTCCGACTGATCAGACGATCCAACAAGAAACAGCCGCACACGGTCGGCGTTCGCAAATATGTTTCCACCGCTGATTATAGCTATATGTTACAGCACAAAAGTAACATATTGTTATAATTAGCGACTACGAACGGGGACATTTATAACTGTATGTTTATGTATACACATTACGTAAACATATCGTTATAAGTCCTATCCATTTAGCATCCTCCCCTGCAATTTTGAACATATTTGTAGGAGTTCCAATGAAACTTTAGACAAATCCTTAGGTGGCAGTCTAGTAAAATAGTTAATTATTTATGTAGATGACTTACTACTAGTTTCAAAAACTTGGAGGGAACATTATACCCTGCTTGTTTGAATGTTAAATAGCTAACAGTGAATGGGCATAACAATAGAACTCAGTAAATCTCATTTTGCTAGAGATGAACTGAAGTTTTTAGAGCATGTTGTAGGAATGAATGGGATACATGATCCTCAGACGATTCAAGCAGTAAAACAATCAATGTCCAGCCCTCCTCAAGGCCCCCCCCCCCCCCCCCCCAAATGTAAAGCAATTGCTGCGCAGTTTGAGACGCCATGTCACAGATTGTGAGATTGTATGGCCCCTTCCACCGGAGGTTCGAGTCCTCCCTCCGGCATGGGTGTGTGTGTTGTTCTTAGAATAAGTTAGTTTAGTAGTGTTTAGGTCTAGAGACTGATGACCTCAACAGTTTGGTCCCTTAGGAATTCACACACATTTGAACATTTGTAAACCAATTTTGCTCATTTCTGAGGTTAGCAGGTTTCCACAGGCATTTTGTGAAAGGTCAATCTATGAATGATCTATGACTATCAGGTCTATTGAAGCAATGGTCATGATGGATTTGAGATGAGGGTGCAATGGAAACAGTATCAAAAAGGCTCTGTTGGATGCCAAAATTTTGGGTCATTCAAAAATGCATCAACCATTTAAATTGGCTACAGATGAATCAAACCTTTATAAGAAAATTAAAAAAAAAAAAAAAAAAGAATCCCTTTTGCGAAAATTCTCAATTGTATGTATACTTTTATTTATGTTGAAAAATTCTTGTAAAATATGGTGAATATAATAGTTTTGGCATGTGATAAAACAGATCATTATGTTTAAAAGCAAAATGTTTTGCACAATTTCTCATAATTTTGAAAGTAACATAAAAAGGTAGTTATCAAAGTAATATTCTGGAAAATAGCTGTAATATATGTGGATTGTTTATAAGATATGTAAAAATTTTTGTACATTCTCAAATGCATTGTATATGGCAAGAGAATAACTATGTCAAATCTAATTAAGACTCTCTTTAGCCCAAAATAAAGACTGCAAACATTTAGAAAACATTTACAAATGTTCTTGTATTATTATGTTTCATTTTTGTATCAACATCCATATGATTTATATTTATATACATTTACTTTTTTACTTGAGAATACAAATGAAATAAATTTTTCCTCTCCAAATTTTTCTTTCATGGCCATATAAATGGAAATAATAGTTCATTTTTCGAGCAGTTCACAAATATTTATAAAATTATCAAATTGGTTTTTTTTACGCATCCTGATTGGTTCTTATCAAATCACTGTAATTGTGTCTGTCCCCTTCAGATTTGGATTTTGTCCTTCCTCACTCACGATAGTTCAGATTGTCTTCATTAGGTCCTTTCTCATTAGTCTCTTTCTTCTGGTAATCTCAAATACTAATTCTGTAAATATTTTAACATTCCATTAGTTTCGGGACTTGCATGTTTTTTGTGAAAAACATAAGTGTTCGTGTGAGTAAGAAAGTGTGGATTCCAGAAAATATTATTTTTAAATGAAATAAAATAGCAAATCATAAATGCTGCTACATACTACAGACATAACTTTTACACATAGCATGGAAACATGATTATTTTCAAATGATAAATTTTCACAGATTAAAAGAGAGAAATGACTTCATTGCTATACTTACTAGTTTCTTCAAAACATAGTCATCAAAACAAAACTCATAGGCGTATTATTATCACCAATATTTTATATTCATGGCAAAATATGACCAAAAACTGACACAATGAGTATTTATAGAAGACATAAGAAAAAATATCACACTGAAAACACCCTTCCTTTCTCATTTCCTTACTAAGAGGTGTATGAACACCTTGACCATTCCTTGACTTTGGGGGACATTCACCCTAGAGTGACCAAATATCCTTGGCACCACCAGTGTGGAGGTCCCTCAGGACAGTATAACATGATTACAGTGAGAGAGGGATAATGAAATTGTTTAATAAAGAGTATTCTCATGATCCGGGTGTATCGTCTTTATTGGCTGCTTACTACCACTGTAGTATCCTGCTTCCTGCTTTGGTGACCCTGCATCAACCACAAATATGTGCAAATTCATTTCTGAACTCAGTTATGCTTACTGCATAGTGATAATGCAGCCATCATACATTACATCACTGGAAACCATACCTGTATCAGTGGATGTCACTCTCAGGAATGCACTGCAGGATCGGTGTGAACAGTATGTGATTTTGAATGTGAAAACTGAGAGCATGAATAATCCATTTTCATTACCACTAGCCAATAGTGGCATGACACAACATCAGCAATGGCAGCATTCAGTGAACCCATTAACTGATTTAAATCCAGTGAATGCCACAGGGTCCTTCGAGTACCTTTTCAGTTCTAATCATCCCTGCAATGCCAAGTTCATGTCACCCTCGTCTTTCATGCCTTGCAGTATATTTCAACATTGGTAATTTCCCATGCAACAACCAAGTATGTATGAGCAATCAGCAGCCATCCTGCATTACATCCTTCACTGACATAATGCAGCCATCAGTTAATAGCCAAGCTTGGGCAGCACTCCGCTCAAATGACCACTTTTTAATGCCAAGAGTCCAACCTTGTTCTTTATTATTATTGCGTTCATTTTTCAGATTACCAGCATTTTTGATGACCAATGGAAGTGCATGCATCTGATCAGTCACCTGGAACTAATTTACGATATCATTTGATGTGTTATTCCGATCGACACACCAAAATAAAACACATAACCTGTTTGTAGTTGCCATAGACTTCTTTATTAAAAACACATGCTCTTAATGAAATTAACAGTGGCAATGATTATAATAAAAGGCACCTGCCCTTGTGAAGCACAAGCAGGACTCAGATTAAAACATTTATGCATTTAAGTCCAATAGACACAGATCTTTCAAATTTTGATCAACCAATTAACACTAATTAAAACAATGTTCATAAAATCACCATTAATCAAATTTAACTGACATAACTGAACCACATGAACCTTTTTAACATGCTTCATGACTTACATAGAAACTGGCTTTCACATATCTCATATTGAATTCTAAAACTACTTCCAACAACTAAGACATCGTCTATGGTTGATATTAAGCAATTCTAACAAATTAAAAGTATTATCAGATTAATACACTCAATTAGGCTTCTCTTTAGTATTACTTACAGGTATGAGGTTCACATACATTTCATCCCCAGAATATAATAATAGCATATTAGGTAGCGTTAAAATGGGGCCATTTCAATTTCACGTTGTAAATTAGTGATGGACATGAACAGACCAAAAGGTTCTTACAGATACAGGAGATTCATGGACCAGAAGGTGAAGTAGAACTATACTCAACTTTGAGCTACAATTAAGCTTCTGGAAATCCAAAATGCTCCACCGGAAAGATGCAATTGCAGGACACTAACAATGTAACCATAGACACTGATCCTGGTCCTTAAATTTCCCTCTTCCACCGTGATATCCTGATCAGAGTTTGCTCGTGTTGACCCCTGCCAATTATCTGAAATATAAATACATCAGCAGCAGACAACATTCTGGCACATCAGATACACAAAACACGTCTGCCCAACTGGTTATAAATAATCCTTTAATTATACATGGCACAAAATGAACCCAAGCAGAACTAACCTATGTGACCACTTGACCAATAATGGCTCTTAAAATTTGATTAGCCAATTCTCTAGAACAAACAAATAAAATAATAACATAGAAAAAGAAAACAGGGAAAATTATTTCAGCCCACTCCTAAATGCCAGGCACAGATTTACGCTCTACTTGGTATGACCTCTGGCTAAACATTAAGCACAACTTCATGTCTATTTGTTGTGCATAACTAGCACTCCCTTAAATGCTGTCAACATATCAGGCAGCCAGACCAAATACAGTGACAAGTAACAGAAACTCTCAAGATAGTTTGCAGTGCACTTGAGTATTCAACTAACATGAACAGAATCCACCAAGGAACAATTCAATGAGTCCAGTTCATTCACTTTGAGGAACATGTAACAGATGCGAAGGAAATCTGTACTTCAAATCTCAAGGAAATCCCAATCCCCGTCGGCAGCGGATCCGCATTCCAATGGCTAAACACGCCACAGCAGCTGCCAATGCTCCTCTGTCATACGGACTTGACTACTCGCCAGGCTGCATACATCCACAGTGCCACACATCACTGTCGCTTGCACAGCTGATACCCGAACTCAAGCCCCAGCAGAATGTGTGTGACTCAGTTAAATATCCATCCGCCAAAGATGCAAAGAAGACAGGCAGGCATCAAAAATCGACTCACAATGATCGGGATGACAATCAATGGAGGCTGGCGCCAGCAGCCTACCAGTTCAACCACCACCCCACAAAGATGAACACGGGAGCAGCCAAGAAAATGGCGGAATAGATTTGGAGATGCCCCGGCCCCCGAGCTTAAGTTGACTCAGGTGGACCCAAGATTTATGACCAGATACGAGGTCCTTGAGCTCAAAACTGATGGGGCTCTGAATCTTCGCGATCTGGCAAGGACCTTGGAATTGTGGCTTAAGTTTCCGCTTAAGACTGAACCCTGTGTTACTGGTGGCACCCGTCACAAATACCACATCGCCAATCCTCCCCTGAAAGGGGTGTCTACCCTTATTGTACCAAGCTGCTTCACACTGGTGTGCAAGATCAATATTATGCTTGGCCCTTTGCCAATTATTGCGCAAGCTAGCAGGGGTGACCTGAAGAGGGAGAATGTCATTAATCTCCCATAAATTAGAGAGAGAGGAATTGGGAATGTAAGCAAACATCAATCGACTGGGTACAGTGCCAGGTACAGTTCCAGTGGACTCGTGTCTGGCAGAATTAAATGCCTGATTGAGCCAAGGCACTGTAGTGTCCCATCGAATAGGTGTGCGGGAATGGTAAACACAGAGAACGGCCTTAAGATTGCGGTTGATGCACTCCACAAAGGAAGCCTTGGGATAATAGGGAGTGGTAGTTATATGCTTAATCCCGTTAGTAAAACAGAAACCCTTGAAGATCTTAGACAAGAATGTGGGAGCATTATCACTCATCAAACTCTTCAGAGGATCAAACCAGGAAATGATCCAGGACAGCTGCTGTACCATAATTTCGGCCATTGCGCCATGGGTGGGTAGGAGCCACAAAGTAGGAAAAGGTGTTGACAGCTACAAGTATGTAGCTATTTCCCCTCTTGGTGCGGGGTAGTGGTCCGATATAATTGATAAAAATGCAGTCAAGAGGATTCTGCTCCCTAACCAACTGTAGTAGGCCCTTGCTCGGTCCCACACCAGGCTTAGCGTGATTACACGGGATACAGCTACCCACAAATCACCTCACATCGTGAGGTTGGGCCAAAACATGTGTTCACAAACTCGGTTCGAGGTCTTGTAGAACCCCAAATGTCCCCTGACCGCTGAATCATGAAAATATCTGAGAACCATGCTAACTAACTCCTGAGGAATACACACCTTCAGTTCATCATCATTGTCTCCCCTCTTTCACAATAGCCAGGGATGACCTCACCATCTGCCAACTGCTGCCATATCGGTCCCCACCTAGGGTCCTGAGCCTGTTTGCCAGCTAAGTCACAGAAGAGCCCGGGTGTTTCAGAGAGAAGGAAATTCATCCCAAGATCCAGCTCCACGTGGTGTTCTCCTCAGGGCTTCTGCCACTTCATTATCACTGCCCCTAATATGCCGCACCTGAAAATGGAAAGCAGAAATGCGGACCGCCCAGCGTGCGATACGACCCATCTTGCGGTGGTGGGCCAACACCCAGCTGAGGGCTTGATTGTCAGTTTCCTAAATTAATTCATGATATTCAAGATAAAAAGTGAATTTTTTGAGGGCAAATAAAACAGCCAGCTCATACATAGGGTAGTTGCGCTAGGCGTTATTGAGACGCTAAGAAGCATAGGCGACCGGCTGCCTTTTTCCACGCTGTTCCTGAAACAAAACTAACACTGGCATGGGAGGCATTGGTTTGAACAATAAATATCTGATTAAAATTGGATATGGCCAGGACCAGAGGATTAGCAATCACAGTTTTGAGTGCATTAAAGGCTTCCTGCTGCTCGCAGCAACAAACAAAAACGCTATTCCTTTTGCGCATTTCATTCAAGGGTGCCACATTCTGAGCAAAATTGGGCATGAATTTTCTAAAGAAATTGGACATCCCAATGAAAGAAGTGATTCCTTGCTTATCCCAAGGGGGTGAAATTCCCTGATAGCCTTAGTATGTTCTTGATCAATGTGCGCCCCATCTGCCAATACCAGGTGGCCTACAAAAGATATACAAAGATGACTTAAGGTGACCTTCGAGGATTTCACAGTTAAGCCAGCGGAATGCAACCGACCAAAAACTAAACTCAGGTGTTCCAGGTGGATCGCAAATGTACTACTGAAGATTACTAAATCATCAAGATAATTATAGACACACTTAAATTTCAGGTGACCTACAACATTATCCAAGAGTTGGGACAACACTGCTGCACCAGTAGCCAAACCAAAAGGAACACAGTTAAACTCAAATAAATTCCAGTCTGTGCAGAATGCAGTGGCTGGTTTGGAACTTTCAGTAAGAGTAATCTGGTAGTAAGCCTGGTTCGAGTCCAGGACAGTAGAGATGGTGGCACCTTGAAACCAGGTAAAACAATTATGGTGAATCCAGTAGAGGAACAGATTCTAACATGACCTTCTGATTCAAAGTCCGGTAATTGACCACCACTCAATAGTCTCCACTCTGATCCTTTGGAACAAGGAAAATGGGAGAAGCATAAGGAGAAGTGGAATACCTAATAACTCCATCCCGCAACATGTGATCAATCTCAGCATGTAACATCTTCATTTTTGGGGCTGAAAGGCAGTAAGGCACATGATGCGCCAGGATACTATCACTAAGCTAAATGTTATATTTAATTAAATGCGTCATTCCTAATCTGGTCGTAAGAACCTCAGGCTAATCATCAAGCAAGCGCCTTGGGAGAACCTTTTGGTCTGTTCATGTCCATCACTAATTTACAACATGAAATTGAAATGGCCCCATTTTAACACTACCTAATATGCTATTATTATATTCTGGGGATGAAATGTATGTGAACCTCATACCTGTAAGTAATACTAAAGAGAAGCCTAATTGAGTGTATTAATCTGATAATACTTTTAATTTGTTAGAATTGCTTAAGATCAACCATAGAAGATGTCTCAGTTGTTGGAAGTAGTTTTAGAATTCGATATGAGATATGTGAAAGCCAGTTTCTATGTAAGTCATGAAGCATGTTAAAAAGGTTCATGTGGTTCAGTTATGTCAGTTAAATTTGATTAATGGTGATTTTATGAACATTGTTTTAATTAGTGTTAATTGTTTGATCAAAATTTGAAAGAGCCTGATCAAGGTCCAAGCGTGATACATCAACCTGCTCCATGTCCTCTGTAAGAGTGTGTACACCAACCCCACAATTACAACTGCAAAAGGCAATTTTCCTATCAGGTCAAAATTTGAAATAAAATGTACCCCCTGAATAGGGGTCGCCTGGGTCGCCTGAATAAAATCACAACTGAGAACAAGCGGGGTACTCAGCCTCTTGACTAAAGGTAACAAAATCAGCCAAGAAAAACCCTGAACAGATAAACCAACTCTCACCTCCCCCAAGACAGGCAACTTTTGCCCATTGGCAACCCGACATCTGTACTTGGCGGGTTGCAAATCAGAAAATCTGCACAAATGACGAAACTCAAGATACCACTACTTATCAACTAGGGATCATTGTACTTCCGGAATCAAGCAGGGTGCAGACTGGTTCCTCACCCAGACACGCACATACATAAGGGAGGTGGAACATACGGGGTGAGCTTATAATGTGGCAATTCACCGGCCAATTCTTGCTCTGCCGTTGCTTTGCCCCTCCCTTATGCTGGCATCATTTAGGTGCTCATTCACAGCACTGTGCTGGACACTGTCGCACAAGATGGTCAGAAGTGCGACACCGGTAACAGCATCGAGGAGAAGGCATGTTCTCCCTACTAGGCTACATCTGTGGTTTGACTCCGAGTGAGGACCCTGTTCCAGGAGCTAAGTTCTCATGCTGACTATCTACGAACACTATAGCATCTGCAGTATTAACAAGATCTTGTAAGTGGTTTAAACTGCACAGCTTTTCTGCAAAAACAAAGCATACACAATCCTGTGGGTGCATTCCCTCCATTAAGTGCACAACGCAAGTCTGCTCTGAGACAGGTATCCCCGGAGTGACTACTGATATAGGTATGCATTCAAAATACTGACATAAAATCTCATCACTAGCCTGAATGTGCCAGTAGAACTTCTGTTCTAATGCCATGCTCATACGTTCCAACAACCTACTATCTTCCACAAGTTGTTGGAGTTGAATTAATGAACCCTGATCCTGCAATACTTCTGCCATCAGGCAACTAAGCACCACTTTTATTAATGGGTACAGAGCAGCAAACAAAACAGAATGTGAGACCCGCAATGCCTTGGCATGAGTTTGCAATTTAATGGTCAGCCATAAAAATTATTGAATCTGATCTAAATTCTCTACTGTTAATTCTGCAATACCGTACAACAAACCATGGAGAGGATGAGGCAACTTAGAGAACTGATTAGACAATACCACCCCCGCATCTACTACTAGCTGTATCCTGTCCATACTGCTGTCTGACCCTGAACACCGATTACCCCGTTCAGAACCATCACCTCCACATCGTAAAGACAATGCCAAGAGGCATGAATGTAAGGCCTGTACTTCATCCTTTAAGCAATTAAATAGTTCGATGACAGAGGTGGACACTCCTATAGTGACCAAATCTACAAGACAATAGTTGTAATGAGCCAGATGGGCTTGTACTCTATACAACTGTTTAGGAGCAGGAGGATCAGTTTCAAAAAAGGAAACAGTAGATGCCAACTCAGTAAGGGAAGTCAAGACACAAGAAAGAAACTCACTTCGATTGGAGAAGATGTCCATCGACAACAACAAAGGAGTGTTGACTGCTGCACGAAGTCGGGCCGCTAAATCGGCCATGCTGCCCTCCGTCAAGATATTCCATTTACGTATTTCTTGCAACAGATTTTCCCGGTGCAAATAAGCAATTCCAGGGCAGATACAACTCACCATGGTGAGAAGGAAGTATTGAAATCACCAGCTACACCATAATATGGAACAAGCACACAATTCAGACAAGAAAGAGGCAGAAGCATAACAACTACAAACTTGAACAACCTACACGTGTTCCACCTGATCCCGTGGAATGATTCGTCCGCCACTATTGATGAGTTATTTCTTTTGACACATCAAAATTAAACACATAACGTGTTTGTAGTTGCCATACACTTCATTATTACAAATTCGTACTCTCAATGAAATTAACAGTACCAGTGATTATAATAAAAGGCACCTGCCCTACCGAACCACCAGCAGGACTCAGATTAAAACATTAATGCATTTAAGTCTAATAGACACGGATCTTTCAAATTTTACTCAACCAGTTTTTACTAATTAAAACTGTTAATAAAACCATCATTAATCAAATTTAACTGACATAACTTCTATGGTTGATCTTAAGCAATTCTAACAAATTAAAAGTATTATCAGATTAATACACTCAACTAGGCTTCTCTTTAGTATTA
Source organism: Schistocerca serialis cubense (assembly GCF_023864345.2). Classification (NCBI taxonomy): domain Eukaryota; kingdom Metazoa; phylum Arthropoda; class Insecta; order Orthoptera; family Acrididae; genus Schistocerca; species Schistocerca serialis. The sequence continues at coordinate 765,672,628 of NC_064638.1, forward strand.
CTTACAGGTATGAGGTTCACATACATTTCATCCCCAGAATATAATAACAGCATATTAAGTAGTCCTAAAATAAGGTCATTTCAATTTTACGTTGTAAATTAGTGATGGACACGAACAGACCAAAAGGTTCTTACAGATACAGGAGATTCATGGACCAGAAGTTGAAGTAGAACCATACTCAACTTTAAGCTACAATTAAGCTTCCGGAAATCCACAACGCTCCACTGGAAAGATGGAATTGCAGGACACTAACAACATAACCATAGATACTGATCAGGTCCTTAAATTTCCCTTTTCCACAGTGATACCCTGATCGAAGTTTGCTCGCGTCGACCCCTGCCAATTATCTGAAACATAAGCACATCAGCGGCAGACAACATTCTGGCACATCAGATACACAAAACATGTCTGCCCTACTGGTTATAAATAATCCTTTAATTATACATGGCACAAAATGAACCCAAGCAGAACTAACCTACATGACCACTTGCCCGATAACAGCTCTTAAAATTTGATTAGCCAATTCTCTAGAACAAACAAATAAAATAATAACATAGAAAAATAAAATAGGGAAAATTATTTTGGCCCGCTCTTGAACTCCAGGCACAGATTTACGCACTACTTAGTATGACCTCTGGCTACACATTAAGCATGGATTCATGTCTATTTGTTGTTTATAGCTAGCACTCCCTTAAATGCCATCAACATATTAGGTGGCCAGGCCAAATTCAGTGACAAATAACTGAAACAATCAGGATAGTTTGCAGTGCACTTGGGTATTCAATTAACATGAACAGAACCCATCAAGGAACAATTCGACAACTCCAGTTCATTCACTTTGAGTAACATGTAACAGACGTGAAGGAAATCTATCCTTCAAATGTCAAGGAAATCCCAATTACTGTCAGCAGTGGATCTGCATTCCAATGGCTAAACAAGCTGCAGCAGCTGCTCACACTCCTTTGTCATACTGACTCAGCCACTCGCTATGCTGCACACATCGCCTGTGCCACACATCACTGTCACTTGCACAGCTGATACCCGAACTCAAGCCCTAGCAGAATGTGCGTGGCTCAGTTACATAGCCATCTGCCAAAGATGCGAAGAAGACAAGGAGGCATCGCAAATTAACTCACAACAATTGGGATTACAATCAATGGAGACTGGCACCAGCAGCGCTCCAGCTCATATTGACTTGCCTCAAGCTGAGAACAGATACAAGACAGTAAAGGCGGTACTCTTACAGAGACAATCCCACATGCCAGGACAGCAATTTCAAGATGATATGTCCAAGATACTACTGGGTGATAGTACACTCTCACATCTCTGGTGCTGCCTCCACACCTCAGCCAATCCAGCTCTTACATCAGATAGCAAGCTGAGGGCCCTGTTGTTGATCAAGCTACAGAATGACCTACAGCTCAAGATGATCGTGAATGAGACATTGGCAATTGGACAGTGCTTATCGGTCGTTGACAGAATGTTCTTTGTCATTCTCCAAAGGTAAAAAGTGAGAGCATCCCAAGATTTTAAACAGTGAGGCATGCAGCAGACATCATCCCTTACACCACATGAATGTGTCTTACCAGACACCAGACACATCGATAGCAGACCAGAGCACTCCTTGCAACCTGCACAGAAATGCACACCAGCACCTGAAGCTACACATTTCAACAGTGTCACGCAACTCACACTGTCTACAGGTCCTGCTCCTTGCCGGTATAAAACATAATTTGAAAATGCTGTAAGCAAGTGTTGGGACCCTCATGGATACGCAGACTCCATGAGCGATTAACAATAGTCTCTCTGGTTTGTGACATCTCACAAAAGTTGCCTCCCACCCACCAGAATATCTAACACACATAGGCTCACCTCAGCTGTCGCTCATGGACATCACTTTGTCTTGGACAAAGCATCAGACCGATACCTACTAATTGACATGCACTCTGATATTAGCTCACTCCCACGCTCCTCACTCTGACTTTTGAGCCTATGACCGCCTCCATGTTCCAAGCTGCCAACGACTCCAACATTAGTTATGTGGCACCATCGCCTGCACCGTGTACCTATCAGACACACTCCAAAGTACATCGACCTTTGTGGTTACTGATATCATAGAGCCAGTCATTGGAATTGACTTTTTATGACATCAGCAGCTCCACCCCAATGTCTTACAGTCCACACTCATTCACAACATCTTGGGTGAATGAGTACAAGCTATCTCTATGTTTACTATGCCTCCACAACTGGCAAATGATGCACTCCCCCCTTGACTGCATCAGCCGTAACATTCTCCAAGAATGCGGCAAACTTTCAGAGAACATTCTCTGCACACATTGATGCTATACCACTTGAAACTTACAGACACAATGACTCAATACAGAAAGCAATGAGCTTTTACATCACATCACTGCAGCCCTAGCAGCAGCACATGAGCAGCTCCGCATGACAGACAACAAACAGTTCGACACAGCCCCACCTCCCTCACAGAAGCACAGCCCCTCTCCAACACACACCATGCCAACACAGATGCCTCCATCTGCAGACTGCCACCTCAAGATCAGCAATCTGCAGTGTGCCGTGCCTGTTAACAGTGCTCCCGACCCCATCGCATTGAGCACATGTGCATGTGCCTGCGCTGTTCATGACAGAACCATACATCACATAATAACCATGGACAGACAGACAGTTCGACATAAACCATCATGGTTAGCCACACCAGATTTACAGTTTTCCAAAGCCAGAATTAACAAACTCCTCCCAGCAGGAATTGTTCACCATTCAGATAGTTCCTGGGCCTCCAGATCAGGCTTATTCCTAAGGAATATTTCCTTACCAGATTGTGCCATGATTACAGGGTCCACAATTCTCAAAAAGCACATGACAGTTACCCCATTCCCAACACGCATTGTAAAACATGCCATCGCAGGTGCAACAATTTTCAGTATGATTGATTTCCAGCATGCTTACCTAAAAACATGCTGCACCATAACAATATCCAAGAGACTGCCATTATAACCCTATTCAGACTTGTTGAGTATCTCTTTGTGCCATACAGGCTTAAAAATGCTGCATGGTCTTGTCAGTGGTACATTGACAGTCTCCTATTATGCTTCAACTTCTGCTGTACCTATCTCGATGACAGTCACCTTCTTGCATTCCATGGATGAGCACATAGCACCTAGGACAAGTTCTAGCCAAATTTCAGGATGGTGGAGTGGTCATTAACAAGGCAAAATCACAACCTCCAGCACACTCTTAACTCCACTGGCATCAAACCAACAACTTAAGCAACTGGTGCAAGACCCTCCTCACCCAGGCACATACCTCATCCTATGATGATTTCTTGGGACACCTCCCACAGGCAGCTGAGTTGCAGAAAGGCATAAACAAACATGGGAAAGGGCAAAGTAAACACAGGAAAAAGAAATTAGCTTGGACCCCAGAAATGATAGAAACATTTTACCGTGCTAAAAATTGTCTGGTTTAAGCTGTTATATTGGCACACCCAAGATCAGATGCACAGTTGACTGTTACTATGCATGAGGGTGACACCACAATTGGAGTAGTTCTTCAGCAGTATCTTAATGGCATGCCACAATGACTCTGATTTTTCTCCAAGAAATTTTTGGCTATGCAATCGAAGTGGTCAGCATTTGACTATGAGCTGCCATAATTTACTTCACCAAGCATTATTTCCATGAAGACATCAAAGGTCACCATGTAACAATGTTTGCCAATCACAAGCCCTTGGTTGATGTCATTCACAATCTGTCCATAGCTGCCAGCCCCCCGACGTTTCTGTCACTTGGATCTTATCAGCCAATTCATGACTGATACCCAACATGTGAACCAATGTTCACAATATCAAATATCTCCACCAATTATGTCTCATGTCTTTCTGCAATGTCCCTACAATATGACTATGAACACATGACACAAGAACAAACAAATGATCTCACCATCACTCAGTTACTCACTAATGGAAACTTCAGATTGAACAATGCACTTTGCATTCAACAACCACCACATTACTCTGAGAAGTCTCTCTGGAGAAACCATGACCACTGGTCCCCCTCAACATATGAAGTGTTTGACAGCCTTCACGACCTCAGGCCACCCTGCTGCCAGGGCAATGACACAGCTGATTATGGACCATTTTGTGAGGTCTAATGTAAAACGTGACTGTTGCCACTGGATACAATGCTGTTCACCCTGCCAACAAAAAAAAAACTGGGAGTCATGATAAGCCTGTATGAGGCACTTTTCCATCCTGACAGCACATTTCAGACAGATCCACATTGTCATAACCAAGCCAATGCCTGAGTCTGAAGGGTTTTCAGCATATTTCAAACATGTTCACATTGACATCATTGGGCTACTGCCCGAGTCCGAAGGATTTTGTTACATTCTCTCTGCCACAGGTAGAATGACTTGCTGGATGAAAGTGGTTCCCTCCATGATATTATGGACACCATCACACAGAGTTTTGTTGAACATAGTTTGCAAGCTTGGGCATACCTAACTGTATTACTACCGACCAGGGCAGACAGTTCATGTCAACCCTTTCCAGCAACCTTTGCCATTTCTATGGGATCTACCATATGCATACCAATGGTTCCACTCACAAAGCAAAGGCCTGGTGGACATGTGTTCTATGGAACAATGCAAACAGCACTACATTACCATGTCTACTAGCCTCTGCATTTGTAAGCGTAAAATTCAGTACACATCCACAAAACACTGAAGGGCCATGCAAAATCACTTGGACACCTACACCGCTCTCCATACTAATCAAAATATTATCAACAGTTTTATAGACTGTCAGGCGGGAATGCCTTTTCCTCCTATAATAATGTGGCATGATCAGTCTGTGTCGATGCTGCTGCAAGTGTGTCTGCTTGACAACTGACTCCATCTTAAGAGAAACACTACTTACATAGTACATCCTTATCTAACCACAGAATGGCTTATCACACCTGCCAGAAGTGAATACTAGTGTGCCCAGCCAGCCATACCTGGTTTCCTTTAATGCTATATTCTTAAGTATCGCAGATCAGCATAGTACACTAATCTATCACAGATATATATCAAAGTATGTTATAGCAGTAACATATATATAATCAAAGAGGGGAGAAAGCCCCCGCACAGGGGCTGGTTCCTCCCCTGGGGTGTCAGTGTTTATTGGTGAATCAGTAACTGGGATGTTGGAATGGTTTCTTAACAACAACCCAATGAGGTGCTTTTCTTGCTGTGTGTATCATTCATTATAATTTTTTTAATTTACGCTTACAAATGCAGATGCTAATGGACATGGTAATGGTTGGGTTACTGTGGCTGTAGTATGTGATCCTAAAATAGACACTGTAGCAGGGCTTGAGACTTTCAACAGTTGAGAGATTATTGCTTATTGGACATTTCAGATTTGTGAGGTATATAACAGAGATAGGAGTACATCTTATTATATGTCTACAATGCCGTTGGTTCTTAGGATAAGGAATCATCGTAAAATGAATGAGTCAGAGTCTGTGTGAGTATGGGATAAAGGAGCTCTTAATTGCCACAGAGGCTCACTGAACAAGGCACTTCAGTGGGTATTACTAGCCATATGGACTGCATATAAAGAGGACCTTCAGGTTTCGCTTGCTGAAGCAGTATGTGGAGATCCTCTTACAGTCCTTGAAGATTATACTCTGCCTGTGACCAGTTTTGGCAATTACAGTCTTCCACAACTGGTACAACACATCAAAAATCACATCCACCACACAAGGATCCCTCTGCTGTCACCACACTCCATGCCAAAGGTATTTGTTCATAGAGATCTCAAACCATATGATCCGGTGATGTAGCATGATTACACAGTACATTCCACAATGAAACCTTCTTATTCTTTCTTTTCTCTCTTTTCTCCCTTCTTTTTTCCCTTAACTCCCTCAAACCAGCAAGGGTACTGAAAGCTGGACCTCCTCCATCATCACTGCATGACGATGATGCCCACCTCAACAGTCACAACATCGACACATTCAGCACAACACTTCAGCTGACACAAGAGCTATACCACACTGCCAAATCTCCACACAAGCTGACTGATCTAACCACAGTTCCAATATCATAATATAGCCACACAAGACGATCATCCAATACCTCATCCCCTACCATGTATACAGCATCTGCCACACTACTCTTCCTCTGTGGGAAATGGTCTGATCATGACTCATGCAAACTCTCACCACAATGTGATTGGTCATGTACTCTCCCATAAACTCCACAAGAAACAGTCCAGTCAAGCCATCTGCAGACATTACACACTTCCCTGCTGGTCACATGCATTTGTACCACCACAAACAGTGATGCTGCCTGGCACTCCCACATCTGTTGATGAAGACTGGTCTCTTCATCTCATAGGGCTCCACTCGCCCAGTGGCAGGCTCTGTGGGGACATTCATCTGGAGTGACTGAGGCTTCTTTGACATGAGCAGTGTGGAAGCTCTTTGGGATAGCAGAATGCGACTACAGTGCGAGTCAGACAATGCAACTGACTAAACATTCTGTACTTGTGCTCTGTTTAATAAAGAGTATTCTAATGATCTGGAACTGTCATGTCTATTGGTGGCTCAGTACCACTTAGTATTCCACTTTCTACAACTTCTTGATTACTGACAATAGAGTCAGGGAGTTTCTTACAAAGACAGTTAAAAATACATTTCTTTCCCAGACTCTGCCTCTTCTGTTACCATTGCAATCTCTTGCCCTACCATCATGATCTTCATGTCTAAAGTTTTCATAGTGTCTTTTCCTGCAATTTTTCCACTGACTCTGAGATTCCATTCTCCATGATCGTAATTTTCATTGCTAAAGTTTTATGAATTATTTCTTTCCATGGCCCTATCTAATTTTTCAACGTATTTCAGAAACTGATCCAGTGAATCATCTGGTCCATGAACTAAATCCCACTGTAATTTTTCAGGCAATCTTCTTTTTAGTGCATCAGTCTGAGTCATTTTATCAAAAGATATATCTAGATGTACTAATTTCTTTAATTGGTTTCTACAAAAATATTTCATAGTTCCATTTCTCCCTCTAAAAATAGGCCCAAAATTCGCTCTTAATACCAGTTTGTTCAGACTCTGCCCACAATTTGTTCAAAAAAACTTCTTCTGCGAAGAAGAGCTTCTGTAAAGTTTGGAAGGTAGGAGACGAGATACTGGCAGAAGTAAAGCTGTGAGTACCAGGTGTGAGTCGTGCTTCGGTAGCTCAGATGGTAGAGCACTTGCCCGCGAAAGGCAAAGGTCCCGAGTTCGAGTCTCAGTCGGGCACACAGTTTTAATCTGCCAGGAAGTTTCACATCAGCGCACACTCCGCTGCAGAGTGAAATCTCATTCTGGAGTTATAAAATGGTTGTTGCAATAAGCAAAAAATTTTTAATACTCATCTTGTTAAGTCAATATAACTGTAGTGTTTGTATAAAGCATTTATTTTGCATTTTGTTTACGACCTTCCACTAAGGAAGGGGTTCTATTTGTGTTTATCTGCTCTGCATAGTAACTAACAGTTCTTGATAAAACTTTACGTAGTTTTCGTGTTAGATTTCTTAGTGTTTTCTTGATCGTTTAGAACAGAAAGCGCCCTAAAACCGTCTTTTGTTTGTTTCGCGGCCGTTAGCCACTAGTCACTTGAATCGGCAGTTGTCTTGTGACAGCCAGAGCGACAGCACCAGCAGCAGCGAGTACTGTTTGTATCAAGCGTTTATTTTGCATTTTGTTTACGACCTTCCACTAAGGAAGGGGTTCTATTTGTGTTTATCTGCTCTGCATAGTAACTAACAGTTCTTGATAAAACTTTACGTAGTTTTCGTGTTAGATTTCTTAGTGTTTTCTTGATCGTTTAGAACAGAAAGCGCCCTAAAACCGTCTTTTGTTTGTTTCGCGGCCGTTAGCCACTAGTCACCTGAATCAGCAGTTGTCTTGTGACAGCCAGAGCGACAGCAGCAGCGAGTAGTGTTTGTATAAAGCGTTTATTTTGCATTTTGTTTACGACCTTCCACTAAGGAAGGGGTTCTATTTGTGTTTATCTGCTCTGCATAGTAACTAACAGTTCTTGATAAAACTTTACGTAGTTTTCGTGTTAGATTTCTTAGTGTTTTCTTGATCGTTTAGAACAGAAAGCGCCCTAAAACCGTCTTTTGTTTGTTTCGCGGCCGTTAGCCACTAGTCACTTGAATCAGCAGTTGTCTTGTGGCAGCCAGAGCGACAGCACCAGCAGCAGCGAGTACTGTTTGTATAAAGCGTTTTTGTACTTATTTGCTGCGCTTAGCTTTTAAATAGTTTTTCTGGGAAAACCTAGCGTAGTTTTCGCGTCTCGTATTTCAGTGAGTGTTTCTTGATTATCAGAGTAGCTCATCAGAAGATTATCTTGGGAATTTGTCACCGTATAGAGTAGGGTAAACATAGTCATGTGTAGGGGCTGTGGTTGTTGTGAGCGGACGCAAGGAGAATTGGCCACTCTTCGGGGGCAGGTGGAGGCTTTGTCTGTTAGGCTCATCGAGCTCGAGGCGCAGGCGTCGGCTCGTAGTGGCGTTGGGGCAACTGTGGTGAGACCTATGCCGACTTCGGTGGCCTTGGAATCACATGGAACCCCTGATGTCGCTGCGTCTTCCGGCAGTGAGCATCTTACCGGTCAGCCATCACTCCAGGGTGAATGGCGGACAGTGGTGGGCTCGCGCGTGCCTGGCCGAAAGGCGAAGGTGGGATCTGGCCGCGTGGCAGCTGCCTTACCCCTTTCCAACAGGTACGGGGTGCTTCCTAGTGGTGATGACATCGTTTCCGAGCCACCACAGGGTGCCTCGCCTGTTGGGCCAGTGGCCGATTCTCCGGCAAGGTCCCGACAGTCACAGAGGGCGGGCCTATTAGTTATAGGGAGCTCCAACGTTAGGCGGGTTATGGAGCCCCTCAGGAAAATAGCGGGTAGGTCGGGGAAGAATGCCAGTGTGCACTCGGTGTGCTTGCCGGGGGGTCTCGTCCGTAATGTGGAGGAGGCCCTTCCGGCAGCTATTGAACGCACTGGGTGTGACCGGCTGCAGATAGTAGCACATGTCGGAACGAATGACGCCTGCCGCTTGGGTTCTGAGGCCATCCTTGGTTCCTTCCGGTGGCTGGCTGATTTGGTGAAGACAACCAGCATCGCACGCGGAGTGCAAGCTGAGCTTAATATCTGCAGCATAGTGCCCAGAGTCGATCGCGGTCCTCTGGTTTGGAGCCGTGTGGAGGGTCTAAACCAGAGGCTCAGACGACTCTGCGACTATAATGGTTGCAAATTCATCGACCTCCGTTATTGGGTGGAGAACTGTAGGGCCCCCCTAGACAGGTCAGGCGTGCACTACACACCGGAAGCAGCTACTAGGGTAGCAGAGTACGTGTGGCGTGCACACGGGGGTTTTTTAGGTTAGAGGGACCCCCCCTTGGGCGAAACGATAAAATACCTGACGGCTTACCAGAGAGGACATTATCATCGTTGATAAAGAACGTCCGTCCTCAGAGACCAAAAACAGGAAAAGTTAACGTAATATTGGTAAACTGCAGGAGTATACAGGGCAAGGTTCCTGAATTAGTATCTCTTATTGAAGGAAATAGTGCGCATATAGTATTAGGAACGGAAAGTTGGTTAAAACCGGAAGTGAACAGTAACGAAATCCTAGACACAGAATGGAATATATACCGCAAGGATAGGATAAACGCCAATGGTGGAGGAGTATTTATAGCAGTAAAGAATTCAATAATATCCAGTGAAGTTATTAGCGAATGCGAATGTGAAATAATCTGGGTTAAGTTAAGTATCAAAGGTGGGTCAGATATGATAGTCGGATGCTTCTATAGACCACCTGCATCAGCAACCGTAGTAGTTGAGCGCCTCAGAGAGAACCTGCAGAACGTCGTGAAGAAGTTTCGTGATCATACTATTGTAATAGGGGGAGACTTCAATCTACCAGGTATAGAATGGGATAGTCACACAATCAGAACTGGAGCCAGGGACAGAGACTCTTGTGACATTATCCTGACTGCCTTGTCCGAGAATTACTTCGAGCAGATAGTTAGAGAACCAACTCGTGAAGCTAACGTTTTAGACCTCATAGCAACAAATAGACCGGAACTTTTCGACTCCGTGAATGTAGAAGAGGGTATCAGTGATCATAAGTCAGTGGTTGCATCAATGACTACAAGTGTAATAAGAAATGCCAAGAAAGGAAGGAAAATATATTTGCTTAACAAGAGTGATAGGGCACAAATCGCAGAATATCTGAGTGACCACCATCAAACGTTCATTTCTGAGGAAGAGGATGTGGAACAAAAATGGAAAAAATTCAGAAACATCGTCCAGTACGCCTTAGATAAGTTCGTACCGACTAAGGTCCAAAGCGAGGGGAAAGATCCACCGTGGTATAACAATCATGTACGAAAGGTACTACGGAAACAAAGAAAGCTTCATCATAGGTTTAAGAGTAGTCGAATCATAGCTGATAAGGAAAAGCTGAACGAAGCGAAAAAGAGCGTAAAGAGAGCAATGAGAGAAGCATTCAACGAATTCGAACATAAAACATTGGCAAACAATCTAAACAAGAACCCTAAAAAGTTTTGGTCATATGTAAAATCGGTAAGCGGATCTAAATCCCCTATTCAGTCACTCGTTGACCACGATGGAACCGAAACAGAGGACGACCGAAGAAAGGCAGAAATACTGAATTCAGTGTTCCGAAACTGTTTCACTGCGGAAAATCGTAACACGGTCCCTGACTTCAGCCGTCGCACGGACGCCAAAATGGAAAATATTGAAATAAACGATATCGGAATTGAAAAACAACTGCTATCACTTAGTAGCGGAAAAGCATCCGGACCAGACGAGATACCCTTAAGATTCTACAGTGATTATGCTAAAGAACTTGCCCCCTTTCTATCAGCAATTTATCGTAGATCGCTGGAAGAACGTAAAGTACCTAGCGACTGGAAGAAAGCGCAGGTCGTTCCCATTTTCAAGAAGGGTCATAAATCAGATGCGAATAATTATAGGCCTATTTCGCTTACGTCAATCTGTTGTAGAATAATGGAACATGTTTTGTGTTCTCGTATTATGACGTTCTTAGATAATACAAATCTCCTTCATCATAACCAACATGGATTCCGCAAACAGAGATCATGTGAAACTCAGCTCGCCCTATTTGCCCAAGAAATTCACAGTGCCGTAGACACTGGCGAGCAGATTGATGCCGTATTCCTGGACTTCAGGAAGGCATTTGATACGGTTCCGCACTTACGTTTAGTGAAAAAAATACGAGCTTACGGAATATCGGACCAGGTTTGTGATTGGATTCAGGATTTCCTAGAAGAAAGAACACAACATGTCATTCTTAACGGTTCAAAATCTGCAGATGTAGAGGTAATTTCGGGAGTACCGCAGGGAAGCGTGATAGGACCTTTATTGTTTACAATATACATAAATGACTTAGTTGACAACATCGGTAGCTCCGTGAGGCTATTTGCAGATGACACGGTTGTCTACAAGAAAGTAGCAACATCAGAAGACTCGTACGTACTCCAGGAGGACCTGCAGAGGATTAATGCATGGTGCGACAGCTGGCAGCTTTCCCTAAACGTAGATAAATGTAATATAATGCGCATACATAGGGGCAGAAATCCATTCCAGTACGATTATGCCATAGGTGGTAAATCATTGGAAGCGGTAACGACCGTAAAATACTTAGGAGTTACTATCCGGAGCGATCTGAAGTGGAATGATCACATAAAACAAATAGTGGGAAAAGCAGGCGCCAGGTTGAGATTCATAGGAAGAATTCTAAGAAAATGTGACTCATCGACGAAAGAAGTAGCTTACAAAACGCTTGTTCGTCCGATTCTTGAGTATTGCTCATCAGTATGGGACCCTTACCAGGTTGGATTAATAGAAGAGATAGACATGATCCAGCGAAAAGCAGCGCGATTCGTCATGGGGACATTTAGTCAGCGCGAGAGCGTTACGGAGATGCTGAACAAGCTCCAGTGGCGGACACTTCAAGAAAGGCGTTACGCAATACGGAGAGGTTTATTATCGAAATTACGAGAGAGCACATTCCGGGAAGAGATGGGCAACATATTACTACCGCCCACATATATCTCGCGTAATGATCACAACGAAAAGATCCGAGAAATTAGAGCAAATACGGAGACTTACAAGCAGTCGTTCTTTCCACGCACAATTCGTGAATGGAACAGGGAAGGGGGGATCAGATAGTGGTACAATAAGTACCCTCCGCCACACACCGTAAGGTGGCTCGCGGAGTATAGATGTAGATGTAGCTCCAAACATCATCTCCTTGTTGTATATAGAATGATGTAAACGTCAAGATTTTTGAATATGAGTGAAGATACTTATTCACATTTTCATGATATTGTGGTTTATTTCCCATCTACACATGACAAATAATGGAGCCTATGCATCAACTTTCTGTATATTGCTAAAGAGAGTCTTCTTGCAATCTTTCACAGATTGCATAATATTTACTGTCCTCAGTTGATGGTTTCACTAAACATTTCAAATGCATTTTCAATTATAAATCACAGTTTCCATTATAAAGGATGTAAATATTGCACACTCTATCCACAGTAAAAAAAACTAACTTACTTCATAGCAACTAGACAAAGGCTGTTCTCCTCAAACTCAGAACAGAGACCCACAAACTTTTTCCACATAATACAAATGATATATTACAGCCTAAAGTTCTAGATTGCTCCAGTGCTGCTAATTAGCCATGTTAACTTTTGTACCTATTCTCTTGCATACATGCTAGCGGAGTGAGGTTTGCGGCAGCAAAGACAAATAACAATTACATTGTTCATAATACTTGGATACACAGAGAACATATTCCATGATTTACACACAAACAGGAATTCCTACTCAAAGATAGTCCACACCTCATAAACAGTGAGGAAAAAGAAGAAACAAGGAGACCGATTACCACCATAACAACACTACCACTTTATCTGGTGACAGTTCCAACTTATGAACAAGATACATGTGTTGCTCTCTAACAAGTGGGTAGTGGTTCATTCATTTTATTGTAACAAACAAAAACAAGTTCTTTATCTTTGGCATGCCACTTTCTTCTATGTTGCTCTTGTAGATGGAGAAAGGCATGACAACGGAACACTTTTAATGGTTCAAACAAGACATTTTTCCCTTCCATAACTCGTGTGGAGTCTTACCGAGTGCTCTACAAGGAGAATGGTCCTGTGGCGCTGGTGAGATCAACACCAGTATTGATCTGAGCATCATCTTTGAACCTAGCAAAACATTATCTTTGTGTAGTTCCACCAGGCAGTTCTCTGTAAGCCTTACTTGTGTGAAGAGGTAAATAAATGAACTCCTGATTATAAGATGTTATTTGATGTATCTCACCCAAGCATCTACCTCACTGGTGACCCTGAGTTGTAACATATTCCATTTTCGCCATTTTACTGTGTCCGCGGCCTCTGCGTCAGTTATTTTTGCTTGTGTTACATCAACACAACATTCAAACAATGGCTTCAGCCCAATGCCTAACGCTGGATTTTGTAATCGACATGCATCGTGTTGCGGGCGATATACACCCACCAGGACTGCAACACGATTCCTCTCACTCGTCGATTACGCCGATTTCCCCGGACGTCTTCATGCCTGCAACAATAAGTGAGGTTAGGAGTGTGCACGACTCCGGCTATCAGGCGCCTTTGTTCCCACCACATGTGTCCTTCTTCATCAATGGTGCAGTTACCTCTTATGGATCTCCGTGCAGTGCGGGCTCAATGCCGATTTCTGCAAGTGCTCTGTTGGATAACCTACCACCCCCAGGACAATGGTTTGCCATGCTGCAATCCATGCAGTACCATGCAGATTCCTGCCACGTGGCCAGAACTGCTTTGTTCACAGGTCAACCTCCTCAGCATCCGACCATGCCCGTGCCTGCCTTGGTTCAGCATCAGCATATGCCTTCCTCTTCAATACCTCAGCCTGCAACAGGAACAATGGCTTGTTATCTGTGCCTGACCTCCATCTCCGTCCTACTGCTATGCCTCAGTGTTTTGTGCCACATCATTCACCTTTTCCGCACACCGTTTTGAGTGAAGTGACTATGAACAGTGAACATTCACACATTTCGCCCAAAGTTCGACATCATTTTCCTCACTGTGCTTTAGGACAGTCCGCACCTCCACAGCCTCCCTGCAACACAAGCGGCTCTGACTCTGATCGCAGGTGAAGTTTTCCGCGGACTGACATGCATTTTCAAACTTTGTTCATTTTCTCACCTGTCGCCCCCGCACCGGCTCCAGTCGAACTTCTGCAACCACAATTGACACATTTCGGTGTCTCACCCACATCGGCCTTCCACGTCGCGCCGGATCGCGCTCAACCACAATGTATCACCTGCACACTGCCACCCGACTAGCCGTTGCCGCAACATACCCTGGAGACACACTCTCCTGGAATACTGCAGCAACAACAGCTCATTTCAGGCAGTGCCCTGACGAATTCAACTCATCCTGTTCTTCCGAACGTTCTACAATGCTTACCGACGCTGCCGCCGTCCAATCCCGACAGGGCAACAACCTGGTTCAAAATTGTGGATGAAGTGTTCAACCATTTCAAACTCGACGAATCAACCAGATTTCTGTGCCTTATCACCCACCTGCACGACCAGGAGGACTTGATTGCTGACCTGGTTGATGCCCCAGACTCAGCTACCCAGTACACTCTAGCCAAAAAGACACATCTACATCGGCTTGTGTGCTCAACTGAGACAGCAATACGGCAAGTGCTCCACATTGAGCAACTAGGCAATGACAACCCTTCACAACTTTGGAGACGGCTACGGGCCCTGGTCAGCGACAATCTACTCTCTGACACAGCTCTCCTCGCCGTCTGGACAGATAAACTACCTCCCCACATCCGCTTTGCTCTGGCTCAGAGGCCTCCTGAACCTGTCGAGCAACAAATGACAATTGCTGACAAACTACATGAGGCTCTATTTCGCCAGACACTGCCTACCTGGCAAGTCTCCGATTCAGGCTCCTCGTCCTGCGGCTGGACGCGGCCAGGGCCGCACTGTACTGACTGTTCCGCTCACTCCAGGACGCAGTATACAAACAGCTGGAACGTCACCGGCTCCACCCTCAGTCACACCCCCTCCTGAAACCAAACCGGCTGCGGCCTCCGAACGTTGTCCACCACCTCTGGCAACGAACTTTCCGCAGGAAATGCAGCCGCACTACCCATACTGTTACTTCCACCCATGGTTCAGTGAGGCAGCATGGAACTGCAGACCACCCTGCTGCTTCCCAAACGCAAATCGCAGGTAGATCCGGGTGCCACCTCCTGTGCACAACATGACAGGCACTTCCTAGTGCTCCATTCTGTCTGGGAACAATTGGATAATTGCGGACGACTTTATATTAAACACATTTCGTCGGGATACTTTTTCCTAGTGGACACAGGCGCCGATGTTTCGCTGCTGCCTACGTCCTTAGTGCTGTCGAACATCCGCCCTTATCATACTTCACTGCAAGCTGTGAATTCTACTAAACTACAATGCTCGTGTTCAACCTCCCACGTCGTTTCACTCTCCGCAAACTGCAAACTCGGGTGGACTTTTTTGTGTGCAATATTGAGTAACCTACACTAGGCATTGACTTCTTGCGACACCACAAATTTTCACCAGACCTAGTGCGAAACATTGTGTTTCATCACCCATCCAAAACTCACTTCCCCTGTGCTCCGTCGAGCAAACCCCCCCGTGACACATCGGTCTGGGCTCATCTCATCAGTACATGCTCGGCTCTGTCGACAACGTTACAAGAAACAACGCACAAGTGCCTTGTCGAGCTTGAAAACGTTGCTCACCTATGGAAGGAAAACTTCGAGCTCTCCCTCTGGCTCCACGAAACTCAGCTCTAGCTATCCGACACAGCAAAGGAATTACAGACACTGCAGTAAGGACAAAGCAAGGTCAGTAAGTGTGCCGAATCTGCTTGTAGTCCCAGCAATCGAGCCTCCGTGTGCTTACCTCCCGCTGCCCCTTGCAACTGTGCTATCACGTCTACCATAATGTGTACTGACAGTTCCACAGCACCACAACCCCCCTAACACGGCAGCATTCGACATTCGGCCAGACATTAATGTGCTTGCGCGACGAGCGTCGTGTTCCCATACAGACAGCTCCTACCCCTCCACTCGCAGACAGCACCTCAAACTATGCAACTTCGGCTCCTGCACGCCGCCGTGCGACCGCCACTGACAACACAAACAGTGCACTCACGCCTAGCGCTTCGCCCGCAACCATGCTGCCACAGGCCGTACCCTCGGACAATGAACTCACTAACGCTTCACGAGCTCTACCGAGCTCACCCAACCACGGTGCCACTGCTTCGGGCCGGCGGCCATCTTGTCACGTTGACCCCTCGGACACTTCGCCGCCACTGCTCCCGTCGGATCCGCCGAGTGGCTCTGAACACCACGACCTCGCCTTGCCAGCCCCACCCGCCTCACATTGTAAACAAACCGCCTCCCGTGCCGCCGGCAACATTTCCGTCGTCACCAACGGCATGGTTCACAAGCTTCACCTCACGCCAGGCCCCCCGATCTCCAGTAAACCACGTCGACTTCGTCCCGAGTGCCTCTCTGACCTGAAAAAGCAGGTTTCTGAACTTTAAACCTCTGGCGTCATCGAAACCTCTGCCAGCAGCTGGTCTACGCCCAAGAAGACACCTGGCGCATGTGCGGAGACTACATTCGACTAAACGCATGAACAATTATGGACACCTACCCCATTCCCAACATTGCCGACTTTCCCAGTTCCCTCGCAGATGCGACCACGTTCTCTGTCATTCATTGCAAACGGGCCTACCACCAGATCCCCATGGCTCCTGAAGACATCGAGAAGACAGCAATCACCATCCCAACCAGGTTATTTCAGTTTTGATTCATGCTCTTTGGGCTAAAAAACGCAACCCAGACCTGGCAACGCTTCATCAACGAAGTGCTATGTGGCCTAAAATTCTGCTTTGCATATCTTGATGACATCCTTGTGTTCAGCTCCTCCATCAAGGACAACATTCTACATGTGCAAACTGTTATGGACACTCTCGCGGCAGCTGGCATCGAGACCAACCAGGACAAATTGTAGTTACATCAACCCGCTGTCACTTTTCTTGGTTTTCGGATCTCTGCCGACAGCATTTCACTGCCCCCTGACAAAGTACAAACAATACTAAACCCACCCAGACCTTCGTCATTCAAAGAGCTCTGAAGCTTTCTGGGGATGGTTAATTATAGTCACCATCATCTGCCTTGGGCTGCGGAGATTCAGGCTCCACTGACAGATGCCTTGGCAGGCACCAAGACTTCTGGATCTCGGCCCATTCTGTCAAACCCTGCTATAACTGACTCTTTCACTGCCCACAAAAATCTTCCTGCCGAGGCCTGCACCATCGCACATCCTCATCCCAATGCGCAGCTTTTCATCACCACAGACGCGAGCAATACTGCTGTCGGCGCTGTCCTTAGCCAGACAGTCGACGGCCAAATTTCGCCTCTGCAGTTCTTCTCGCACAAGCTCACCAATGCACAACGGAAATATTCCACGTTTGACAGGGAGTTTCTCGCGGTCTACGAAGCGATCAAGCATTTTAAGACTGACATTGAGGGATGCCCTTTCTATGTTTTAACAGACCAGAAACCCCTGGCTGTGGCTATTTCAAACCCGCCAGCTGACCCACCTCCTCGGCGTTTCAGATACATGGACTTCATATCTCAGTTCACCACCGATGTCAGACACATGAAGGGTGCTGACATTATAGTTGCTGATTTCCTTTCACGAGTTGACGCCGTTCACTCGCTGCTAGACCTCTCTGACATGCCTAACCTCCAACCCGCTGACGAGGACACACAAAACCTGATTTCAAACTCTACCTCTTCACTACACTTCGTCCCCACCACCTTCCCTGGCATTTCTGGTGAGATCTGGTGCGATGACAGTACGGGCACGTTATGCCTCCTCATCCCAACCATGTTCCGTCGAGCTGTCTTCAACGCACTGCATAATTTAGCCCACCCCGATGCTAGTGCGTCCGCCCGCCTCGTAGCGGAGCGCTTTGTGTAGAGAAATGTCAACAAGGACTGCCAGGAATGGGCACACTCCTGCATCGCGTGCCAAAGCTGCAAAGTACACAAGCACACTTCAGCCCCCCCCCCCCCCCTTAACGCCTTTTCGATCCCTCCTGGGCGTTTCCAGCATATTCACATTGACATGACGGCCCTCTCCCCCCTCTAACGGCTTTTGTTATGTTCTCTCGTCTATCGACCGAACAACTCGCTGAGTTGAGGCTGTCCCCCTCCCCAATATCACAGCAGAAACTGTTGCTCGAGCTTTCGTTGAGTCATAGGCATCGCGTTTCGGATGTCCAGCTATCGTCGCGACTGACAAGGGCAGACAATTTGAGTTGGCCCTGTTCAACGAGATTTGTAACATTTGCTGCATCCTGCACATCCATACCACAGCATATCACCCGCAAAGTAATGGGCTAGTTGAGCGCTGGCACCACACTTTCAAGGTGGATCTCCAATGCCACGACTCTCTTTGGACAGAGGCCCTTCCCCTTGTGCTACTCGGCATTCGTGTGATCTATAAGGAAGACCTCACAGGCACAGTAGCCAAGTTCATATACGGCCAGAACGTTGTTCTCCCTGGCGAACTTGTGAGCCCTTCCGCTTTTCTCCCTCAGTCTGACTTACCTTCCTTCGTGGACCGCATCAGACGCCACTTCATCAACCTCCACATCCCTCCGCCCAGCAGCCTTTCCCACCGTAAGGTTCACATCCCGAAATCTCTGAACAATTGCGAGTACATCATGCTCCAAGATGACACTGTCCATGCTCCCCTCCAACCCTCATCTACCGGCCCGTACTGAGTTCTCCAGCTCTCAGCCAACACCTATGACATCCAGATAAAAGATTCAGCTGTTACAGTCTCTCTCAACAGACTTAAGCCTGTTCATGTCGAGCCCGCTTCTACCCCCTTTCAGGCCACGATCACGCCACTCACTGTCGTGGCTCATGATGCTCCGACCACTCCATCCACGTCGGACTTACTCACTCAGTCGAGTGACTTCCAGTTCCAATCGCTGAGATCTTCTCCAATCTCGGCCTCTACTCCGGTCTCATGTACTCCATCGAGTGATCACATGCTCCCCACATCGAGCTTACATACGATCACACCCTCGCCACCGGGCCCTTCTCCGGTCCCTTCGACCTCTCCCCTGTTGCCTGCCTGGCCCTGTCGAGCTGTCTCACGCCCTCCCCCCCCCCCCCCCCATCTTGAATGTACCCTCGCTCGAGGTGTTTGTGCCTGTCCCCCGGACATAATCCATGACATCTCTATAATACTACGCGAAGACACGCTGTTCGTCGTGTGTTTCCCTTCATCTGGTGCTCATGACACAAACTCCACCATTCCCTGCCACCTGGTGAAATGTGTTCACCTCTTGCCTGACGCCAACCTGGACATGCTTCTTGTGTTCGCCACGCCCCCTGGAGACATCGTCGTCGTCACTCCGTTCCTCCCGCAAACTGCCAGCCTACCTGTCGCCGCACAACCAGCACGCCCTGTACAATGCCCGGCGCGTTTCAACGACTTCCAGGTTCGGTAGCCGGACCTTCCTTCACATCATCTACCAACACAGCTCCCCGACGATGCTGTCGAGCTGACTGTGGTTCGCCTCCTGCTGACCACACCTGCCGACGCCATAGTCATATGCCCCCCCCCCCCCCGGCCTTACTCCTTACTGAAGGGGGGGGGGGGGGGGCTATGTGGCGCTGATGAGATCGACACCAGTAACAATCGGAGCGTCATCTTTGAATCTAGCAAAACATTATCTTTGTGTAGTTCCGCCAGGCAGTTCTCTGTAAGCCGTACTTGCCTAAAGAGGTAAATAAATGAACTCCTGATTATAAGGTGTTGTTTGGTGTATCTCGCTCAAGCATCTACCTCAGTTCTTTGTGTAAACAGCTGATTGCGTGCCTCTGCCCAATATTGCTTAGGCTAACTAAATTCAAATAACATGCACTGTGTCCTCTCACAAATTGATCTGTTAGTGCTCTCCACTGCACCATTCCATTGTGTATTATAGGGCACACCAATATTATGTTTGAACCCATTCATTCTGGGAAATTAATCAAGCTTAAAGAGTTCATAAATTCACTGCCACTGTCTGATCTGTCTGCTTTGACTTCTGCACCAACTCTATTTTCTGCCCAAGTTGTAAACATCCACTAGTACATAAATAAACCTAGCCATACCATGCGACATTTGCTCGGTGGGGCTTTATAAATTTCCGTTGTGTGTTGTCTTCCAGTCTTAGAAAATGGGAATTTTGACATCTTACCAAGTGCACATGATTTACACTTGTCAACAGGTTCAGATTTACGACACTCTGACTTTATGCTACCAATCTGTAAATCTAACTCAAGTGCAGTGTCAACACTAACATGGCCAGAAGTCTTCCATATTACTAAATTTTTTAACAGTGGCAGCATACTCATCTGACAGCACAGGTTCAACATTTTTTCGTTTATAAATTCCATTTGCCTCTAACCCAGAACAAACTAGCTCACCACTTTTGAACATTTTACATCCACTTTTGTCAATAACGACATTCATGCCTTTTTACACCAAGGCAGAAACTGATAACAGAGTAATGACTAAGCCAGGAACAAGAATAACAATTGAAGATATATCTGGTGAACTGTCAATAATATCTCCTTTCCTTTCACTTACTAATTCAACATTATCAGCACTCTTCACAACTTTTTGTTTGTAGTTTTTTGATACGAAATCTTAACGCCATTCCTTTCTTGAAGCCATGTGTGACAGCACTCCAGAATCAATGATTCACTCATTCTGGTTTAAGTCTGACGTACCAAGTGCACAAAACCATAATTTGTCTGCTCCCTTGGTATCCTTCATTGACAATTCTTGCATCTAGGGACAGTCAGGCTTCAAGTGACCATAGTTCCAACAGCTAAAACATTTTATTTCCTTCTTTTCTTGCTTCACTCAATCTGGTTGAAGTGTGACATGCCAAGTGCACAAAACAATAATTTGTCTGCTGCCTTGGGATCCTTCATTGAGAATTCTTGCTTATAGGGACAGTTGTACTTCAAGTGACCATAGTTCCAACAACTAAAATATTTTGTTTTCTTCTTTTCTTGCTTGTCTTTGGAGAAAACCATGCTGTGGTTTATTACAATACTTTGTGAATAAGGCACCATCACTGCCATCTTTATCAAACTCCAGGTGTTCTTCCATACTTCCATTTAGCAACTTTTATTTGATGTTTTCTAATGTGGGATTTTCATCTGCTGTACTGGACTCTATACCCATCCAGTAAGGCAGAAAAATTTTGATAAACCTTGTAGCATAATGAGTGCAATTAGACCATCATCATTTGGTTTGCCCTTGCTCTGCAGTTTGTTGGCTAAATCCAGAATATGAGAAATGTAACTCTCCTTCAAAATTGGATAATGTATTATCCAACAGTGTGTCCAGAGATCCATCCACCCAGTTTCATTCTTACTGGCAAGCAGGGTTTTCGAGCGTATCCCCAGCTTCCTATGCCTTTGTCATGTTTTCCACATGCGCATACAGAGATCTACCGAAATCCAAAAGAATAAGTGTGCAGGCATCTATATCCTTCTCTGCATTTGTAATAGTACTTGCACCTGTGGCACACTCCAATATTTTTCTCGCATTAGAATGAGTTTCTCTCGAGACTTCCACAGTTTGTAATCATCTTCATTTTTCAGTTCATCTGCAACTGAAGTAGCAGTTTTGGGCAAACTTACATTTGAAGACATTTTCCAAAACCCCGACTCACAGGCACTAAATCAAGTAACTGATTTCTTTTGAAAACCTAGAGTACATACCAAAGACTTTGGCAAAACACAAATCAAAACAAGTATCACTCACTGCATGGTCACATAACCTAAATTGCTTGTTCAGTTATTTATCTTCCTACCAACACAACATATGTACCTCACTCCACTGATTTACTGTTGCGGGTCCTTAACCTGATATCAGAGTGAGATTCATGGTGGTAAAGATAAATAACACTTACACTGTTTGTAACTATTGGCATAAGCTGGGCAGACTTCATCGATGGAACCACACTACACAAAAACTCCTTCAAACAATGTTAACATTAGTTTTATTGATCACAGCCCCAGGAGCCAGCATAGAATACATGGCTTGTTTGTTCATTCCAAGCTTACAGTGGAAAATAACTTAACATGCAGGGAACAAAAACATCAGTGTTATCTCATAACTACACATGAACTAAACTGTTAGCATGGAAGATACAAAAACAAAACACTCATATATAAAATGCAGCACCTCTAGTGCCTGGTATGCAAGATGTCTGGTGGCTGGAGCACAAAATGTTTGATGGCGTGATTGCCGCACCTCTAGAGGCTGGCACACAAAATGTTTGATGGTGAAGTTTCCAAACACATGCAGATGACATGTGCGATACAACACTACATAACTGCACAATGTCACTACAATAATACTTGTATTCACGGAGAATGTATTACATGGTACACACACAAACAGAAATTACTGCTCAAAAATAGCCCACACCTCATCGACAGAGAGGACAAAGAGGAAAGAAGAAGTAAATTTACCAGCATACCCACACTACCACTTAATCTGGCAACAATTTCAACTTATGAACAAGATACATGTGTTGTTCTCTAGCAAGTGGTTTAGTGGTTTAGTCATTTCATCATAATCTACAAAAACAGGTTCTTCAGCTATGGAATTCTACCTTCTTCTATTTTGATCTAGTGTATGGAGAAAGGCTAAAGAACCAAACACATTTGAAAGGTTCAAACAAGATACTTTTCCTTTCCATAACTCCTGTGGAGTCTTCCCATTAACTGCTCTGTAAGAATCATGGTTCTTTGTGTAAACAGCTGATTGCAGGCATGTGCCCTATAGTGCATAGGCAGACCATATTCAGATAACATGCACTGTGCCTTTTCAAATATTGATGTTACTTCTCTCCTCTACACCACTCTTTTCTGTACTATTGGGCACTCTAATCTGATGCTCTCTGAGAAAGGGGACGAATGACCTCACTGTTTGTTCCCCTAACTCTGACTCAACTGACCAACCATCTCTGAGGAATGAATGAAACTTAGAGGTTACAAATTTATTCCATTGTCTGATCTAGCTGCTTTGATCTTTGCATCCAACTTAATTTTTTGTCCAAGTTTCAAATACATACAAAAATTCAGATGTTTGATCTTTACTCTCACAAAAACAACTGAATGTCCTTCTGGAGTAATCATCCACTTGTACATACATGAACTCAGCCATACCATGTGACATTTGCTGCATGGGACCACATAAATCCATATGTACAAGGCCAAGCAACTCATTTGCACATGGTCCTCCAGTCTTCGGAAATGGGAATTTTTACATCTTTCCAAGCACACCTGATTGACACTTGTCAACTTGTTCAAATTCACTACATTCCAACTTTATGCCAAAAACCTGCCAATGTAACTTAAGTGAAGTGTCAGCTCTAACATAACGAAGTCTATGGGTCCATAAGTCTTCAATATAGCTAAATTTTTTAATAGTGATAGCATACTCAGCTAACAATACAGGTTCAACATTATTTAGTTCATATATGCCATTTGACTCCCACCCAGACCAAAGTAGCTCACCACTTTTGAGCATCTTATATCCATCTTTGTCGAATACAACATTTATGCCTCTCCTAACCAAAGCAGAAACTGACAAGAAATTAGGGGCTACGTCAGGGACAAGAATAACATTCCCAACTGAAGATACATCTGGTGAGTTGACAATAACACCTCCTTTCCCCTTATTTACTATTTCAACATCATCATGTGTGTAATGTGAGTCAAGATGGTGGTAAGGGTAAAAGCTAAGAATGTGTCTTTTCAAAAAAATGTCAATTTTGCTGTTAAGAAGAAACCATGAGAAAACTTTAAGGATGAAATTAGTGAACCAAACTAGTTTACAGTTTATTATCGGTACTTTAAAAACAGATACTTCAAAATTAGAGCTTAGAAAAAGTGAACTGCATATGCTGAAATTTTCACATAAGTTAAAGTGGACAAATGTGATGTATAGTAGAAGCAAGAAAAAAGTGCTAAATCAAAAAAACTTTGTAGATGAAAATTCATTTCAAATACTTTCTATTGCCAGTTGTGGAAGTGCAGGCCCTTGGAGTTCTCATGAACAAGGTGAAGAGGAAAAGAATAATGTGAATAAAGCTGAAAAATAAGGAATCAAGTGTAAAAGTGGACAGCACAAATCTGCCGACCCGAAGTTGTGCTGAAGTGTTTAGTGAAATTATGCAAAATGACTTCCAGACTATAAAATGTAATAGCAAACTATTTGTGCTTTCAGACAGCCATGGTCATTGTCTTGCAAATAAACTAAGAGAAGAAACTAATACATATTCATATGATATCATGAAACCGAGAGCACCACTTGGTGAAATTAAAAAGATGATTGCATTTAAAGACTTAAAAAATCTACAATATAAAGACTTTGTCGTACATTTGGGAGATTCTAATGACGTATACAAAAATGGAATGGTGAACACAACAATCTTATCAGGCCATCATTTGTTAATAAAGAGATACAGAGTGTTAATAACCAGTTTGCTAAAATCTGCAATCATTTTACAAATGTGAAATGCATTGACATGAGTAATATAGGACACAGCTTCCACACACAACACAGTCTACTCCTGAACGTTTGGATTAACAAATATCTGGCGAACCTGCTAACCAAGGAAATAAAGTAAACAGCAACATAACTTCAAAACAAAAGCAGTAGTCACAAAGCTACCACCAGACACAACAGGAACAACAAAAACACCTCAAAAAATGTAGAAGTGATAGAACCATCAGCATCATTACTACAAAATCATAAAACCTGCTGCAAGAAAACTTAAAAAAGACGTTTAATAGCATAGCAGAATGGTTCACATACTATAATTTAATCATAAATGAAGGAAAAACTACAACAATTAACTTTCATAATGTCAAGAGAAAGGTTCCACAAACTGTAAACATCCAATTGTCAAACAAAGTTGTAAATAAAGTTGACCTGACAAAGTTTCTCAGGCTCTCAGTCTTGAATAATGTCAGGTGGAGAACTCATATTGACAATCTCAGCAAAAAATTGAACACATCCTGTTACATGGTGAGGATCCTTGAAAGCTGCTGTAGAAAAGACTGCCTAAAAAGTGCATATTATGCAACTGTCAAATCAATCCTGAACTATGGAATCATGTCCTGGGGAGCTTCTCCAAACACCATCAAGCTATTTAGAATTCAAGAAAGAAAGTGTCAAACAGAGAAAATCTTGCAAGCCACTCTTCAGAAAATTTCAAATCCTCACACTTCCACACCTTCACACATGTGAAACCATAGTATTCACACAGCAGTAAGCAACTGAAAATCCCACACTCTTCCTCAACACTGAAGGAGTACACACTCACAACACAAGGCAAAAAATGGATCTCCATATGCACCAAACAAAAACTAAGCTCTGCCCAACTGAAGCTCTACATGTTGGAAAGAAGATATTCAGGAAAATACCAAGTAAGATACAATCAGTAAACAACATAGCAGGGTTCAAAGCCACAGTAAAGGTGTTTCTAATTGATCACTGCTTCTACAGTCTGATAGAATATTTTGATAAGTAATAATATGGCAGAATGAATGTACCAGTCTTATCCACTGAAACCATAGTAACATTGTAACCACTTAACAAATACAATTAATGTATCAATAACAAGTAGTCTAACTGTAAGAGATTGATGTTGTTAAAATGATAGAAACAATACTGCATTGAATGATGTTCAAATCTCGTGTACATTCTATGTAGAAACAAGGTCTTGTGGACAGATAAATAAACAAAACAAACAGTAACAGCAAAACATGCAAAAATTTGTGAGGAGTCAGCAGAAACAACGGTGGATAGTGAAGTGAATGACAAGGAAACTGTAGCTTCTCATCATCCAAATGATTTTTTAGAAGAAGACAAGAAAAACACGAAGGCTCCTTGGTAAGAAGTGGTCAGCATTTCTCAGTTATCCACCAAAATATTCAGTCCATAAGAAACAGAGCACAACAGCTAAAAGTGGAACTGCAGACTATTGATAGCTCACTTGTTTGCATACCAGAACATTGGTGTAGGCATAGCTCACTTGTTTGCATACCAGAACATTGGTGTAGGCAATCTGAAATTACACATGTAGCTCTAAGCTCATGTAATCTAGCATGCCATTACAGTAGAACCACAGTGAGAGATGGTGGATCATGTATATATGTAAAGGGCGGGATTATGTATAAAGTTAAAAATGACATTATTTCATTAAGTGAAGAAAAACATGTAGAAACATCAGCTATAGAGATAAGAAAGCCATATATGTCCCAAAGACTAACTGCACTATATATTTACCATTCTCCCAGTGGTGACAGATACATTCATAGCAAAACTAATCCAAGTATCAGACACAGTTACAAATGCTAAGCGCAAAATTCTCACGTGAGGAGACTTAAACATCAACTCATTGAACCCAGATTGGTTCTGCAACACATTTTTGAACATTATGTACAGCTATAGAATATCACAATTGATTGACACAGCCACAAGTGTAACTAAGCATTCAGTGTCAATCACTGACCATATATCAACTCAATTTGAGAAAGAAAATTGTGATATTGCTGTAGGTAACCTGGGCTTTATATGATTCCAGCCACCTCTTAAAATTAAGCATTGTATAGACAGTATCAAAGACCCTTTAGTGCACATCATAAATGAGTCATTCACCACAGGTTGTTTCCCAGAGGCACTAAAGCATGCATAAGAAAGGAGACCCTGAAAATGCAGAAAACTATAGGCCCATCTCTTTACTATCATCATTTTCAAAATTGATGGAAAACATAACGAAAGTTAGACTCATGTGGTGCTTAACAAAGCACAATCTTCTGTGTAAAGAGCAGTTTGGATACAGACCTGGTAAAAGCACACAATCAGCTATAGCTCATTTTACAACTGTTGTTCTGGAAGCACTAGATGAAGGAGATCATTTTATAGGCATCTTCCTTGACTTCAGCAAAGCCTTCAGTAGAGTAGACCACACAATTCTGTTAAATAAACTGGAAGTTCTAGGTAGAAAAGGGGTAGCAAATAAGTTGTTTTGTTCATACCTAAAACACAGAGTGCAATGGGTAGAGATCTCTCAAACAAACTTCAATCATATCATAAAATACCTTTCTGACCCAAAATACATTAATATTGGAGTCCCCAAGGAAGCATGCTTGGCCCAATACTTTTCTCGATATATATCAATGATTTTCCCCAAAGTGTCAAAAACAGTGAAACAGTATTGTTTGCTGATGACAATAACGTTCTAATCAGTGAAACATCAGCAAGTGTACTGAAGGACAAGGGTGAAGAAACACTCATGCATGTATAAAGATGGATAGATGACAAAAAATCGACACCAAATGTAAAAAAACCAACAGTATTAGTTTCCACATAAGCAGAAAATCAAAAAATAACTCTTTAAAAGTGAAAGATGAGCTTGTAGAATGTGTATCACAAACAAAATTTCTAGGGATGCACGCTGATACACAACTAAAATGGACTGAGCATATAAATTCCCTCAGGAAACAAATAGCTTCAGTATGCTTTGAACTGAGAATAATAAATACACTGTGTAGCTGCTCATGCATGAGAACAAAATATTTTACCTATGTTCATTCCATGATGAGTTGTGGGACAATGTTCTCGGGAATAAATGAGCAGAACAGACAGATACTCTTTAAGGTACGAAAAAGAGCTGCACAGGTTATGACAAAAAGTAGCAACTCATTGTACTCCATTGTTTAAATCTATGGGAATTTTGACTGTTCCATGTGAGTACATTTTGCAAACAGTGATCCATGTTAAACAAGACATTGATCAATGCCCAACAAACAGGTTGTTATATGAACATGGAACCAGATCCAGTCATCACTTATATCTCAATAGAAAAAAACAAAACAAAAACCCAAAATGGTGTGCTTTATAATGGAATTCAACAATACAATGAACTACCACAAGAGATCAAAGACAAAAGTGAAATACATGTCTTCAGAATACAGTAAAAATATGTGTCAGTAAAGTGTTTTTATATTGCAAAAGATTGCTTAAAATGATATGTAAATTTTGTTGACAATTGTGTTAATGATTAATTACTGCAATTAAAATGTATTTTCCTATATATTCAATAGAGCAGTGAAATACAATGTCAAAATGTGTCACTCAGTAGGACAAAAAATGTATGTATCTATTTATGTGTGTAATTGTGTATGTTTATGTATTTGTGTGCATGTATTTTATGTGTTTATGTGTTGACAACATCCATACAATTTATATTGTCTATGGATGGATAAATAAATAAATAAAAAATGGTACTCCTCACAATTTTTGTTTACAGTTTTCTGGTATAAAATCTTGAATCCATTCCTTTTTTGAAGTTATGTGTGATGATTTTCCAGAATCAATGCTTTACTTGTGGTATCTCTGGCATAGAGCGCCCTATCTTTGACTTTTATTTCTTTGGACTGCTTTGTTCTAGTTAATTCTCAGTGTGTAGTTGTTTCTTGTGCCATGTTTGTTCATTTTGTCTCACTGATTAATAAATGTATATTCGATTCTTAGTGTGTGTTATTACTGACCAACCACATGTGATAACCACTGTGGTGACCCCAACACTGTCATCATCTCATCACGAGTTATTTTGTGCTTGTTTTCATAAGTTTCAAACTTCGTGTGCCAGCCCACATTGCCTCCATCACAATGTATCTACCAGTGTCTTTCGGTGCAAGTGTAATGGGCCCTATTAACTATGCTTGTGACCATGAATGGACAAATGTAACTACTTCGAATTTGGTTAAATGTGAACAATTACTTATGCCTGGCCACACCAATGGCCACCTAACCTTAACCGGCACAACATGGCCACCGCCCAGCATGGCAGTACAACAAAAGCCACAACATGGTCAGTGCAAGCTGCATAACGACAAAGTGGACGATCTTCCTGTTCAAGACATTGTGGTTTATCCTTCATCCTTCATCTGTGCCGTTACCTGTGGGGCAGTTCCAGAACTGCGAATCAAACATTTCTATGCACGGGGTAACACATTCTAATTTACATAGTGTCATTCGACCGCACCGGGTTCCGCGACCGTCACACTGTGGTTGCATCATGACTGCCTTGCACTTGCTTTTGTAATGACACTGGCCATTCCACCCGCACCACTTTACTGGGTCACCCCCCCCCCCCCCCCCCCCTCCGTGGCTTCACCACGACCACCTCCCGCCTGCTGTTGCAGCGACACCGGGCCGTTACACCCGCGCTGTATTCTTCGTCGGGCTTGCATATTGCACACACCATGTTGACTTACATGCCCTCTCCCTCCGCACCATGTGCTGCATGCAGCCACCGACCCACTCAGTCCTCTGGCAAAGCATCGTTCACCACTAGTGCATTTCCGGTGTTGGAGACATCCTGCTGTGCTTACACTGATCTCTGTCTGCTGGTGCTGCCTCAACATGTGTTACCCAGCAGGTTCCCTAAGCTACCTGCTTTGCAAAAACACAATCCAAAAACTTGGTTCACCTTAGTGGACCACCTCCTGGACATCCACGGCATTTCTGACAATGGCGTTCATTTGGTCTGCCTGATGAGCCACCTCTACACACATACGGACAACATCAGCAACTTGCTCCTCTCACAACCCACCTCGCACAAATATTCAACAGCCAAATCACTCCTTATTGAGCGCCTTTCCTGCTTTCTGGTGGAGGTTTTCCATCAAATTATTCACGAGGAGCATCTTGAGGACTGCACCCCTTCGTAACTTTGGCAGCACCCACGCACTTTAATCGATGATCAGTCATTACCTGACGCCGACCTTTGGCATTGTGGATGGTCAAATTGCATTCGGATCTGCAACTTAATCTACTGTCTCATGTTGCCGACCCACTAGAGGTTCGTTTATGCATGGTGGATCAGGCTTACTCTACCATTTGTCACCGACACCGCCTGTCATGAACGACATCTCCATCACCCTCAGTTGGCACGCCTGCACCTCTGGTTTCACACCCAGCTGGTAGAGGCCAGCACACCCACCTCAGCGCCTCAGCTGTCAGTCAGGACATGCCACCTAGCAGCCTACAGAAGGTACTGCCAGAGGGCGCCCAACAGCAGCCAATCCCACCCAAGCAGCAACCCGATCAGCTACCAGCCCCGACGCAGTCAGTTGCAGCCCCCTCCAGCACCGCACCACCCTGCCAACCAGCCTATGCACTGTGCTGGTTCCATGCTACTTATGGGAAGGCTGCCCACAACTGCTGTGCGCATTACACCTTCCCCAACTGAGACCAGCGGGCACGTTTAGGCGCAATGTCCCACTATGTCCCTTCAGGTGCCTATCATCTGACACTGCACCACTCATTTCAATGATGCATTGCCTCTATTCCACAGACAAGTCAATGGGTATCAACTTTCTCATTGACACTGGCAATGACATTAGCGTAATCCCAGCCAAGCATGCTGCCGATGCACTGTCTCCTTCTACCCTCGCCTTAATTGTCACTAATCATTCTCCTGCTGCAGTCTTTGGCTCCATCAAGATGTCACTTCACACCTACCCTTGGACCTTCCATGTTGCCCACATGAATGAACCCGTGATTGGGCTGGATTTTCTACACCATTACAAACTTTCACCAGACCTGCAGGCCTCCGTGCTCCACCACGCATCTGGCTCTACTATTCCATACTCACACGATTTCAGCATGACTTCACTCTCCACCTCCTTGGCTATGCTTTCCACATGTGTGTCCATGGTCGAGCACATTACTACATGGCTCTCTGATCTGTCACATGTGTGTTCACAAATCGATGAACTCCGCACCCAGAATGATGCCCTACGCACCTGCATTGCCTCTGCCTCCGCTCAATTGTCACATGCATGGCGTACCATACATCACCTGTCTGTAGTCCCACAGTGAGGTAGTCCATCACGTGCCTCTATAGCGTCTTCTCACCAATCTGTTCCTGTGTTGAGCATTCCACCACCTGCTGTTGCTGTCTCACCAGCGCAGACAAATCTACAAAATGTAACTGCATGCTTCGCTCCTGCATCGTTTCTTCCATTGCTGACTACAGCTGATGCCCCACCTACGCTGCCCCGGTTCAGCAAGGTCACAGAACCGACATTGCCTGTGGATAGCTTCTTGACTCCATTTGCCGACCCTCCTACATGAGTATCAGCCATCAATAATGGCACTTGTCATAGGATTCGCACCACCATTATAAGGCCAGACACCTTATTAACACTTCCAAACTTCCGTGCGTGAAGGAGATCATTCAGAATATATTGGCTTTGGGCGTCCTCTGCCCTCCAACAGCAACTGGTCTTCACCTGTTCACCTTTTTCCCATAAAGGATGGCACCTTATGCATGCATGGTGACTACAGGTCTCTTAATACTCGCACCATTATCGATAACTACCCCATTCCTCATATACAGGATTTCACTCAGTTACTACATGGTTCTAATTTTTTCTCTGTTTTAGATTGTTCCAAGATATACCATCAAATCCCTATGCATCCACCAGATATTCCTAAGACAGCCATCATCATTTGCTTTGCCCTCTTTGAATACTGTTACATGCCTTATGGATTGAAAAGTGCTGCACAGGTGTGCCAGCAGTTCATTGATTCCATTTTGCTCCCTCAGCCATTTTTTTACCCTTAAGTAGTGAAGGCAGCAGAGGATCAAGTAGGTAAAAAGACGAGGGCTAGTAGAAATCCTTGGGTGACACAAAAAATATTGAATTTAATTGGCAAAAGGAGAAAATATAATAAATGCAGTAAATGAAGTAGGCAAAAAGGAATACAAACGTCTCAAAAATGAGATCGACAGAAAGTGCAAAATGGCTAAGCAGGCATGGCTAGAGGACAAATGTAAAGATGTAGAGGCATATCTCACTAGGGGTAAGATAGATACTGCCTTCAGGAAAATTAAAGAGACTTTTGGAGAAAAGAGAACCAACTGTATGAATATTAAGAGCTCAGATGGAAACCCAGTTCTAAGCAAAGAATAGAAAGCATAAAGGTGGAAGGAGTATATAGATGGTCTGTACAAGGGTGATGTACTTGGGGACAATATTATGGAAATGGAAGAGGATGTAGATGAAGATGAAATGGGAGATATGATACTGTGTGAAGAGTTTGACAGAGCACTGAAAGACCTAAGTCGAAACAAGGCCCCGGGAGTAGATAACATTCCATTAGAACTACTGACAGCCTTGGGAGAGCCAATCCTGACAAAACTCTACCATCTTGTGAGCAAGATGTATGAGACAGGCGAAATACAACTCAGATTTCAAGAAGAATATAATAATTCCAATCCCAAAGAAAGCAGGTGTTGACAGATGTGAAAATTACCGAACTATCAGTTTAATAAGTCACAGCTGCAAAATACTAACCCGAATTATTTACAGACGAATGGAAAAACTAGTAGAAGCCAACCTCGGGGAAGATCAGTTTGGATTCCATAGAAATGTTGGAACACATGAGGCAATACTGACCTTACAACTTATCTTAGAAGAAAGATTAAGAAAAGGCAAACCTACGTTTCTAGCATTTGTAGACTTAGAGAAAGCTTTTGACAATGTTGACTGGAATACTCTCTTTCAAATTCTAAAGGTGGCAGGGGTAAAATACAGGGAGCGAAAGGCTATTTACAATTTGTACAGAAACCAGATGGCAGTTATAAGAGTTGAGGGGCACGAGAGGGAAGCAGTGGTTGGGAAGGGAGTGAGACAGGGTTGTAGCCTCTCCCTGATGTTATTCAATCTGTATATTGAGCAAGCAGTAAAGGAAACAAAAGAAAAATTTGGTGTAGGTATTAAAATCCATGGAGAAGGAATAAAAACTTTGGGGTTCACCAATGACATTGTAATTCTGTCAGAGACAGCAAAGGACCTGGAAGAGAAGCTGAAGGAATGGACAGTGTCTTGAACCAAGGATATAAGATGAACATCAACAAAAGCAAAACGAGGATAATGGAATATAGTCAAATTAAATCGGGTGATGCTGAGGGTATTAGAATAGGAAATGAGATGCTTAAAGTAGTAAATGAGTTTTGCTATTTGGGGAGCAAAATAACTGACGATGGTCAAAGTCGAGAGGATATAAAATGTAGACTGGCAATGGCAAGGAAAGCGTTTCTGAAGAAGAGAAATTTGTTAACAGCGAGTATAGATTTAAGTGTCAGAAAGTCGTTTATGAAAGTATTTGTATCAAGTGTGGCCATGAATGGAAGTGAAACATGGACAATAAATAGTTTGGGACAAGAAGCGAATAGAAGCTTTCAAAATGTGGCTTTACAGAAGAATGCTGAAGATTAGATGGATAGATTACATATCTAATGAGGAGGTATTGAACAGAATTAGGGAGAAGATAAATTTGTAGCACTCCTTGACTAGAAGAAGGGATCGGTTGGTAGGACATGTTCTGAGGCATCAAGAGATCACCAATTTAGTATTGGAGGGCAGTGTGGAGGGTAAAAATCATAGAGAGAGACAACCAGATTCAGAAGGGTGTAGGTTTCATTAAGTACTGGGAGATGAAGAAGCTTGCACAGGATAGAGTAGCATGTACAGTTGCATCACACCAGTCTCTGGACTGAAGACCACAACAACAACAACTTAGATGATATATTGTTCTTTTCCTACTTTCCTGAGGAGCATCAAGTTCACCTCCATGAGGTTCATTCGGCCCTCGCTGCCAACAGCGTGGTGATCAACCATGATAAATCTCAACTGTGTTCCACATCAGTGACCTTCCTAGGCCATACCGTCTCCACTGATGGCCTCCAACTAACGAGTTCTCATGTCGAAACCACACTTAATCTCCCTCTCCCTGAGGATTATGCTCAGCTCCATTGTTTTCTGGGTATGGCAAACTTTTATCGCCATTATATTCCTCAGGCTGCATCTGTCCAAATGGCCCTCACCGACACTCTCCGGCAAAATACTACTGGGAAACAAAAGTTGGAGTGGACCAAACCCATGTTCGAAGCATTTGGTAACCTTAAAACTGCCCTCGCCAAGGCCGTCACAGTTGCCCACCCTGATCCTGAGGCCCGTGTCTCGATCACTACTGATGCCCGTGGCTCAGCTGTGAGTGCTGTTTTACAACAGCACACCACTGACTCCACCCAACTCCTCCACTTCTTTTCCAAGAAACTGACTAAGAGCCAGTGTAAATGGTCAGCTTGCGACCATGAGTTCCTTGCAGGGTATGAGGTGATTAAACATTTCCATAGTGACTTCAAAGGGTGATATTTCACAATCTATACAGATCACAAACCACTCATGGATGCTATTCATAATCCCTGTCCTTTGTGACACTTCTACGGGCACACCCCGCCCCCTGGTCCCTACTGCCCTTCATCACGGGGTCTTTACTGCCTTGCATGGCTTGGCCCACACTGGAATGTAAGCCACAATGCAGCTGTTTATGGAGCACTTTCTGGCCCGGCTTGAAGCACGACTGCTGCATTTGGACCCATGTGTGCATCCCGTGCCAGCACAGCAAGCTCAGAGGCATGCTCAACCTCCACTGGGCAAGTTTGATATTCCAAAGGGGTGCCTTCGGCATGTCCATATCGACATCGTTGGTCCCCTCCCCCCTTCCAAGGGTTACAGATACATCTTATCGATCATCGACCATGTGACCTGCTGGGTCGAGGCGGTCCCTCTTATTGACATCATAGCCGAGACAATCGCACATTCTTTCTTCTCGGCATGGGTTTGCTCATTTCAGCTCTCCCCTGTCTCTCATGACCAATCAGGGATGTCAGTTTGAGTTCATCCTCTTTGCACGACTCTGCATACTCTGCAGCATTGCCAAATTTCACACCACGGCGTACCACCCACAGGCAAATGGCCTGGTCGAACAGCGGCACCACACACTAAAGACCGCGCTTATGTGCCATGGCAGCCTATGGCCCAAAGCCCTTGCATGTGTCCTGCTAGGTATTCACTTGGCCCATAAAGAAGACTTGAATCCCTTGCTTGCTGAGATTCTATATGGTGAACCCCTTCTCCTTCCCGCTGAGTTCATCGAGGATTCACCATCAGCTACTACCATGGATCTTCCTGCTCAGGTTGAATGGATTAGTACACATGTTGCATGACTCTGCACCCCCCTTCCATGTCCTCACTCCACCCCACCTGTGTTCATCCACAAGGACCTCGCTTCGTGTGACTTTGTGATGCTGCAGGACGACACTGGGTGAGCAGCCTTGCAGCCGCCTTATTCAGGCCCTCACCGCATGCTACATCATGGTATGAACACATTCATCATCCACCTACATGGATGACCACAGGCTGTGTCTGTTAATTGACTGAAATCGGTGTGGTCACTCACCGACCTGCCTCCCGACGCTGCCAATCTGTCTTTGGCTAACGTCTCTCTGCCTGCACAGCAGTTGGAACCATGGGATCCTTGCACTGCAGATTCTGACATGCCTACTTCTCGCTCTGGCCACCACCTCCAACCACTGAGCTGGCACAAAGATTATGAATTCGTGTGATGAAGCTTTTTTTTTTTTTTTTTTTTTTTTTTTTTTTTTTTTTTGTGGTGTAATTTCTTACAACGTCTTGAGAATAAGGCACTATCACTGCCATCTTTGTCCAAATTGAAATATCCTTCCACGCTTCCATTTAGCAACATTGCTTTAATGTTTTATGATGTAAAATTTTCACACAGTGTACTGGACTCTATACTCACCCAGGAAGGCAGACAAACGTTTGGTAAACTTTTAAGCATAGTGGGTGCAATTAGTCCATCATCTGGTTTTCCCATGCCATGCAGTTTGTTGGCTACATCCAGAATATGAGTAATGTAACTCTGAACATTTCACTTCCTACCTACATGACATACACAGTTCACTGCACAGATTTAATGTCCTGTGCCTATAACATGTTAGTAGAGTAATGATTACATTGTCCATAATACTCATATTCACAGAGAATGTATTACATGGTACACACACAAACAGGAATTATTAATTGAAAATAGTCCACACCTTGTAGACAGTGAGGGCAATTTCAACTTATGAACAAGATACATATGGTGCTCTCTAGCAAGTGGTTTAGTTAACCTGCCAGCAGGCATTCCCTTTGATTGCAACTGCTTAACTACAATCTCATTTGTTTTTACACATTTTCCAATAAAAGCTCTTTAGCACAAATATGTTTCAATCTGGAATGCAGCACAGGATTTTGTGACAGTCTAATGGAACTCTGGATGTCATGGAATATGATTACAGGATTTTTTGAGGCTTATTATTTAATAAATCTCCTATCAGACATCTCAAATACACTACCCCTAGGGCTGCAGAATTTAAAGCTGCATATTTAGCTTTAGTAATTGACACTGCAATGTGATTCAGGTTCTTGCTGTCCCAAGAAATAATATTTTTTCCCAACAGAAAAGCACTTCCATTTTGTGACAAACTTGTAGCTAAAACGTTTACAAAATTTTATTCAAGAAAACTAGTTATGTGCAGATATCAGACATCTCCTTTGTGAAACACAATGCTGTTTGAAAAGAAAATATGATTCTTGAGGTTAGTGAAATATATGATGAAAAAAATAGTTGCCTATTATTATACATAATTTTCAAATAAAGTTTTTATGAAATTACAGAGTACGGCACACTGCTAGAATAATAAATATTTTGTATTTTCCTCCATACAAATGATCTTTATGAAAAATAGAGTTTGTTTTTGAAAAATTGTAACAGTTCTTGATTTAGCAGTCGATAAAATTTTGTATCTAGAATACTGTAAAGTGTGGAATTTATGCCAATTATGAACAAATGGATTTTATAAAATAATTAACTTCTATAAAACCAAAGATTAAAATAGTGTTCTAAAATATTACAGAAAAACTTGAAAGAAAGAGAAATTTAAATAAATGTTTCGACACAATCCGTCATTCTCATATGCTCCCCTTTTGTACTTTAGTCTTGCAATTTTAGGTGAAACATACCTGAAAAAAATGGAATAGCAATTTTGTCAAACAGGCTTAGTATCATACAGACTACAGAGTAATCTACTATTGTTCAAAGGTGCCCATACTTCTGGTTTGTTATATGGTTGAGAATAAGAAGATCAGTAGATGATGCAGTACATATAGTCTTTTAAATCATAGGGCACATTCAACCAAAGTATGCAATCACTATCTCAATCAATATTGCAGCTGCTTTCGACAGTCTTTAGTGGCCTGCATTGTTAACTGACTCTGTGACCTTCAAACGCTCATATCCTTCTACAGCGGTTTCCTCAATTATTGCACAAAGTAGAATCACAGAGCGGCAGGTGGGAAACAGGAAATTAGTAAAAATTATTACAAAGGGATACCCTAAGGCTCAATTTGTGGGCCTATCTTTTGGGACATAGGAATCAAGTCCCTCTTGTATCTCATAGATAAGAACTCACACACTGATGGGGTCATAGCATATGCTGATGATCCGTTAGTAGTGGTTTCTGCATACAACCACTCATCACCAGAGACTAAAGCTGGTGATATCCTAAACTATACAGAATTCGTTCAACACAAGCAAGTTGACAATTATATTACACAAGACAACATATGTGTTACAGAAAGGCACATTACAGCAACACCCATAGATCAAAATACACAATATAAACATTGCAAGAGAAACAGCATTTACAATACCTGGGGGTACACACTGATGAAAAACACAGTTCCATTCAATACATTTGTGAAACTTCCAACAAAGCAGAGAATGTACTCTACAAACTTGCACACATAAACACTACACAGTACAGATTACCAATCAGACTCATCAGAGCATAAAGCTACATTCTCTATAAATTAGCTGTGAGATTTACAGCACATGTAGAGGTACATAAGCTTGTATAGTGACCAACAGGACAAAGGAGTGTACTCCAGAGGTTATCAGTTGCATTCTGCACTCTTTCAACAGATGCACTACATGTGGTGCTGACCATTTACACTGCATTTTTATATTTTCTCCCTTCTCCCATGGCATATGTTGTTTTTGTGGTCATCAGTCCAGAGACTGGTTTGATGCAACTGTACATGCTACTCTATCCTGTGCAAGCTTCTTCATCTCCCAGTACTTAATGAAACCTACATCCTTCTGAATCTGCTTGGTCTCCCTCTATGATTTTTACCCTCCACGCTGCCCTCCAATACTAAATTGGTGATCTCTTGATGCCTCAGAACATGTCCTACCAACCGATCCCTTCTTCTAGTCAAGGAGTGCACAAATTTATCTTCTCCCTAATTCTGTTCAATACCTCCTCATTAGTTATGTAATCTACCCATCTAATCTTCAGCATTCTTCTGTAATGCCACATTTCGAAAGCTTCTATTCGCTTCTTGTCCCAAACTATTTATTGTCCATGTTTCACATCCATACGTGGCCACACTTGATACAAATACTTTCATAAACGACTTCCTGACACTTAAATCTATACTCGCTGTTAACAAATTTCTCTTCTTCAGAAACACTTTCCTTGCCATTGCCAGTCTACATTTTATATCCTCTCGACTTTGACCATCATCAGTTATTTTGCTCCCCAAATAGCAAAACACCTTTACTACTTTAAGCACCTCATTTCCTATTCTAATACCCACAGCATCACCCGATTTAATTTGACTATATTCCATTATCCTCGTTTTGCTTTTGTTGATGTTCATCTTATATCCTTGGTTCAAGGCACTGTCTCTGACAGAATTACAATGTCATTGGTGAACCTCAAATTTTTATTTCTTCTCCATGGATTTTAATACCTACACCAAATTTTTCTTTTGTTTCCTTTACTGCTTGCTCAATATACAGATTGAATAACATCAGGGAGAGGCTACAACCCTGTCTCACTCCCTTCCCAACCACTGCTTCCCTCTCGTGCCCCTCGACTCTTATAACTGCCATCTGGTTTCTGTACAAATTGTAAATAGCCTTTCGCTCCCTGTATTTTACCCCTGCCACCTTTAGAATTTGAAAGAGAGTATTCCAGTCAACATTGTCAAAAGCTTTCTCTAAGTCTACAAATGCTAGAAGCGTAGGTTTGCCTTTCCTTAATCTTTCTTCTAAGATAAGTTGTAAGGTCAGTATTGCCTCACGTGTTCCAACATTTCTACGGAATCCAAACTGATCTCCCCCGAGGTCGGCTTCTATCAGTTTTTCCATTTGTCTGTGAAGAATTCACGTTAGTATTTTGCGGCTGTGACTTATTAAACTGATAGTTCGATAATTTTCACATCTGTCACCACCTGCTTTCTTTGGGATTGGAATTATTATATTCTTCTTGAAGTCTGGGGGTATTTCACCTGTCTCATACATTTTGCTCACTAGGTGGTAGAGTTTTGTCAGGGCTGGCTCTCCCAAAGCTATCAGTAGTTCTAATGGAATGTTGTCTACTCCCGGGGCCTTGTTTTGGCTTAGGTCTTTCAGAACTCTGTCAAAGTCCTCACACAGTATCATATCTCCCATTTCATCTTCATCTACATCCTCTTCCATTTCCATAACATTGTCCTCAAGTCATCACCCTTGCACAGACCATCTATATACTCCTTCCACCTTTATGCTTTCTATTCTTTGCTTAGAACTGGGTTTCCATCTGAGCTCTTGATATTCATACAATTGGTTCTCTTTTCTCCAAAAGTCTCTTTAATTTTCCTGTAGGCAGTATCTACCTTACCCCTAGTGAGATATGTCTCTACATCTTTACATTTGTCCTCTAGCCATGCCTGCTTAGCCATTTTGCACTTTCTGTCGATCTCATTTTTGAGACGTTTGTATTCCTTTTTGCCTACTTCATTTACTGCATTTTTATATTTTCTCCTTTCGCCTATTAAATTCAATATTTCTTGTGTCACCCAAGGATTTCTACTAGCCCTCATCTTTTTACCTACTTGATCCTCTGCTGCCTTCACTACTTAAGGATAAAAAAATGGCTGTCCCTCCGATGACATAATTATCAGATATTGGCCACATGCTACTAGCGTAAGAGAGGACAACATGATAACATCACTGAAGTAACGAAAGAAGACATGGAACACAAATATCAACTACAGACCTGGCAGTTGGTTGTCTGGCAACAGTAATAGGATCAAAGCGATTAAGGCTTTACAGTGTACACCTTTTTCTCCAGCATCAGGGAATGGTTAGGGATGGATTGTGCCAATTTTAGCCATGGCATGGTCCATTTCCTGACTGGTCATGGCCCATATCCAGAGCACTAACAATGTGTCTCATTTTCTACCAAACATGGATCACCCGAACACATCACCTGTGCTTTGAGCTGTACTCATACACACAGCAAACATAGCAGGAAGCATGACAGAAACACTACAACACACACTCAGGAACTTACACAAATGGAGATAGCTAAATCAAATAAGAGCTCACATCTCCAAGACAGAACACAACATCTATAAATAAGTGAGACCTTATAGACATCGCAGCATATGTCAAAGAGGCGATTGAGTTACTTCAGATGAGGACATGAGTACTATGGAGTCCTCCATCACTGATACACAGGACATAACACATGAAGAAGAACATGTGGACACCCAAATATAGGAACATTAAACGTGCCCAAAACCAGAGAGACATATGTTATCATTAATCATGGCCATGTTAAACCTGTTGCTATAATTACATAATTTAGTACATACAACATATGCAGCACAAATCAACAGTAATTCTTTATCACATAGTGTACAAACACCATGTAAACCTAGAATTAAGTAGACCAGCATATCCGCAAACATTAGTAAGTGACCTAGGAAGGCACTGCACACCAGATATTGGACTTGAGGTCTCATTTTGAAACCTCCCCCCTGGGCAGAACAGGCGAAGGGTCATTAGGCCCACCTCCAAGTGGTGTTGCATCGACAGCAGAGCTTGCAGCTTCAGCTGTGTAGCACAAGAGCTGTGCAATAGGGATCATTAGTTCCAGTTAAGTGTAGTGATTGACCACTATGGCCCACAAAAAACTTATTCTATATGATGCTCCCAAGTAAACCAAATGCAGTATGGAAGGGGGGGAGGGGGGGGGGGATAAAAATTAAAAAAGAGAGAGAGAGCCCATCTGTTGGATAGCATACACTACCTCGACTTGTCCATGAGTGCAATGAGGAGTGGACACAGGCACCCTTTGCCCATCAGGCAAAAGTGAAAGAGCCTACTGTAGATATTCATATGAGAGACAAGCTACTTGACACTCTCCCTGTACTTCATCCAACACCTGCTTCAAAGTATCCTCCAGGGTGAAATTAAGAGAATGCTTCTTCCAGCCTCTGTACCTTAGTTCTTACTTCCCACATGTTTTTGTTAGTTTTAGCAGCCTCTTCTGGCTGATGAAGATGGTGTCTTCCTGCCTCGAGAAAATTACCCCATCAGTTCTGCTGTGAACACACTTCCTTGCAGTTGCAGAGGTGCGGTATTGCCAAGACTGTGGTGCACTCCTCAGTAATTCTCCAGTGATGGTAACTGGGGAAAAAAGCTGTAATCTCTCTTCCTTCCTTCCAATTCTGTCATCCATGGTTAATAGCTTACTTTATTCACAAAAAAATGCAAGAAAAGAAACATTCACTTTGTCTGACATTTTTTGTTAGTGTAATACCATAAATATCTTTCAAATTAAAACACCTTAGCATATTATTCCTACCTTCGCAGTAGTGGCACATATGGCATTATATGTGTGGTCTGCTTTGTGCAGATGGGTCTGGTTACCTGTCCTTCCTCTGACTCACTCCCCTCCTTCAGGAGAGAGATGACTTCCCATCAGCACCAAATTCAATGGGCCTTTAAAAGGATGAAGACACCCAAAATATAAAATGGTTGTATGCATTGGTAACTACAGTTTGACAGGTTTTGTCATCCCAATAACCTGATAGGACCCTGGTGCACAAATGTGAGAAATGTTTTTATTTTACTCTTCTGGATATAAGGGCTCAACAGCATCACTCTCTGACTTACATGGTACTTTGGCTACTTAGCACTGTATTGTTTCAATCTCTCTTGAAGATTAGTGCCTTTTGTATCTATCTCCATATGTACTTCAATGTTTTTTGAGAAATTTTACATAGCATTACCATATTTTGCCACCTTTGGTTTAATCACCTCGAATGAAGAAGGCATTTTCTGACCATGTACGACCTGCTATGGAGATAAGCCTATATAGACTCTCATGAGTTTTTTAATTGT
The DNA here is from genome assembly GCF_023864345.2 of Schistocerca serialis cubense. Lineage (NCBI taxonomy): Eukaryota > Metazoa > Arthropoda > Insecta > Orthoptera > Acrididae > Schistocerca > Schistocerca serialis. The sequence continues at coordinate 765,715,094 of NC_064638.1, forward strand.
AAGCTGCTACCACATATGGCATGAGATTATCCCAGTCATTACGATGACTATTCATGTAGTAGCTTAGCTTCCTATTGTTTAATGTACCTTTCCCATCGTTCCATTGGAATGGATGTAATGGACTTGTTCTTAGTTTGTAGATATGTATGAAATGACATTACAGTTTCATTAATTTAAACATAAAGTTGGTGCCCTGATCCATAATCATCATCTCCAGAACATCAAATTTTAGCAATCAGTTATTTACCATCACATGTGCTATTGTGACTGCCTGTTGGTTCAGAATAGCAATCATTGCAATATAGCAAGAGAAATGATCTATAATAGCCAGAATGTAGGAGTTCACAGCTGGCATCTGGCTACAAGATTCTAAAATATATGTTCCACTCATTTCAAAAAGCTTAGACGTCTCCGGCAATCTCTGTACGGGCATAAGTTGAGGACACAGACCCACATACTGTGCACATAACACAGTTTTTTACATGCTGTTATATATCTTATTTCCTGTAGTCCACAAATAATGCTCAGCTACCCTTTGGACTGTGATTCTGCACCCCCCATGATTGGATGACTCTTAGTACGTGTACTATGTGAGGCCTGAGTCTTGTTGTCTTGCATAATACCCCATCATTCTCATGCTTGCATTGCATATAGCTTGCAGCCTGCATTAGCAGTCTGTGTACACTGCTGCTGTTGTTGGTTTTGTGTTTAAAGAGACTAAATATCTAAGGTCATCAGTCTCCTGTTCACCCTCCAGGCCAGCATCAGTGTATCCCATCTGTCTGTGTCTGGAGTGAATTCTATTTGCCAGTATGAGAAAGTTCTCTAAATGTTTACATAGCATGTATCTGACATGAGAGGTGGATACCAGCCTAATATTCAGGTAGTGGTCATCCAGGCTCCCCAGAGCACTGCCCCTTGTCATTAAACCACTGAATAGATTCGAAAGGCGCCAGTATGCCTTCCCATCCCAGAAGCAGGTGCTTTAACATGCTTGGCTATCTGGGTGGGTTGCTTGCTACCACTCAGTAAGGCTATGACCTTGTGTCTCCCCCATACCAATTTTCCCAGTAAGTCCATCTGCAATACATTGCTTCTTACTGGATTTGTGAACATAGTCAAAATGGTTCAAATGGCTCTAAGCAAAATGGGACTAAACATCTGAGCTCATCAGTGCCCTAGACTTAGAACTACAAGGTGCATTCAAGTTCTAAGGCCTCCGATTTTTTTTTCTAATTAACTACTCACCCGAAATCGATGAAACTGGCGTTACTTCTCGACGTAATCGCCCTGCAGATGTACACATTTTTCACAACGCTGACACCATGATTCCATGGCAGCAGCGAAGGCTTCTTTAGGAGTCTGTTTTGACCACTGGAAAATCGCTGAGGCAGTAGCAGCACGACTGGTGAATGTGCGGCCACGGAGAATGTCTTTCATTGTTGGAAAAAGTCAAAAGTCACTAGGAGCCAGATCAGGTGAGTAGGGAGCATGAGGAATCACTTCAAAGTTGTTACCAAGAAGAAACTGTTGCGTAACATTAGCTTGATGTGCGGATGCGTTGTCTTGGTGAAACAGCACACGCACAGCCCTTCCCAGACGTTTTTGTTGCAGTGCAGGAAGGAATTTGTTCTTCAAAACATTTTCGTAGAATGCACCTGTTACCGTAGTGCCCTTTGGAACGCAATGGGTAAGGTTTACGCCCTCGCTGTCCCAGAACATGGACACCATCATTTTTTTCAGCACTGGCGGTTACCCGAAATTTTTTTGGAGGCGGTGAATCAGTATGCTTCCATTGAGCTGACTGGCGCTTTGTTTCTGGATTGAAAAATGGTATCCATGTCTCATCCATTGTCACAACCGACGAAAAGAAAGTCCCATTCATGCTGTCGTTGTGCGTCAACATTGCTTGGCAACATGCCACACGGGCAGCCATGTGGTTCTCCGTCAGCATTCGTGGCACCCACCTGGATGACACTTTTCGCATTTTCAGGTCATCATGCAGGATTGTGTGCACAGAACCCACAGAAATGCCAGCTCTGGAGGCGATCTGTTCAACAGTCATTCGGCAATCCCCCAAAACAATTCTCTCCACTTTCTTGATCATGTTGTCAGACCGGCTTGTGTGAGTCCGAGGTTGTTTCGGTTTGTGGTCAGACGATGTTCTGCCTTCATTAAACTATCGCACCCACGAACGCACTTTCGACACATCCATAACTCCATCACCACATGTGTCCTTCAACTGTCGATGAATTTCAATTGGTTTCACACCACGCAAATTCAGAAAACGAATGATTGCACGCCGTTCAAGTAAGGAAAACGTCGCCATTTTAAGTATTTAAAACAGTTCTCATTCTTGCCACTGAGGGTAAAATTCCATCTGCCGTATGGTGCTGCCATCTCTGGGATGTATTGACAATGAACGCGGCCTCATTTTAAAACAATGCGCATGTTTCTATCTCTTTCCAGTCCGGAGAAAAAAAAATCGGAGGCCTTAGAACTTGAATGCACCTCGTACATAAACCTAACTAACCTAAGGACATCACACACGCCCATGCCTGAGGCAGGATTTGAACCTGCGACCGTAGCAACAGTGCGGTTCTGGACTGAAGCAACTACAACTGCTCGGCCACAGTGGCCGGCTGAATATAGTCAATCCCACTTAGTTTTAATGGCACAGTGTAAGTCTCTTGATGGAACCTTCAGCCCTACCAACCATTTGACTTCTGTGTGATCTGTCAGGACTTTCAATTTCTTTCCATACAAATGGCAGGTGAAATATGTAATGCCATATACAAGAAGCATTCAAAACGTAACGCAACACGTTTTTCTTGACCATTTTCGGATGAAAAATATGGAATTTGTTGTGGGACATGGTGGAATATTCACACTTCAGCTGCTGTAGTTCCATGAAGTTCAGATATGTATCAGTGCTATACATAGCCTTCAAAATGGCATCTGTAATGGAGGTACATTCCAAGCAGAGAGCTGTCATTTAGTTTCTTTTGGCACAAAACCACAGCATTGCAAATATTCACAACAGCTCGCAGAATGTCTATGGAGACCTGGCAATGAACAAAACCATGGTGAAGCATCTGGCATCATCATAAAAAATTTGTGTCTAACCCATCGGATCTCCCACATGCCGACCGGCTGCACACTGCTGTGACTCCTGTAATATTGAAACATGTGGACACTCTCACTTGAGTTGATTGACAAATCACAATCAAACACTTTGCTGTGCAATGGGATGTCTCCGTTGCTAGTGCTGACACATGCGTCCACCAGCTGCTGTACTCAAAGGTGTGTGCCTGCTGAGTTTTTCGACACCTAATAGAAAATTGAAGAAACAACTTCAGCATGTTCATTGTCACAAAAATTAAAACAAATTTCTCCTTCTCCATGACAACACTAGGCCTCCCACAAGCCTGCACACCTGAGATGAGCTCACAAAACTTCATCGAAGTGTTCTCCCTTATCTACTCTACAGCCCAGATCTCGCATCTGCTGATTATGTTGAAAAATAGGGTTTTGTAGCCAAAAGACTGGGGAATAATATTGTGCAAAGGAATCCTGAATAAAACCGACCTGCTGTCAGACAAAACTTATGTTGCATTACTTACTGAACGCCCCTCACATTACATTTAATGTCTCCTTCTCAGTGATGCAATAATTCTTTGCATCTTTGTTTAACTACTGTGATGTGTAAAAAACTGGACGGTCTTTATCCTGTACTTCCTGGCTCAGAACACACACATTGTTACTCACATCATGGGGTTCAATGAATTCGTTTTCATAGCCCAGAAAAATCAACATCAGACTAGTTATTACTATGGCTTTCAGTTCTTCAGATGTGGTTTGACACTCTGCTAACCATTGGAACACCAAAACCCTCTTCAAGTGAAATATGTGAGTGGTCATGCAATATCCGTAAATCCCATTATGGACTTCCTATAGTAATTAGCCAGTCAATAAAGACTATAACTCCTTACTCATTGAGGTGTTGGAAAAATCTGCACAATGTACACTGACCTTGGATCTGTTCTCATTCTATCCTTGCTAATTATGTGTCCGAAGTAATTCACTTCCTTCAGTGCAAAATGGTACTTTTCTATGCTCAGAGGCAAATGATCTGAGTGTAATCTTTAAAAAAGTTATTTCAGCCATTGCACATGTTCCTTTATATGTTTTGCAAAAACAGTAATATCATCAAGATACACCATGGACTGTTTTGTCTTCAGTCATCTCAAAACTCCAGCCAACAACCATTGAAGCATGTCTGCTACATTTTTTTTTAACCAAACAGGATTTGCTGCTACAAATAATGAGCATATGGAACTGTAAATTCAGTTTTTGGTCAGTCCTCTGGTACTCCTTTCAATTGGTGAAATCCAGTTCTTAGGTCTATGGCAGCATAATATCTCTGATGAGAAAAAAGGAAGATCAGTGCCCAGGAAGCAAGCAAGCAGAGTTTATTATGCTCTGAACACTTGTAATGATGATAAAAGTTATGTATACTGAGCTTGGTGAATAAATAGTGTGGAAATTGTATTCTATGGTGTGTCACTATTGTGTTAATACACCTCCAGTGCCCCATTTCCCACAGTGGTGACCCCAACATGATTTATGTGTGTCGCGCTGCATTTTTGCAGTTGTGTTGAAAATCTGTCATGTCAGTTACACCATCAAGAATGCTGCCATTACAAACAGTACAATCTCACTGTTTCTTTGGCAGTGTTGACATCATCTCTCAAAAAGTGGTAGTGAATTCCACAAACATTCTGTGTACAAAGTCGTTAAATATCTGCCAAGGCTTTGCTGGTACTACAGTGCTGAAAGACATAGTGACAATGCCTTCCATGTTTGCTACATTTTTGGGCCAACCTTGCATTACCACCAATGTCAAGCAGTGAACTCTGCCATGATTAGCAAAGTGACTTCAGGATAAACATTCCATATTTGACACCGAGTGACTCTATTTCTGGTACTTCAGACATAAATGCTATAGAGAATCACAATAAACAATGGCCACTCACCTCCATAACAAAAGTTAATCTAAGTACTTTCGAACTTAGCACAGGAAAAACATGGTGTATTCCAGTGCTAGTGATTATGAGCATTAAGACACTTGCATTAATGACCTGAACCCTACAGATGCCTCCCACACTGCCATTATGGATGAACAGCAATGGTCTGTACCATACCACTCCATCGTTCTGTTTCATCATCCATCTACCAATGGACCTCTTGATCAAGGTTTAAATTGTCTTTCAGTAACTGTGCATTCTAATTTTCCAAACCTGGTTTTGACTATTGTGACTAAACATGGGTTCCATGAGACAGACCATGGCATTCATATCCCAGCCATGCAAGCCATGCCGGGCATCAAAACTGACTCATTTCTGGTCCAGCACAGTGCTTTGCATTTTCATTACCCGCACATAGCACCAAAACCAACTATGACACAGAATGTGTTTTTCACAACCTCATCTCAGTAATGTCAGATATTGCTACCTTATGGTTTGAGTGACATCACACCCACATCAGCCATATCGCAAATGACTACACATCTGCATGAACTCCATGAGACATAGACTGTGCTGCTGGATAATAAGTGGACCACACCTTTCTTCTTTGCAGTGCCAGGACTTCATGCACACTCTCAAATACATTTTCTGCCATCTCATACATCTGACATTGGGAAAGTTACACCTACTACATTGGTCCCAGAAATTCACTCACATGAAATGCTGCTCTTCGAACAGTCACCCAAGTTCTATGCACAGCAGCGCAGGATGCCGATGCCACCTGCACCTTGACATGACTCGCTTCATCATGCAGCCCCCAAGCCATACTATGCCCACCTCGGGATGGTGCCTCACAATCAAACCACTGACAGCCATCATACCATTCATCACCGTCCAAAACTACCATTGTTCCATGCGGATTTTCTCATGACGCAGTTTGCCCTCAGCAAGTGTTTGATGCCAGTCAGTGGCATCATTGGGAATGACGAGAAGTTCACCACTCTTCTTAACCAACTCAGAGACAGTACGGACCTTATTAGTGACTTACTTTTCGATGTTCGAGCTTCTTGCAAATACGAAATTGCTGCTACAATGACTAACATGCACACCTGAACAGCTACATGTCGTCATCAATGAGACTACTCTGGGCATCAGTGTCGACAGTACATGAGAGGCACCACTGGAGTTTAGACTCGCTGACAGAATGCAGGCACTATCAGAAGATTGCATTCTAATCAACAATCAACAGCCCTATGCTGCAGTTGATGCCCTATATGCCTGCACCATGATTGATTTTGCATGATCCCAGCCAAGCTGCCCCAGACATTCCCCACAACCATGGACCTCCCTACGATGCTGGATGGACTCAAACCAGGTTGTGCTCCCTACCTCTACCATCCCGAGAGTCTTTCAAGGCTCTGGCAGGCAATAGTCTTCTACCATGACATCAGAGGTTGTTGCCTCCCCAGCTATCCGCCGCACCAACTCTGTGCATAAACTAAAAGCCTCACCAATCAAGTGTATCGCTTGCTTCCATGTCCATCACACAGGATCGCTACAGCTGGCTTCACACCAAATTTGGGCAGACAACCCTGTGACTCCCAAAACTAGAACAGCAACCTGATTTAGGCACACCAGGGTGCTCCTAATTAACAAAGAGGCCTCTGCACACCACAACAAAACAGCACCAACGCAGTGTTTCAATGGGCAGACAGCTCTCAATTATTCGTACATGACAGGCGCCTGCACATGTATTACTTTGTTGATATTAGGGCTGATGTGAACACTCTACCACCAGCTCTCACACCTGCTACACTGTCGCCATTGCCCCTGAAACTGTGCGTGGCTAATGATACTGTAATCGCAGTTGCAGGAACTGTACACACAACGCACGACCTTGACAAATATCTCGGATATATCAAGTGGCAGACACAGCTGAACCAGTCCTGGGAACCAATTTCCTCCAGCACTACCAACTACTACTGGATTTAAATCATGTCCTTCTATGTAACAATGGGACAGCCAATAGTCGATCCATGATGTGGTCAGCGATACACTACGTGCTGGCACCAAATGCCCTGTCACACTAATGTTGCTCGACACACCACTCCACCTGAAGCTTCAGAGTGAAGCACTCTTCAACCAGGTCCACTTAAAGGTAGCTGAGTGCTCTTAATTACATCATGACAATGAGATCACATGCCTCAGCAATGAAAAACTACAGAGAGGAATCAAGGACACCACCACATCACTACATACAGCTCAACAGCATCTCGGTGACCTTAGTCATTTTGAAACCAATCACTACCATGTTACCACTACTATGAACACTTCTCATGATAGTGAAACATCACAATCCACAATTGAGTGCACTACTGAGACAGTGCCATGTAAGTCAACAGCAAAGGTGAATCGTGTCATGCTCTGCTCCTTGGACTCACTCCATGCTCCCCCATTACACCATATACAATCTGTGCCGTTTGGGATGGTACAGTCCACCACATTACAACCACACTAGGACACTAGGTTGCCCTCTCTGTCACCACCCCTGTTGACTTACTCCCCACAGACTTGCAGTGGCTGAAGCTGCAGTGGACAAACTTTTGTGAGCTGGCACAGCCAGACCATCAGGCAGCAAATGGGCCTCCCCAATTGAACTCGTTCCTAAAAATAATGGTACTTGACACCTACGCAGTGACTACCCTTACCTGAATGACCATTCAGTCATTCACAGCTATCCTGTTCTGAACTTGCATGATTTTTACCACATCTTGGCTGCGGCAAGAATTTTCAGTGTTGTCAGTTGCAAAACAGCATACCTGCAAATTCCAATGGTGGCTAAAGAAGCACCAAAAACTGTCATAAGCATGCCATTCAGTCTCTTGGAATTCCTGAACATGCTGTAAGGACTAAAATATGTGGTACAAATATGGCAAAGATTTATTGACGGTGTACTGTTTGGTTTGTCTTTCAGTTGTGCCTAGCTAAATGGCATCATAATCTTTTTGCAAACGAGCAAGACCACGATGACCACTTGCATATTGTCCTTGATAAACTGGGTTCTCATGGAGTCATGATAAACAATGACAAGTGCCAACTTTGGCAACCCCATGTGACCTTTGTCGGACACTATGTCGATGCATCTGCGGTGTAGCCTACTCCTGAGAAAACTGAACATATATGCCTCCTCCCACCTCCCAACAAATACCAAGAGGTATATAGGTTTTTGGGGGTCATAAATTTCTACAGGAACCAATTTCCACACGCCACTGAGATTTTATTACCACTCACACAAGCATTTCATGGCAAGAATAGATCTGGTAAATGATGCCTCAAGTGGACATCCCAAGTGCAGATGGCCTTTGACAAAATAAAAGAACACCTGCTACAGGCCACGACCATTGCCCAACCATTGCCAACACACATCTAATTATTGTGTCCGGTGCTTGCTTTACAGCAAGAGATTAGTGGAATCACTCAGCTGCTCACGTTTTTCTCATACAAACTTACTGACACCCAATAAAAATGGTCCACACCATTGCTGACCTCACTGCTTCACATCTGCCCACCATCAAGGGTCCTGCCAACTCACCCGCTGCTCCTCTGCTGGCCTTCTCAAGGACACTACAGGTCAGTGACTCTCATTCCATTAGTGTTGCACGTGATGCCCCCCCCTCCCATGGCCTATGAACCATGCACTGATATAACTGGCACAGGTTGATTACAATGGAAGGTTCCCCATCTGTTACAAAGCTAGATGCCTTACCACAAAAAGGTGTGCACTGCAAGAACTCTTAGATGCTGGTGTTACACATCCATCCAACAGCAACTGGTTATCTCCAATCCACCTGGTCCCTAAAAAGAGGTGGTACTTTTAGACTTTGTGAAGACTTTCCCAACCTGAACACCTGTACTGTGACAGACAGTTACCCCATTTCCCATTTTCAAGACTTTGTGCAAAGCTCTGAGATGCACCATCAAATTCATATGCATAAAGACAATATTCCAAAGACTGCCATTATCATGCCGTTCATCCTGTTTGAGTATTGCTGTATGCTCATTGGCCTGAATAATGTGGACCAAACATGACAATGATTCATTGACTCCTTACTATTTTCATTACCATTTTTTATGCTTACCTTGGTGATATCCTCATCTTCTCTGCCTTCTGCCCTGGAGGATGTATAACATATAGCCCAAGTGTTCAAAGTTCTTTCAAACAATGATGTTGAAATCAATCTTGACAAGTCACAACTTCAAAACTATAGTGTTATATTCCTCAGCTGTACTGTCACCTCCAATGGAGTCCACCTAATGCAGATTGGGTTGTGTTCATTAATAGCCTGCCTGTCTCCTGTGACTTATCATGAGCTACAACATTCCCTTGGCATGGTGAACTTTTTTCAATGCCACATCCCCCTTGCTGCTGCATTTCATTTGCCTTTGACAGATGAAATGGTCTGATAACATGACTCCGTTCAGTGACCTTAGAACTGCTCTCTTGAACATGTTCACCCATGCACACCCAATCACTGACGTTCATATTTCCATCACCAGAGACGCAAGCAATTCTTCAATCAGGATGGTTCTACAACATTGCATTGGGAGCATCTCGTAGATTCTGTGCTTCTTCTCCAAAAAGCTTTCCCCATCACAATGTAAGTGGTCAGCCTATGATAGAGAATTGCTAGCAATCTATGAGGCCATCTGTCAGTATGGTCAATCAATCAAATCACTAAGCACCACACCAAGTGCTCAGCAGTTCAGTCAATACAGTAAATGTTTCTCCCCACAGTAAATGCTGAACTGTTTCCCACAACAGGGTCAAGCCAGATGGACTCTCAATGAGGACTTCCCTCCCCATCCTAACTCAGGATGACCCCTCCTGAATTGGTGCCTCATCTGCTTAGTGCCTCAGCTTGCAACACTCTTCCAGCAAAAACCTTTGTGCATTATTCTATGTTTGCATTCCGTGTGACATATCTCCCTCTGGTACTACCATTTCCTCTTCTCTCAATATTGAAGATTCTACAGGTACTCAATGTGTGACATCTCAAATGAGTGCTTTGAGTAATGTGCCCCCCCCCCCCCCCCTTTCTAGCATGGTGACCTTCCATGTTGATGCCTCGCAGTATAGTGTGGATGACCTGTTGCTTCAGCTGAAGCAATTGCATGATGGCAGGCTTTTCATCCTCTCTGCACATCCCCACTCCTTGGATGAGCTGTCCACTACTACTGTTATCCTCATCCATTCCTTAAAAATCCCCACTAATGCAAACAGGGACAGCATTTCCACATCTGTCAATACCAACATACTTCTGACCATCTCTGTACCCCTCATCCACACTCCCTCGCACACTTGCAAACTCAACATTCTCTTGTTCCATACAGGCCATCTTCACCATTCCCTTCAGTGGCTCCAAAGTAATGTCACGCTGCTGTCTCCACTAAGCTCCCTCTATCAGTAAGAAAAAGTCGATCATACCTCCCTTCAGGACCAGCTGTGGCATGACCAGTCAGCCAAGGCCATTGACCAGCTGACCACTGGCTCCTCCTGGTGTCCAGAGCACCTGCACTGATCATTCTTCCTGAAGCTCGCCACTGCTGACTGAGTGTGGGAGGGAGGGGGGAAGGTGAGGGGGCTCTGTGGTTACCATCGATCACTCCATATTTGATAGTCCCCTTTCTGTGAGCTAACTTCTTTGGACCTCAGTTCTTTTCGTCTAGCCATTTCATGTTCACCCTTTATCATGTGCTATACATCATTGTAAAGATTCATTGTATTTAAGTGTTTTCTGACAATCATTGTGCACGTTCACCAACATGGTTTAACAACTGATTATTTGTACTCTGCCTTCCACCATTACATCCCTTATTCCTGCAGTCCTGCTACTGGTGTCCCACATTTCTTATATTGCAGTTGGCAATATTCATCTTGCATGTGTGCCAAATGTCCACTTTGATAGCATTTAATATCAATAGACAATAAATTTCTCCCATCAATGAGTTTCATTGGTATACTTATTTGTTCCAGCACAGGGGCTATGATAATAGTACCCAGCAGGCCCCTTCAAAACTCTGCATGCACCATTCTTGATGCCTTCCTGCAGAATGATTCTATTTGCTTCATTATTAACTGTGTACTGATAAGTACTGTATTTACACCAATTCTCTGCATTTATCCACAAAAATTCTTGACTCACTCTTTCTTGTATGACATCTCATGCAACTGCCCATGACTGAATCTAGCAATATTATGCTTTTTACAACAATATATCAGGCTTTTCTTGAATAACATGAGTGTCAGCACATTCAGCAGATCCTCACAATACATAACATGCATCTTTTCATGCCATGTTAAGTGCAGCTTTGTCACCTGTAATAACTGCTCATCTGTCCAGAATCCCAGGTTTCCAGCCACTGACAGATTATCTGCAAATGCCAATGCATCTTCTCCTTCCTTGCCAGAATAATGATAACTGGTATTAATTAATACAGAAGAAGTTGAACTTAAGTTGGGAGCAGTTAAACTGAACAGATTTCAACTACCTATGCCTTCCCACATTATTTTTCTCAGCTGAGCTATCTGTTCTAACAAGTACTGAATTACTTCCGACTGGTAACAGTCTGTGTTCCTAAATCAGCCATTGTGTAGCCTTTATACATCAAACAAAACAAAAAATGATGGGAGAAAACAACAAATACAAATGTAAACAATAAAAATATAGCTAATCATAACACTGAAACACTACTTCTAATACTTGTGTCTAACAGTAAGCCACTTGGACTCATGAAACTGCCTGACCACACCTATGGTACATATGACACCTCACTGGGGATGATTCTCTACAGGACATATTGCAGCCTAACAAATTACATTGCATGCACCCCACTGGTTGAATGCCTTCATTGTCCTCTCTTGTGTTTCCTCAAAAGTTTCCATTAACTCATAAATATTGAAGTTTCCCTCTTCTACCCATAGAACTTTTGATGGATTCACCCTGTCTTTGTAATGCACTGTTTAAGAGTTCCTGATAATACTTACAAACTTCAAATGTTTGAGTATTTCTTATTTCCTTGTGGTACATCATATACATTTTTGCATCTCCTTCCAAGCATAGTTTGGCCATATGTAACAACCAGCAATCCAGCTTCATGGCTGTCAGCAAATTGAACACAAATGCAAATACAATCTCTTCTGCCTTATGCAAGAAAGTATCAACTAGGCTGACACTACTAGCATCCAAGATGAGTTCCGAAAAACTGGACAAATACCTGTCATCTTTCAAAGGGTCTATCTGCCTATGCAAGTCTACATTATCTGCCCCCATTTTAGTCAATTGATCCAGCAAAGACTGAACTGCTTCTATAGTGGTAAACACCTGATTCACTGATTCACCCATTTTTAAGATTGTATCTATAACCATAGGACAAAATATAATAGGACAAACACAGGGAAACACTTAACACTACTACTACCCATACACTTTTCTAACAAGACTTAATTTTTAAGCCTGAGCACCAAGCATGAACACTCATTCCGTTCCCTGGCATAATGCACAGGCATTCTACATTCAAAATCAATTACAGGTGATGATTGAGCAGAGGATGCACGATGTTCCAGCAAATTACATTGTGTAAAACTAACTTGGCACATGCCCAAGTAAAGTCTCTGTAGTGTTTTCTTTAAATTCAGTCACAGCTGTACCAGAGGCAACTTTTATTACCTGTACTTCAAAACCAGCTATCCATTCTACATGTTCCATCATTTCAGCTCACATGTATGAAAATGAGAAATTGAAAAAATATGTATGTTCACTCATCACACTGCAATGACGATGATGTATGATGGTCCACAACATTGCTCGAAGTCACTAGCTCTTTGGACACGAGTTGTTACAATCCATGGATGGATCAGTAGTCACTGACACTGTTAAATAACAGGATGCTGACTAAGGATGGTGAACAGGGGCTGGGTGCAAAGGAACAGTTCCTCGATAGTCATGGAATTAGGAATGCAGCTAAATCAACATAAAACTTTACTTAGCAAGAATCTGTGCAGTAGCCACAGGTGGTCTCAGTGTAACACAAGGTAGAGTGTTGGTGGCATACAGACACCAACAGACAGAGGTGCAGCATCAGTGACCTTGCAGCAGTGTGGCCTCATTAGGCATTCCACCAACAGCAAGGCACACCATGCTACCTTGGATGGAGAGTCATTGACAGATGTAGAAGTAACTTTAGTTGTGCCCCAGGGAAATGTATTTGACCCTTGTTGTCCATGTATATTAATGACCTAGCAGATAATACTAATAGTAACTGCAACTTTTTGCAGATATACAGTTACCCATAATAACATACTGTCTGAAAAACCAGCACAAATATTCAGTCAGATCTTGAGAAGATTTCAAAATGTTGCAAGGATTGGCAGCTTGCTTTGAATGTTCAAAACTGTAAAATGGTGCACTTCATAAAATGAAAAATAAGTGTGGTGACTACAGTATCAATGAGTCACAGCTATAACTGGCCAACTTACACAAATACATGGGTGTTACACTTTGTAGTATGTAAAATGGAACAATCACACAGGATCAGTCATATGCATAGGTGGTGAGAGACTTCAGTTTATTGGTAGAATACTAGAGAAATGCAATCAGTCTACAAAGTAGTTTGCTTAAAAATCAAATGTGTGACCCAATATAGAATATTGTTCAACTGTGTGGGTTCTACACCAAATAGAACTGAGCTGGTACAGCTCATTATTTAATTTTTTAATTTATTTTTTGGTTATTTATTTATTTATTTTAAATCACCCGCTTTTTAGTACTCGCCATATGTCAATATCGAGATCAGATTGGAGTCTGTGGTCACAGCATATCTTTGGCAAGTTGGCTTCCCATGTGCTGTGAGGTGACAGAATGAGGAAGAAGGAGGTTGCAGGGAGTGAGCTCTGGACTGTGCGTGAGGAGCAACGTCGGTGTCAAAGGGCAAGGCCCTTGGTTGGTGGTCCCGCAGAAACAGTCGGTTGGAGACGGAATGCTGTGGGCTTGAAGTTCCTAGTGTGGAGGGCCAATGTTGTCCTGATGGCAGTCATCATGTGGTCATTCAAGGGCTGAGAATGGATTTCTTGGTTCTGTCCTGGGATTCCAATGAAGAATTATGACAAGTTTGGTGTATGAGGTAAACATAAGAATTCTAAAAAGGTGCATGTTGGTGGTGGATATATCAGACCTGTGAGTGGTGTAAGATTTGCTTCAGTACAGCAGTCTCCAGTTAGAGAGCTGCTTGGGAGGAGAGTGCTGATATCAGCATTGTCATCTATTTAGCTGCATTAAAGTAAATGACTGTTTTGGATTGAAGGAGGGTCCAAGTGAGGGACCAAATCATTGCTTTTCATATTAAGAAACTTAATTTGGCCTCCAGCATGTTAAACTAGTAATTTGACACTCTGGTAGTGTCCACAAGTGAACTTTGTAGGTACTGTTTAAGTGTTTGTAGTAATGGAAAGATTGACTGTGGAGCTTTTCAGTCGGATGCTTATGAAACATGTTAATTGGAGTTCACTTCTTATGGTATTTTATGGTTCTACTTGTTGTGGTGAAATTGCCAATAGTATTTTCATAATTTAGCTTGGGACATCATTCTGTGGTTTGATGTGGCCCTCCCAAGAGTTTAAAGAACCAAATCTTCTCATACTGCCTTTCCTGAGGTTGCCTTACAACAGTTGTTGATTTCTCACTTGTCTCCCCCGCTGTAGTGCTGTTTACTGTGGTGTGGTATAGTCAAAGTGTTCAGTAGTACCACATCTACTCCCTTACCCATTTAAAGATTTGCGAGCCGCATCCATATCGACATATAATCCCAGTACGCAACTTGTATACGTTGTTTGTGCACTGTTAATTGTACATCATGAAAAACCTGTTCCATGACACATGTGATCCTGAAGGACAGTACAATGCACAACAGCACATGAACATGATGAAATTAGAAGATATGTATTGTATATTATTTTTTTAACATATGTAACCACTGAGCTTAAGAGTTGACTTGTGGGTTTTTTAAATTTATTTTGAAGGGAAAAGATTTACATACCTGACTAATTATAACAACTATTCTTAATGACTTGTTACAATTCAATGGGTGTAGTATGCATCACATGTAGGGAGGTTTATGGTGTAATATGTTTAAAAAGAAGGAAAATATTTTGTGATATGGTGTGCATCATAGATGCTATGGGGTTTGAGTGATCATTGATAGTAATCAGATTTTATTGCATTTAAGTTGTTGTTTTAATTAAAATTTTGTGGTCAATATTTCATTGCCTTTAGAGATCACAGGTGAATCTAGGAAAATTTGGTGCTGACATGTGGCATTAGAATCTTTTATTTAACCTTGCATTATGCAATTTGTATTTTTTTTTTCCTTTGCTTAAAAAGGGATTTTGAGTTTTAAGCTTTGTAAATTGATTCTGAGAGCTGTTCTTTGATCTATTATTATTCAAGAGACTGTTGGTTAAATAATGCTTCAGGAACTTTCATTAAGAAACTATATTGAGAATCTTGCTGTTCATAATAACAAATGTTTGCTTACAATTTTAAAATCAATTTAATAAAGCTGTAAAATTTTAAAGGTAAGAAAAAAACTTGATTAGAGAAATGGTGCCTGCCCATACTCCCAACAACAACAGCTTGTGTGTCTTCAAGTTCAACTGATGCATTGGGAGTGACACGTTAAAGATTTGAGTGAGATTCAGCTTACTAAAGAGCAATCAAAGAAGGTGCAGAAATTGCAGGATCAGGTTTTTGCATTGAGAGCAATGCTGAATCAGTTAGATGTTGAGCAGGCTACAAATGTGAGAGGGGAACAAGGTTCTGTTGTGCACGGTGTACGGGAACCAGTAATAGAAGGGGAAAGTTGACTGTCAGTATGCATGGGTTCAAGTTTTGCTAAATCGCCTCACCCCATGGGAATCTTGCTAAAGGGAATAAATAGCTTATCAATGCAGTTGATTCCAGAAACTGAACAGTTGTTGTGGCCTTCTGTCAAGTTCAAACTCCATGCTGATACCTTGAACTTGCCCCATGATCAGGTTGTCCAACTACTATACCCATTAGGTGATAGGACACTCAACCAAGTTATTGTTCAGGTTTTGCAGGAAGGAAAGGGGTTGAGGGAACTACTTAAGCAGGTAATTGCATATAAGATGCCACATCATTTATTGAATGACTTACAACTTAAGCATTATTGGCAGGTACAGGGGGATAATGAACTCTTGACTAAACTCAATTCATCAAAAGTGTGTGAACATCCATCCTAGCTCTGGAGCTACAGGTGTTGGAAACACAGGTGGTCAAAACCATTTGGGGGGGGGGGGGGGGAAGGAGTTTGACCCAAAGATAGGTCATGGATGACGTTTGCCAAGAAACCTACCACCTTGGGTGAGCTTAATGTATTAGCATCAAAGATTGAGAAGCTGTGGTATGCTGACAGTCAGCGGGTGAGCCCTTAAATAGGTATCGACAACCAAATTGTTGTTTACTCCAGGGGGAGATGGTGCAACCAATAATTTCCAAACCAAAAGTATGTTTTCGTTGTTGCCAGGAAAGTCACGTTGTGCACAACTTCCCAAATGCTTAGAAGAAGCAAAATAATAGTTGACAATGTTGGAAGAAGGGCACAAATACGTGGGTTAGTATTCCCAAGAGTTTTTGCTGAATAGTGGGAGTTACAGGCACCCAATTGCCTTTCACATGCACCCAGCTGAATCAGGAATCTGTCTGTGTTCTCCTGGATTCAGGTAATGCCATATCAGTAGTGGACTATCAGTGGTTTTTGGAATTTTACACATTATGCTGCTCTGGTCCCCTGTGTAAGTCATCCTGGGTTTGTCTCTCAGTCAACGGACAAAAGTTACAGATAGTGGGGGAATGTGTGCCTAGTGTGGGCATAGGAAATTTTACTTGGGCATTTCGATTCTTGGTGACCAAGAAATTGGCCATGGATTTACTTCTGAGCAGTGATTTTATGGCTAAGCCCAGGATAGTGTTGGATGGCCAAGAATGTGTTCTATTTTTTAAATTTCAGCCTGAGGAGTGCATTTCTCTTTGTTCATGTCAGGTGTCAGTTCGGGTTTGCTCCATGAGTGGAAGCAAAGAGAACTATGATATGAATCATCTTGATAATCAGCAGAGAGAGTTCCTCTTGCAGGTTTTAGAGCATTATCCAGAAGTGCTGGCAGACAAGTTAGGAATGACAAGCCAAATAGAGTATAGGATTAGGCTGAAGGATGATGTACCAGTTCGACAAGCTCTTTATTGGTTGTCACCCCCAAAGGTGAAGAGTTTTGCATGAGTTAATAAAGGGCATGTCAAGGGAAGGGGTTATAGGACCTTTGACCTCTCTGTTGCATCTCCCATGTTCTTGGCCCCTAAGCCTAATAAGGGAGAATTTTGGCCTGTAGTCAACTACCACCTGGTCAACAAAAAGGTAATTTTGAGTCAGTTCCCCTGCCAGACATCCATAATTGTTTTACATGGTTTTCTGGGGCAAGGTACTTTTCTGTTTTCGACCTCAATCAGGCATATTACCAAATCTCATTTGCTGAAGATTCCAAGCACATGACCATCTTGGAATCTTATTGAATTCAATCAGGTGGCATTTGAATAGTCAACCAGAGCAGTGGTTTTGTCCCAGTTGTTGGACAATGTGCTTGGAGAGCTCAAATTTAAGTCTATTTATAATTACCTGGATGATGTTGTGATTTATAGTCATATTTTCCATGAACACCTGGAACATTTGGAGATGGTATTGCATTGATTGAGGGGGGCTAGGTTTACTGTTAAGCTGTCCAAGGTCACCTTGGCTCGTAGTCAGATTTCCTTTTTTGGGGCAAATGGTCTTTGGGGATGGTGTTCGCATTGACCAAGAGTGAACTAAGGATTTGAAAAGAATTCCTCCACCAGTTAATATGTAGGGAGTGGCATGATTCATGGGGATGGCAAACTACTTTCGTAAGTATGTGTCGAAGTTTGCTCAGTTGGCTGCTCCTTTGAATGAACTACATAAGAAGGAGGAAAAATTTATTTGGGATGAAAGTCATCAGGCTTTGTTCAAGGCTATTTAGCGGACCTTGAGTAACCGTCCTGTGTTGGCCATCTCCAATTTTGATCTGTCTATTGTGCAGACTGATCCCATTACTTGTGGGGTAGCAGTGGTGCTGTTTCAAGAGCAAGAGGGATAGCAGAAAGCAGTAGCTTACACCTCCCATAGATTGTCCTCTATAGAGGCCAAATACTCTGTGTAAAAGTGGGAGGCCTTGGCAGTGCTTTTTGCACTAGAAAAGTTTAAATTTTATTTGGAACATCACGAGTTTTTGCTTGAAATGAAGCCTGAGGAGTCCAGATCAGATCTGGAGGCTGAAGTTGGCACTATTTTATCAGAGGCCCTGGAATTGTTTGGGGACTTAGGTCAGGGACAGGAAGGTGATCCATGTATTAGGGAAGTTAAAGATAGGTTAATCGCGAGCGAGCAGGTAACCAGATACGCCCTATGTGTCCGGCGTATGGTTGGCGAGTGCGAAATTTGCAAGCAAGTGAAACTGGACTTGGGTCCTCACAGGGAGCTCCTCCAACCCACTAGAGAAAGTTACCCTATGGACAAGTGGTTTATTGATCATATTGGACCCTTGCCTCATACTCACCAGGGTACCAGTATGCTCTAGTGGTAGTCAACATGTTTTTGTGTTTTTCGTGGCTTATTCCCACCAGTAGCATCACAACTACAACTACCATCCATCACTAATTGGGATTTGATAGTTGGAACACCAGAGACTCTAGTTAGTGATAATGCTCCGGCCTTTGTTTCCAAGCAGTTCAGGTTTAAAAAAAAAAAAAAAAAAAAAAAAAGAAACAGGCTATTTGCTATTTGGTATATCAGCACAACTCCTTACTATCCCCACCCTTTGTTTGCGGAATGTGTAAACAGGAACTTAAATATGGAATCATTCAATTGGCTGGCTCAGCTTTGCGTTTAACACAGCTCAGCATGAGTCGGTAAAGACATGTCCAGCTTCCTTGGTCTTAAGGTGCCAATTTGAGAGGCTGGCTAATGATCTGCTCCCACAGTGCGTTGATGCTGGTGTTATTCAGTGAAGTCGGAAGTGGATGTGGCGTAATATTCAGTGTGCTCACCAAAGGCTGCCACTTCAGTATAATAAAGGTGGGAAGGAATTTAATTTCAAACCCAGGAATAGGGTATTCATCTGCAACACAGGCCTACCTCAGAATGGTGGTGCAGATTATACTGGCAAGTTGGCACCCCGTTTCTTGGAGCCTTATGAGGTTGTGCTGGTGATTGGAATGGTGACTTTACTGGTCAAGCATTTAGAGTCCGCCAGCCGGAGTCATTAAATAGTCATTTTTCCCACGATCCCTATCTGAATGGAATGAGAAGAAACTCTAATAACTAGTACAAATGGGTACCCTCTGCTATGCACTTCAGAGTGGTTTGCAAAGTATTAATATAGATGAAAACTGATTGGATAGCAAATATGGAGTTTTTAACTGTTGAAGTCATTCACACCAAATTTCTGCAACTCATTGCTCTCATAGAAAGTAGTTGCTGACAGGTTATATTATCAACGGAGAGTTGGTGAAAGCTGAAGTATAAAGTAGGAAAATTTTTAATAATAATAATAATAATGGTTTATTTGTCCATAATAACTTTTACAGTCATGGACATAGTCAGTCAGTATATACATGAACAATAATAATAGTTTAGTAGCAGAAATAAAGTACATACAACACTAAAAATCCTTGATGGAGTGCAAACATTTAGCAATTAACAGCTGCTTTAATTTTATTTTAAATATGTTTCCTTTTAACATTTTTATGGTATTTGGCAGTCTGTTGTACAAAATTTTCTACCAGCAGAAAATTGATTATGATCGGTTGCTTTTTTATTTCTAAATTTTATGTGGTAATCCTCTTTCTTCCTTGTGTTATAACCTGGATATCACTATTTATTATACTGTGCTTCATATTTTCTTTTACAAACAGTATAGTCCTTAGAACATATAATGAATACACTGTTAGTATATTATACTTAATGAAGTATTCTCTACAGGATTGACGTTTACTAATATTCGCTATTATCCTAATTGCTCTCTTCTGGGTTCTAAAAGCCCTATCCATGTATACCATTGATGCCCTGCCCCAAATCTCAATACCGTATTGTAGGTGGGAGTGTATAATACCAAAATAGATTTGTCTTAAGACTGGTGACACTATTATGCTAGAAAGGCGTTTTAGCAGGTAGGTATTACATGAGATTTTTTTACACATGTAGCTGGTGTGCTCCTTCCATGTAAGATGTTCATCAACTATAATACCCAGGAATTTATGTTTATCAATTGTTTCAATTGATAACTCTGGCTCAGTATCCACTTGTCTTGATTTGTAATTTAGCATAAACTCCATTAGAATTGTCTTTTCCTTATTTAATGCCAATTTATTTTTAGTCATATATTCTGTGATGAGGCTAGTGTTCTTCATATTATTTTGCACTGCTAGCTGTTTTGTAGGGCCCCAGCTTATGAAGGAGGTGTCATCAGCATAATTCACAAGGTCTGCATTTTTTGGAATTATTATATCATTGATGTACACAATGAACAGAAAAGGCCCAATAATACTTCCCTGAGGGACTCCACAGCTAAGAATTTTATAAGA
Organism: Schistocerca serialis cubense; assembly: GCF_023864345.2. NCBI lineage: Eukaryota > Metazoa > Arthropoda > Insecta > Orthoptera > Acrididae > Schistocerca > Schistocerca serialis. The sequence continues at coordinate 765,735,846 of NC_064638.1, forward strand.
TGATTTAATGTTTGTATAAGTCCCCCGGTTGTATGATACAACTTAACACATTGTCTCCTGTCAGCAAGGTATGATCTTAACAAATCTAATGCCACTCCACTGACACCATAAGTTTCTAACTTATGTAGAAAAATGGAGTGATTTACAGTATCAAAAGCCTTAGATAGGCCTAGGAATGTACCAATAGCTTTGTTTCCATCATCAAGTTTATTCAATACTGCTTGAATAAATGTGGCTATGGCTGTTATTGTAGACTTGCCCTTCCTGAAACCGTGTTAAGAACTTTTTAATATATTGTACTTAGAGAAAAATGATTCCATTTGATCAAGAAATAGCCTTTCCAATAACTTACTAAGTTCTGATGTCAATGAAATAGGCCTATAATTTTGTACATCAGTAGTTTTTCCCTTTTTAGGCACTGGTCTTATTTCAGTGACTTTTAACAAGTCAGGAAATGACCCCTGTCTGAAAGAGCTGTTTATTAAATGTTGCAGTGGCTTTATTAACTCATTACTGCATTCTTTCAGAAAGTTGGCTGAGATGTCATCCCAGCCACTGGATGTACTTGCTTTTAAGTTGGAAATGGTTCTCAGGATTTCCTGTTCTGTAACACACCTCAGGAAGAATGAATTACTGACATTACAGGGATTTAGCACCTGCGGTGGGTTCATCACATCCTCCTTGTTCATCTTACTAAATTGATCTATGAATCTCTCGCATACTTCTTTTGGGTCACTAACCAATTTTTCATTGCCGCTTATTATTATGTTGTTACACAATGCCTTGTCATTCCCCCACTTTCCTTCTTTACTATATTCTACACTGTTTTGCTAACATTACAGAATTGACTCATCTGTTCTGCATACTTCTGTGCCTTTAATGTCGTAAGTGCTTCCCTATAGGTTTTTCTACAGGCTTTGTATTTAGACTGAAAGTACTGCAGTTTGGTGTCTTTAAAAAGAATATATAGATCATTCATGTCATTCTTTAATTTCATCACATTAGGGGGGAGTTTAAGATTCCTGGAACTGTCAGTTTTCTTTAGTATTTTGACCCTTGGGCATACTTGATTTAGACAATGGGTTAATGTTGTATAAAATATTTCCCACTTTTCATTAATGTCTTCTGTTGCATATAGGCCTACCTGATACCAGTTTATGTGTGCCAGTTTTTCATTTAATGCATGATAGTCAAGCTTTCTTTTATAAGTAAATTGTTCCTTATGAGGTAACATTTCTTTGTCAGTGTGAAGCTCTAGGACTAATGCACTATGATCCGAAATGTGGTTCTGAACAGTTCCAACTACAAGGTCCTCCTTACTTAAGTTTGTAATAACATGCTCAATACATGTCTGAGAGTCACCTGTAATTCTTGTTGGTGTTGAATTCACGTGGTTGTAATTATAGGACTGTAATATATCAATATATCTAAGGTAACTTACACTATTATTTAAGGAGTCAATGTTCACATCCCATACTATTATAGTCTGTTTTTTTATTATGTGAGAGTTTATCAATAAGTTCCTCTAAATGGCAAAAGAATCCTTCCATGTTACTGTTAGGGGATCTGTACAGGCTAGCTATTATTAAACTGCTATATCTGAGCTTTATTCTTATGGCAGCTATTTCAAAGACCATCTCACATGCATGTTTATCTATCCAATCAATTTTTTCGCACTGGACATTGTTTTTGACATAAATACCAGCACCACCTTTATGTTGTTCCCTACAATAGACACTGACAATTCTATAATTACTTAAATTAATGCTGCATAATTCAGTTTTGCACCCTAGTTCATTCACAAGGTAAATATGAGGGCTACTAACACTTAGAAATTCGTCAATTTGTCCAATTTTATTGGTAATATATTGGACATTTTGTGATATTATTTTGATTATATGCAGAACATACATTGAGAAGAGACATTAAACTCATCAGGAATCCAATAACATGATGATCAAATCTTCCACTCGTTTGTAAGTGTACTAGGGATTCTGTAGAATAACTTCCAGCTATGATGTTAGTGACAACTGGTGGAAACATTTACTCTTGGTACTTTTATGCTCAGTTCACAGTTCATATAATCCATAATAGTCCTCTGGTGCCAAGGTATTCAACAAACTCCCTTGTAACATAAATCCTGACCACTTCAAAATGGTATTAAACACATAGCTCATTAGCCACTCTTTTTTACGAATTATCTGATTATCTAAATTCAAGGACTGAAAAGTTCTGTTAGCTACTTGGCAAATAGCAGTGTTCATTGTAAAACTGTGTAATAAGCCGTAATCTGTTCTAAATGGAGATCAGTATTTACATTTATTTATTTGTGAATATGTATCTCTTTATCATTGTGTATATTATACACAAGATACTGAACAGAAAATCATTTTACAACTTCCAGATATATGTCATTTAAATTTTATAACAAATTAAATCAACATAATGAATAGTTACAAATTTGAGCCTGTACTTTATATTTGCAGCTTAACTCTGCAGTTAAAAATGTTAATTACATGTCTTCACACATGAGATATGGAGAGATTGAATAAAAGCAGTTTTGTAGTAGTTAGTAGTCACATATTTTTAAAGGTATGTAGTTCAGAAAGAGATTGTATACCTTTATGTCTGGATAATTTTTTGTATAGTATTGTTCCTGCATGATATTCTTGGTAGAGTGTGGTGTCGGGATGACTAACATTTATATGCCAATGTTTGACCTGGTTCTATAATCAAGCACAATTATGCTTTGAGTAAAAAATTTCTCTTTCCTCAGTATACTTTTTTGGGCATGTATAACTACTTCCAGTATGTAAATGCACGGAAGGGTTGCATGGTTTTATGCTACTTACTTATTTCCTTATTCTTATATGTTTTGTCTCCTGACAACTGTTTTGATCTGGTGTACATTTCCCTAAAACTTATACACATTTCAGTAATTAATATACTTAAGCACTAGTGTAGTTGCAAAATGTTCTTACTGCATAGTACATTTTGCTTGTTTTGAATTTAGGAATGTGATAGGAGATCTCCATTTAAGATATTTTTGAACATGAATCCAAAAAAATTTACTTTCAGGAACAGCACTAATGTTTTTGTTACCCATACATATTTTTGGTAATGCTGTATTTTTATTTTTATTTATGGAGGTTTATGGATTCTGTTTTCTGGGATTTACTATTAGTCTGTTTCTCATGAACCACTTCAGATAAGTCTTTTGTGATTTCATTTGCAGACACAGTAAAATCTTCTTTGTTATTCCCTTTAATCAACTGGTGTCATCTACAAATAGAACTGATTCTGAATTCCTAATGTGTCACTGCACCTAAAATTGTGGCCTGTGGTACACCATAACTTGGTACTCATGGTTCTGAAAGGTGAACCTGGAATTCGTTTCATTCCATGTACTTTACTTCTGTTACCTGAGAGTGATATTCCAAATATGATTTAATCTAATCATTTGGCAAGCCTGTTACATCATATTATGCAAGATTTCTTAGGAGCAGAGAATGATCAGTTACATCAAATCCTTTTGTTAGGTCTAAGAATAATGCTGAAATTTCTTTGTGATCGTCCACTGTGTTCAATACATACTTTATTCAGATTCAAATTCTTTATTCACCATTGATCACCTGAGATGGACTAGGCAATTTACATGGATATCATATAACATTTTCCTTGAATAGTACCTTAAAGCTAAATGAGCATTGCAAATAGTGCCCATAGATGATAACATACACTATAACATAAGATAAATACACTCAGTAACATCACATAGTGAGATCCTTATAAATTAATGTCAATTGATTTTATATTCATAAATTATGTTATATTGTAAAAAGGATTGATTAGTAACCAGTTTAGTAGCTTGCTCCTGAAGCTACTTATGTGAGCTGACCGAGAAGAAAATGTAAGTTTATTAAATATTTTTAGAGTATTGATTAGATGGGAATTCCCTGTTCTTGTCAGCCTATGCCTAGGTATGTCTAATTTTGTTTTGCCTCTGGTATTATGGTGGTGTATGTTTTCCCTCATTTCAAAATCTGCTATATTGTTTTTTTGCATACAATGCTACAGTGTATACATAAAGAGTAATAACTGTTAATATTTTCAGCTGAATGAACAGTGGCCAGCAGTGCTCCGATCTACCAGAATTGCTCATTGCCCGTATCACTTTCTTCTGAATTTTTAGAACTTCAGTGATGTGAAGAGAGTGTCCCCGTATCAGAAGTCCGTACTCTATATGTGACTGAAAGAGTCCAAAATAAATAACTCTTAAATATTCTTTTGTCACTAGGTTTCTCAGTTTCCACATTAAATACGTAACTCGAGACAGTTTTATGCAGGTATGGTTGATGTGTGTTTCCCACATTAATTTAGAGTCTACATGAATTCCTAGAATTTTAACTGCTTTCACCTCTACCTCTTTTGACAACCCTAGTATAATCTGTTTGTTTTTATCAGGATTGCAAAGCAGTGTATTTGATGAGAACCAATTTAGTGCTGCTTCCAGGCCATCTTGCATCGTATCTTGTAGAATTGATATGTTCTCATGCTGAGCAAGCAAAGTTGTGTCATCAGCATAACAAATAACAGTACTGGGGATACAATGGGATAAATCATTGACTGCAATTATAAAAAGGAAGGACCCCAAGGACAGAATCTTGTGGGACTCCTGTCTTAACTTCTAGCAATTGTGAGTCTTTGTTTCTGATAGAGGCAAACTGCTTCCTATTGTTTAGGTATGATTCAATTACTGCCAATGCAGAGTCTTGTACACCATAGAATTTGAGTTTAGCAAGTAAGATATCGTGAGAAATGCAGTCAGATGCTTTACTTAAATCACATAAAATAAGTGAGGCTTTATTTTTATTCTCAAAGGCGGTTATTACTTCATCCACAATTGAAAGAACAGCAGTGGTGGTATTTCTTCCCTTGCGGAAGCCAAATTGACTATTAGAGAGTAAATTATGCGACTCAAAGTAGTAGATTAGTTGGTTATAAATAAGAGATTCAAATATTTTCGAGAAAATGGGAACTATTGAAACTCATCGGTAATTTTTGAGATCATGTTTGTCCCCTTTTTTATACACTGGGATAACTTTTGATATTTTTAGAATTGTAGGATAGACTCCAAACTCTAGACACCATTAAACAGAAAGGCCAATGGTTCACTAATTATATGCACTATTTTTTAAACTGTGTAATTGGCAACCAAGAGTAGTCCATGCTCTTGCAGTTTGAGAACTTTGCCACTACCTTTGTAATCTCAGTGGGTGTGAGTGTCCTCCATTTAAAGGTATTGTTTTCAGGTTGTTGTTGCTTAAGTAGATCACTTGCATTAGTGTTTGTTGTTTCAATTTTGTTCCAAATATCACTTACAGAGTCCATGAAGCAACGATTAACTTTATCCCGGTCAAGAGCTACGCTATGTTCATCATTCCTGCAATGCTATTGTGCAACAACATTCCATGCAGCTCTGCACTTATTAGGAGCCCCTTCAATGTATCTTTCGTATGCTGTTCTTTTTGCCATTCTAAGCTTAGTTCTGTAGATTCTCTTACATTCAAGATACGCTTTGTACAATTCATCTTTCTGCTCCATTCCATATTTAAGAGAATTTTTATACATGTGGCACAACGATAGCATATTTTCCCTCATATTGGTAAGTTCATCTATGTACCACTTAATTTTTTCTTTATAGGTTGGCTTTTATGATTGATTTTTATAAGAGGAGAACAAGAATACCACAAATCTAAATAAATTTTAATTAAGTTCTCAAAAGCAGTTTCAGTTTTATTTATTCCCACTTGACAGTTATATATACAGTCCCACTTAATATCTCCGAGTTTCTGAATGAACTGGTTTACAACTTCTTCCTTCTGCCCTCTAGCCCACGTTACCTTTTCCTTAGCATTAGCACCTGTGTTGGAGGGGAGTCCTTCAGTTTTGTTTCAGTTGAGTGTGAGGAGTATTGGATCATTGTCTCCAAATCCCCCACCTACAATACTGACAGTGTACAAATCCCTATCAAAGTTAACAACGATGTTATCCATACCTGCTCCATCACGTGTGGCATTTATATTGCTACAATATAGATTTAACATTCTGAGGAGGTTGAAAAAATATTTTGTGTCTTGATCACAATCATTTCCCATTTCTATACTGAAGTCCCCACAGATAGAAATTTTTGATTAAGATTTTAACAACTTTTCCATTATTAATTCAAATTTCTCAAAGAAAACACAAATTTCTCCACTTGTAAATAGCAATTTCAGTTGAGCACTGTGGCCTAAAGCCATGTTGACATCCAGAAATAATATTTTTTCTGTCAAGGAATATAATCTTTTGTGAAAGGAACACTTTTTAAATAATTTTTGGAAACACTGGCAGTAGTAACACAATGCTAGTTACAGTTTTTATTTAGGTACACTACTTTTGCTGTTTTTAGCTGCTTTGGGGAAAAAACTACTAAGGAAGGATCAGAAAAGACCAGTGTTAACCAGATAATCATATGGAAGTCTGCATATGTGGTAGTATATGGGGGAGGGGAGCACTCAAACCAACACTTGTGTAAGAAACCTTGCAGGTATCTGATCCAGGCCATGTTTGACTGCCCAGGTCACTTGTGCTGGTCATTAAGCTAGAACCATTCCACCACTACTTGGTTTTTATGACCAATATACTGCATTAATGTCTGACAGAATTCATCAAAGTTTCTCTGGCTCAGTGGAGTATTGCAAATGTTGCACAATTTCATGCAATCCCACACTGCTGGATGTTAACCACATGCCTTACTTGGCACTGCAGCAAGAATTGCCCTTAGGTAATTCTCCCACCTTCCCACAAACTCATCAAAGCCAGTGAATGGTGCTGGGAATGGTCAAGGAAGAAGACTTTTATACAGGTCCCTGGCCCATCAGCATGGTGTGAATACAAAACAGTTCCATATTCTGTTTGAGAAGTTCTGTACATGCTACTACTGAAGGCACAACTGCTCCTGCCATCTTTGCAAAAATACTACATTCACAGATGATCACAAATTGACACTGAAAAAAGAAAAGTGCAATATGTCTAGGAATTTCCTACATTGCTACCTTTGTATCTGGACATCATGTGGGCATGCCACAAAATCATCATTGTCAGCACAAATTTAATTGCTCTGGAAAGACAACAAAGAGGGGGTGTTCCAAGCTACTGGGAGAGTCTTAATAAACCAAAGCTTATTCCTGTGAAGGAAGGACCATTGGCGATGCCAAAGGGACACCACCTCCCAACAGACGGCAACACAGAGATCATCAGAGGGAATATAGGAACTAGCAGGCTGAGGTACGAGAACTGTAACCTTGGCAGCAGATTCAGCAGCCTCGTTTCCTGGCAGACAGACATGACCAGGAACCCACAGAAATGTCACACTGGCTCCACCAAGAGTGAGCAAGTGACAGTTTTCATGGACCTGCTGCACTAAGGGATGGGCAGTGCACAGCGCACATAGACTTTGTAGGGCGATGAGAGAGTCCGAGAAGAGGACACGATTGAAAAGTTCATGTCACTGGATGTACTCCATGGTCTGATACAGGCCAAAGAGCTTGGCTGTAAATACTGAGCAATGTGGCAGAAGCTGATATCAAAAGATAGAGGTGCCAATGATGAAGGCACACCCGATCCCATGGTCAGTCCGAGAGCCATCAGTGTATTCAAAAGTACTATCACAAAGTTCCATGCAAAGGTCATGAAACAGAAGGCGATAGAGTGAGGCTGGAGTCATCTCCTTAGGAAGCAAATGAAGGTCAAGGTTAACATGGGCCACTTCATGAAGCCAAGGTGGTGAATGGTTCACACCCACTGGAAAAGTTACAGATAATGCGATGTTAAGCCACTGTAGCAAGTGCCGAAAGCAGACTCCAGGAGGTAACAGAGAAAAGGGACATGCCTCATACTGGCAATCAAAGGAATCATCAAAGAAGGAGGCATAGGACAGGTGGCCATGCATGGCAGACAAATGGCATGCATACCTGCTGAGGAGAAAGTCACAGCAATAGGACAGTGGTAGTTCAGCAGTTTCAGCATACAGACTCTCAACCGGGCTAGTGTAAAAGGCACCAGTGGCCAAATGTATGATACAACGGTGGATAGTGTTGAGATGGCATAAGAGTGATGGATGTGCAGATGAATAAACAAAGCACCCATAGTCGAGTCTCAAACGGACAAGGGATCGGTACAAACAAAGGAGGGTGGTTCGATTGGCACCCCAGGAAGTAGGACACATAGGACATTGAGGAACTGCGTACAGTGGGCTGCCAGGTAAGACACATGGAAGGACCAAGAGAGTTTTCTATTAAGTGTGAGCCTCAGGAATTACATAGTTCCAATGAATGGAAGCACAACAGGCCCGACATGTAATGATGGTGGGAGAAACCAATTGCATCGCCAGAAATTCATACAGCGAAAGCCATTGTCAGTGCCCCAGGAGTAAAGACAATCAAGACATCACTGAAGACGCTGCTCGGTGAGACAGGTCCGTGGAGAACTGCAACAGATGGCAAAATCATCAACAAAAAGGGAGCTGAAGATGCCTGGCGGGAGACAGGCCATTGTAGGGTTAATGGCAATAGCAAAGAGAACAATGCACAGGACTGAACCCTGAGGCACACTGTTTTCCTGGATAAAGGTGTCCGACAAGGCAGAGCCCACACGCACCTTGAAAACTTGGTCTTTTAAAAATTCCTGAAGGAAACAGGACAGGCAGCCACAGAAACCCCACGTGTAAAGAGTATGGAGGATACCAGTTCTCCAGCAGGTGTCATAGGCCTTCTTCAAATCGAAAAACACAGCCACAGTCTGGAATTTCCAGAGAAAACCATTTCTGACATGGTTGGACAAAGTAATGAGATGGTCAACTGCAGAATGCCACATTCGAAATCCACACAGTGTGTTTGTCAGTAAATTGCGAGACTTGAGCCACCATACCAGCCGGGCATGAATCATATGTTCCACCACCTTGCAAACACAGCTAGTGAAAGAGATGGGGTGGTAGCTAGAAGGAAGGTTTTTGTTCTTACCGGGGTTAGTTCTGGGAAATGTGCCCTCTGCCCAGATGCAGCTGTACATGTTAAGCAGAAAGTGCTTGCCTGCAAGAGAAAGGTGCTGCAACATCTGAATGTGGATGGCATCTGGCACTGAGGCAGAGGATCAGAATGAACTGAAAGCATGATCTAGCTCCCTCACAGTAAAGGTGTCATTGTAGCACTCATGATTTGGAGAAGAGAAGGGTATCACCCAAGCTGCCTCTGATCGTTTCTGATGGAAGAAGGCAGGGTTAGTGGGAAGAGCTCTAAATGTCAACAAAATGGCGGCCTAAGGTGTTGGAGATAGCAACAAGGTCCATCATGACATCGTTTGCTACTGTCAGGCTGGAAATTGGGGAATGGATCTTGGTCCCAGAGAGCTGTCGGAGCTTGGCCCACACAACAGAGGAAGGAGCGGAACTGTTAATAGAACTAGTGAATGAAATCCAGCTAGCTCTTTCACTATCCTCAAGAATGCAACAACACTTTGTGTGCATCTGTTTATAATGAATGCAGTTTGCCATTGTAGGATGACGGTTAAAAACACGGAGCACACGTCTCCATGCGCAAACTGCATCACAGCATGCCTCAGTCCACCAAGGGACTGGGGCACAATGTGGTAAAGAGGAAGAGCGAGGAATGGAATGTTCTGCAGCAGTGAAGATAATGTCTGTGAGATACTCCACCTGTTCATCACAACTGGGGAAATCTTGTTCTTCGAAGGTTGCCAGGGAGGGGTAAAGCTGCCAGTCAGCCTTAGTAAGCTGCCATTTGGGTGTGCACACAGGTGGGGTAGGAGTAAATAGGTAGCACACAGGAAATGGTCACTCAAGTAGGTGTCAGAAAGAATGGACCACTCAAGAAGATGGGCAAGCTGGGCAGTGCAGAAGGATAGGTCCAAATTGGAATAGGTGTGTGAGGAGTCGGAAAGGAAAGTGGGTGCTCCAGTTTTAAGGTAGAAGAGGTTAAATTGGTTAAGATTAGCCAAGAGAGTACCTCTCTGACAGGTCCTGGGAGAACCCCAAAGGGGATAATGTGCATTAAAGTCACCAAGGAGCAAAAATGGGGGAGGTAGCTGCCCAATAAGCTGAAGGAAATCTGCCCTGGTGACATCGAGTGATGGAGGGACATAAATGGTACAGAGGTCAAAATGAACTGGTAAGAAATGTGAGAGCTCGAAGTGGTTGTGAGGGTGCAATTTCGTTTCCTGAAGGCAGAGTACAAGGGGATGCTGCAAAGCTAAAAGCAGCCATAAATCCTCTTTGTGGGAATGAAGGCCATGAAGGTTTGATTGGAGGAGAGTCATGATGAGGAAGAGATGTAGGGGTGTCACCTAGGTGGATGCCAAGTGACAGCCTGTGAAGAGTCACTGATACAGGGCATAGAAGCAGGAGGATCCTGTTCCATGGGGTCCACAGAAGCATTGGTTTGCTTGTGTGACGGTCTGTGGAGTCCAATGCTGAAAAATGGTCGATGGTGTGCACAGGCGACACGCAGGCCAGCCAGGCTAAGGTATCACACGGCAACACCATCAAAGAGTCAAGAGTTGGCGAAGGAAAAGACTGTTTGCCTTGTTGTACTTCTTCGAGCCTTTCCAGTTAGAGGAAGACCTGGGTATTGTTTGGCTGGATGGAAAGAGGAAGTCTTCACGGGAGTACTCCTTCTGTCCTTCCTGGCCTACCAGTTGTGTAGCTAGTGGCTCCACCCTTTGAGGCAAAGCTTGATGACTTGTTGCACAGTTGGACTTGGGGGTGGAAATGCTACCTTGACACTGGGCGATTTCACAACCTCAGAGCTGAATTGGTGGTTGCATGTCTGCATGGCCATGTCCTGCATGGAGCGAGGGGTAACAAGAACAGAAGTATAGGTGCCAGACGGGTGAATGCAGGGTTTGCGACTAGCCAATAACTTGCGAGCAACTGGGTAAGGGACTTTTCCCTTTATCCTGATCTCTTGGACAGCCTGCTTATCAAGATACATGGGGCAATCCTGAGAGGAGGCAGCATGGCTGCCATTGCAGTTGATACTGTGGGGAGAAAGAGATGGACAATTGCCATTGTGCACATCCCTACCACAGGTTACACATTTGGCTGGGTGTCATCAAGACGTTCTAGTATGGTTGAAATGATGACATTGGTAGCAGTGCATCAGGTTCAGAATATACAGCCCGATTGTGGTAATTTCATAGCATGCTTTGATCTTGGACAGAAGCACCACTCTATCAAAGGTGAGAAAAAGAGAGCAGATGGGCACTAAGGAGGAATCTATATTTTTCATGCCTTGATGGACGGCAGTGACGCTCTGGTGAGAGATGTAAGACTGGATTTTGGCCTCAGTTAGATAGTCAAGCAGCCTCGTGTAAATAGCACCATGGTAAGATTTCAAAGTTCTATGGGCCTCAACATGAACAGGATAGCCACGAAGAAGCAAGGCAGCAAGCAGTTGATGTGCTTGAGAATCAGAAGTATTCTCCAAAAACAAAGTGCCATTTTGTAAACAAGAGCAGGATTTCACAGGGCCAGCAACTACATCAACACCGTTCTGAATAACAAACAGATTTACCATGCCAAAGGAATGACCGTCTACAGTACATGAGACCATGAGGAACCGTGGCACAGTGGGAAGGGTCTTTGAATCATTAGCCTCATTATGTTTACATTTTGTAGACATTGATTGTGAAGATGATTGACTCATTGCGAGAAAATCCCCCATGATTGCCAGCTTCTCCGATGACGCGCTCCTTCCAGCTGGGGGCCCCCTTCACAAGGGGGCACACCCACCTTAGGTGATTGTTCAAACCTCGGGGTACACCTTCTGAACACATGACAGAGGGACCAATTGGCAATTTGGGAAGGTTGCAGCTAAGGCAATCACCCCTCCCTGGGCCTTGCTTGTACCAGCAGGTACATGCGAACCCTACCTGTTGACTCGTGGCTGTGAATTACGCTTTACCCGGTCGCCTGTTACATGTCAAATACATGGTCTAGTCTTCAGGAGCACACAGAGAGGAAGAAGAAAAAGAGGAACATCAAACACCAAAGTAGAGGAATGAGAGGAGAAGGGAAACAAAGAAGAGATTAGATTAGATTAGTACTTGTTCCATAGATCATGAAAACGACACTTCGTTATGATGTGGAATGTGTCAGGTTAATAAAAGGTGTCTATGCAAGATATTACATTACACAAAATATTACATGACACTTTTTTGTGGGGGTGGGGAAATTACCCACTTACTATATCTAAAAATTCATCTAATGAGTAGAAGGAGTTGCCATTCAGAAATTCTTTTAATTTCCTGTTAAATGCTATATGACTATCTGTCAGACTTTTGATGCTATTAGGTGAGTGACCAAAGACTTCTGTGGCAGCATAATTTACCCCTTTATGAGGCAATGTTAGATTTAACCGTGAGTAGTGAAGATCATCCTTTCTCCTAGTGTTGTAGCCATGTACACTGCTATTACTTTTGAATTCATTCGGATTGTTAATAACAAATTTCATAAGTGAATATATATATATATTGTGAGGCTACAGTGAAGATCCCTAGCTCTTTAAATAAGTGTCTGCAGGATGATCTTGGATGAGCTCCAGCAATTATTCTGATTACTTGCTTTTGTGCAATGATCACTCTTTTACTCAGTGATGAGTTACCCCTGAATATGATGCCGTACAAAAGCAGAGAATGAAAATAGGTGTGGTAAGCTAATGTACTGAGATGTATATTGCCAAAATTTGCAATGACCCTAATAGCATAAGTAGCCGAACTCAAACGTTTCGGCAGATCTTCAGTGAGTTTTTTCCAATTCAACCCCTCATCAGTGTATACACCTAGAAATTTTGAATATTCTACTTTAGCTACCAAGTTCTGACCGAACTCTATATTTATTAATGGTGTCATTCCATTTACTGTGTGGAACTGTATATACTGTGTTTTGTCAAAGTTTAATGAGAGCCCATTTGCAGAGAACCACTTAATGATTTTCTGAAAAACATCATTTACAATTTCATCAGTTCATTCTTGTCTGTTGGGTGTGATAGCTATACTTGTATCATCAGCAAAAAGTACCAGCTTTGCATCTTTGTGAATATAGAATGGCAAGTCATTAATATATATTAAGAACAGCAGAGGATCCAAGACTGAACCTTGCGGCACCCCATTCTTGATTGTTCCCCAGTTTGAGAAATCACCAGTTTTTTTTTGCATATTATGTGAACTGCTTATTTCAACTTTCTGCACTCTTCCATTTAGGTATGATTTAAACCATTTGAGCACTGTCCCATTCATACCATAGTACTTGAGCTTATCTAGAAGTATTCCATGATTTACACAGTCAAAAGCCTTTGAGAGATCACAAAAAATCCCAATGGGTGACTTCCAGTTACTCAGAGTATTTAATATTTCATTAGTGAAAGTATATATAGCATTTTCCATTGAAAAACCTTTCTGGAAACCAAACTGGTATTTTGTTAAAACTTTATTTTTACAAAGGTGTGAAGCTACTGTACAATACATTACTTTTTCAAGAATTTTGAATAAGGCAGTCAGAAGAGAGCTCAGGTGATAGTTGTTGACATCAGACATATCCCCTTTTTTATGCAATGGTTTGACGATGGAATACTTCAGTCTATCTGGGAAAATATCCTGTTTCAGAGAGCTATTACATATGTGGCTAAGAATCCCACTTATCTCTTGGGAACAAGCTTTTATTATCCTACTGGAAATGCCATCATTTCCATGTGAGCTTTTATTCTTGGGAGAGTTTACTATCTTCCTAATTTCAGAAGGAGAGGTGGGTGGAATTTCAGTTGTATCAAATTGTGTGGGTAAGGCCTCTTCCAGTAACTGTCTTGTTTCTTCTAATGAATATTTAGATCCTATTTTCTCTACAACATTTAAAAAATGATTATTCAAAAAGGAAAAGGGAGCATAAAACAATGGTGAGACTGTTCTTATGTCAGTAAGAGGCAATGCAGAACTTTCCCAGTAACACCCCAGACATGTTCCCCAAGGGAGGGAACAAAGAATAGCAAGAGGACAGACATGCAGCATGAAAGAGAAAAAATGCTGCATAGGCTGCAGCCCTGTGGTAGCCAAATGCAAACCTGCCAAAGAGTGGTGAGGCCCCTGGGGGAGGGGTGAATGATGGCTGTGTAGATGTGTACAGGTAAATAGATGTGCAAGTGTTGAGCAACTGACAAGCCAGATGAACCAAGGAACTATAAACTATGTATTCTCATGACCATTCAGTGAATGTTGCTGCATATGGGCCTCCATAGTAGGCACCTGGTTCATGCACCCACACTGATTGTTGTTCATCAGTGATGAAGGCTAGAATTTGCATGCCATTACCACAATTGGACATCCACTGAGAGCTGTCAGGTGGCATGCTCTGACGAATCACATTTTATGCTTCTTTGGAAAGAGGTCATTGGCATGCATGGTGTGAAATATCTGAAAGTAAACACCCTGCAGCAATCATTGGAAGGGTCCAGCTTGAAGACGGGAGCATTTTTGTCTGTGGAATGTTTTCATGGCATTCCCTGGGTGATATCATCATTCTGGAAAGTGCAATGCATTGACACAAGTATGCATTTATCCCTGGGGACCATATCTGCCCCTACATGTAGTTTGTTTTTCCTCATCACGATAACATCTACCAGCTGGACAATGCAGCATGTTACACAGCTTGCAGTGTATGCATGTGGTTCAAAGAGCACTAGTATTAATTTGCCATACTTGGCTGGTGACCAAATTCCCTGTATTTAATCTCAATTGAGAATCTGTGGGACAAACTCAATTGGGCTGTTCACACCAACTGCCCTCAACCAAGAAACCTAGTGCAGCTGGCCACAGCACTGGTGTCAGAATGGCTCCACAGCCCTGTCACTACTTTGCGGAACTTCATTGACTCACTTGCTGCACATCTCACAGCAGTTCATGCTGCAAAAGATGATTATTCATGCTTTTCACAGGAGGTGCCATTAATGTGACTGGACAGTGTATGTTTTATGAACAGTTATGAATTCTCTTTTAACATGTAAAGAATTCTAATGACAGGGATTACTCGCTTATAATTAGTTTCATTATTTGTCTGATGAGTACAGGGACTCGAGATTATAAAATTAACATTAGATCAACCATTTATTGCATACTTTTCCATATCTATATGAAAACTTAATGATCTGGATGAACTGTATTTAATATCAGGAGAATCCACGATCATTCAGTTCCTGCCACTGCTAAAACAGTAGTTTGAGTACCTCTGCCTCCCTCTTTTAAGACTCAGTCAGCAATATTTAGTGTCCCTAATAGTTGTGTACATCAATATTTCCCTTTAAAAGAATTGTTTCTTTATAAAGAAGGTTTACATCTACATCTACATTTATACTCCACAAGCCATCCAACGGTGTGTGGCGGAGAGCACTTTACATGCCACTGTCATTACCTCCCTTTCCTGTTCCAGTCGCGTATGGTTCGCGGGAAGAATGAGTTCTGGGAAGCCTCCGTGCGCACTCGAATCTCTCTAATTTTACGTTCATGATCTCCTCAGGAGGTAAAAGTAAGGGGAAGCAATATATTCGATACCTCATCCAGATACGCACCCTCTCGAAACCTGGACAGCAAGCTACACCGCAATGCAGAGTGTCTCTCTTGCAGAGTCTGCCACTTGAGTTTGCTAAACATCTCTGTAACGCTATCACACTTACCAAATAACCCTGTGATGAAATGCGCTGCTCTTCTTTGGATCTTCTCTATCTCCTCTGTCAACCCGACCTGGAACGGATCCCACACGGATGAGCAATACTCACGTATAGGTCGAGCGAGTGTTTTGTAAGCCACCTCCTTTGTTGATGGACTACATTTTCTAAGGACTCTCCCAATGAATCTCAACCTGGTACCCACCTTACCAACAATTAATTTTATATGATCATTACACTTCAAATTGTTTCGCGTGCATACTCCCAGATATTTTACAGAAGTAACTGCTACGAGTATTTGTTCCACTATTATATAATCATACAATAAAGGATTCTTCTTTCTATGTATTCGCAATACATTACATTTGTCTATGTGAAGGGTCAGTTGCCACTCCCTGCACTAAGTGCCTATCCGCTGCAGACCTTCCTGCATTTCGCTGCAATTTTCTAATGCTGCAACTTCTCTGTATACTACAGCATCACCCACGAAAAGCCGCATGGAACTTGTAACACTATCTACTAGGTCATTTATATACATTGTGAAGAACAATGGTCCCACAACACTCCCCTGTGGCACACCACAGGTTACTTTAACGTCTGCAGACATCTCTCCATCGAGAACAACATGCTGTGTTCTGTTTGCTAAAAACTCTTCAATCCAGCCACACGGCTGGTCTGATATTCAGTAGGCTCTTACTTTGTTTATCAGGTGACAGTGCGGAACTGTATCTGAGAGATACTGTCTGGAGCAACCAGAAGCACTTTGCCACATTTCATAACACTTACCAGTGTACAATAAGGTGTGCACAGGCTCACATGACGGCTTCATATTGCCAGCTACCAAAGGCTGGTGAGGAAGAAGCACTTGCTGCTCCAGCCCATTCATTATACATGTTAGAATAGACATACTTGACCCATACTGAGACATCTGATATTAATTTCTGAGTAAAGTGAACTAATCAGAAATACTGCACAATATTTCCACTTCGTTTAAACAACATTGTGAATTGATTCAGTGGTTAGATCCTTTCCACTTGCATTGTGAATGAGTAACAAGCCTCAGTCACAGCCATAGATTCTTCCATTACACCACCACTATCCTGTACAAGTGCATGGGTCGTGCCTGTGGAGTCCCATTGGCTGTACCTTCCCTACCCTCCCTCTCTCATTTCCTGCTTGCTTCTTTCAGCTAGATGGCTATTATCTGACACCATGAAGTCTCCAGCTTCCCCCCTCCCCTCCCCATCTTCATCTGACACAGGTCTAGCCATTCTATATACCCTTATCGGAGAACCACTGCTGGTCATTCCTTGACCCATGGTTATATCAAGTCAGCTCCTGGGATTGTAGAATCATGCACATGAATACCACAACACATTCATAACCTAGTTTTAAATTCACTTTTCCTAGCTGCCACATTTCCACTTTGAAATGCATCACCACAATAATCGAATGGTTTTCTCTAGTATCACTGATATCTTTCTGTCATTATCACTAAACAACTGACAAATTAGTTTTGGTTGTGCTGTTTAACATCTGAAGGACTGGCAATAACAAAACTATATCCTGTCTATAGTGCTGTCTAGCTCGCTCATCTCTTATATCTGCTACCTGTTAAGGTTCTATGAGAGAGGCTGTATAGAATGTTTCTAAATAACATTCTTATGGAGTGCAGTCGACTGTGAAATAGTGCTAATGTACATAGACTGCTAATTAAATTAAATTAAGCATGTCAGCCCTGTTCTGTTCATAAGATACAATGCTATTAGTGACCAAACACACCATACCTGACATTGATGTTAGGTTTTAAATGCAATTGCATGTACCAATACTTTGGGGAGCAAGACACTTCCATTACTAGACATGATTTCAGTGTCTACCTATTTTATTAGTGTGTATTTATCTTGTTGACATTGTTTCTATGATACTGGGCCATGATGGCCATCACTACCTCTATTTACAACATGCAACCCTATCCCAATAGATAAAACATTTGGTGACAAACAGTTCACAGGTTTTCACGCTGTACATAATTGAAATTTATTGTGAACTACTGTATACATATGTCTCTATTATGCCTAGGAGACATTGCACTCTACTGTTATTACTTTTCAATTATTGTTACCACAAATATTAAGATGAGGTATAAGAGAACAACTTGATCAATCGCTCTTAGGTGTATAAATGTACACTTGATCATTTACAAATAACCTACTATAAGTGTCCAAGGTCAATACAGTGATGTTGTTAATCTGCATAGAGTACGAAATCATTCCCTATGCAATATGGCACATTTCCTATAAGTACATCTGTGCCTAATTGACCTCGATATACTAGGAAGCTTCCTACTTATACAACAGTTGACTTCCTCCAACGTTTTACTTAAACCCAGCTGACCAGTACTCATCATGAATATGAACTACCCAAAAACTGGCCATGTAACAGTGCATTTGGGCCTAAGATTTAAATGTGTATTTGTTTATTATTGTGTACTGTGTACAATATGAAGGTTCCCGACAAATTTTATGATTGTATGATACATCTGCTGACAAGAACTTTTACTTCATTCTGTGTTTAATGATTGCAGATGATTACCAAGAACCAATTACAATGTGAATATTTACCCTGCTCTCACTAACAGGTGCAGCATTGTATTGTGTTTGCCAGTAACCTAGGACGTTTTGCTAACATTTACTGTATATCTTTTGATATTGTATGTTTTCTGGATGGAGTGCTGGGAGTGATAATTGAAGCTGACATTTCTTCCATGTTTATCATTTGGTCTGAAGTTTTTTGCTATCCCATTTAGCTACATATTTTAAGTGTTCTGACTAAATCTATCTTTTGTGTGTAACAGATGAAACATTGGTATGACACTAAAAGTATCTTAGTTTCATGGTATACTTTACACCTCACACCTAGGGAGCAACACTAATATGGTTTATTAGACCAGTGTTGTTAGAATTGGTCAATATAACAAGCTAGTATATTTTATGGTGTGTATCTAGTAACATTGCTTTAGGATCAGTAAAATTCAAAGAGACTTAGCACTACATGTCGGTGACAGTTTCTTTGCTACAGATGTGTTGTATTATGTTTCAGTTATTTTTGTGATGAGTGCAAAAAATACAAAGAAGCATTACTGCTTCAAAACCATTTTAATGAACTAATTTACTTACTGTCTATTAAAACTAACAGAATGTCTTCTAAATCAAAGACTGCATAACTACAAAATATGTTGTAGCATTCAGCTATGTTTTTAATAATGATGTACATTCAAACATATATTTTTGTTGGGATAGGTAAGGCACCAATATGGACTATGTAGATCTGTAGGTCTATTATTTGAAGGTTTTTGCTTAATTGAAACATAAGTTCTTTTTTTGGTAACATTATAATTATGTATGCTTCACTGAACACTGCTTTTTTAAGAGCTACTGCATGTTGGCACTTCATTGGACTAGAATTCCAGATTAATCTACCTTCAGCAACACTATAATGATTTATGTAGTAAATTTAATATTCTGGTTTCATGTCCTACTAGTCTAACAAGTAGTCCAGCTATGTAATAAGATGAATACAAACACAGAATCTATCACATTTCCACCCTTTTCATCTTTTGTAATACTCTGATATAACCCTGACTCAACAATCATGAAAAGGATAGATTGCTACTCACTGTAAATATGACATTCTGAGTTGCAGACAGGTACACTGTCACACACAGAAATTTTTACCAAAGCCTTCTTCAGAAAAAAGAAAGGAAAACACACACATCCACTCAAGCAAGTACACCTCATTCACACATGATCACTATCTTTGGTTGCTCAGGCCTGACTGTCCAGTCTGGCCAGAGTGGCCAGAGATAGTGCTCACATTGTGTGAGGTTTGTCTGCTTGTGTGAATGTGCATGTTTTCCTTTCTTTTCTGAAGAAGTCTTTGGTGAAAATCTCAGTATGTAAAAGTCTTTTTGTTGTGTCTGTTTGCAACTCAATACGTAATCATTACCGTGATTAGCAATCTATCCTCTTTGTAATTGTTGATATTTCAACCTGGACTTTTTATTGTTTGATAATTTTGACTCACTTACTTAGGACCTGAATTCCAATATATTTGTAATTTATAAGTCAAACAAATTTAAAGTTAAAATGTTAATGGTTGATGAAATCAAGTCCCTTACAAAGCATACCCTTTCATTGTACGTTGCACCCTTCAATAGTCTGCAAGTCCCCCATCAGGGCAATCTGGCTTTCCAAAGGAATATCAGACACCCAATTGTAAATTCTGTAAGTCACAAGTCCTGAGGAAGGAGAAGGGGTTGTGTAGGTGGCCACCCATTTGTAGGAGTTTGGGAATGATTTGTTAGTAACATAGAATCATTAACTTTATTCCTTCACTCATGTCAGAAGTTGTATACTTTCACGGGACTGTTCCCAAGATTCCCATTCTGGAAAGGGCCTATATTACAGGCCAAGCATAGTTGACACAGTTGGGGGACTGCTGACAAGGTATATTTTCTTAGCACAGCCTACAATGAGCCACCATTAGGGGACATGGCAGGACATCACATGTATCTTCAGAGGTCATGTGTGGATCTTGTTTTCCAGAATATCAGCCCGCTCTCTGCCTTGAGTCCTCCAACCTGATAAGATGCAGTTCTCCTTTACTCCTACTACACCCCCTTAACTGAGTCCTTATGACTCCTGCAAGTTGCTGGCACCCTGCTCACCTTCCCTAGGTCCATCCTATGTCATGAATTACAGCACATTCTGTATTTAGCAAATCCTCCAGTTCTTATTTGAAAATGCCCTCCTTGGATA
Organism: Schistocerca serialis cubense; assembly: GCF_023864345.2. Classification (NCBI taxonomy): domain Eukaryota; kingdom Metazoa; phylum Arthropoda; class Insecta; order Orthoptera; family Acrididae; genus Schistocerca; species Schistocerca serialis. The sequence goes on from NC_064638.1 coordinate 765,756,433, forward strand.
CCACCACACCTTAGCCCTTCCCTCAGCCACTGCAAAATCAACTTCATTTTATACTGATAGTGAATCAAAAAACTCTTGCACAATTTTTTTTTTTTTTTTTTTTTTTTTTTTTTTTTTGTGGTAAGTTCCTATGGGACCAAACTGATGAGGTCATGTCATCGGTCCCTAGGCTTACACACTACTTAATTTAACTTAAACTAACTTATGCTAAGTACAACACACACATCCATGCCCAAGGGAGGACTTGAACCTCTGATGGAGGGGGGAGGGGGGGGGGCAAGTGCGAACCGTGGCAAGGCACCTGGCATCTCAGAATGCACAGCTACCCTGTGCGGCCCTAATCAATTCAATGAGGTGCAACACAAATGTAAATTATTGCTGCTGTGTGCCAAAAATAAAACAAGCTGCTCACAAAATCATAGATAAAGAAGAAATAGTTCAAATTTAATTTAATTTGTATTGCGTCAAATTATACAGCTGCTGGTACAAGAGAAGTATGTGGTTCAGGAAACACAGAAAGACCTGGATTTTTGAAGATTATACAACTGTTGGAGGCAGGAAATAGCTTGGTATGTGCTGGATCAGCCACCAGAACAAAAGAATATATTAGTACGCAGCTGCTTACTGCTGTAGCATTTTAGTGCTTGTCAATATTTTTTATCATATTTCTGTTCTTTTTCATCTGTTTCACATTTTAGACACTTTCTCTCAGAATATTCTTTTTCTTTTACACATTAATTTTTTTCCTTCCCTATAGCTTCGATTTGACAATGAGTGGAAACTGTGAGAGCTGTACAAAAGGAAGTTGCATTGTACAAACTGTAGCAAATGACTTCACAGGGAGGGAAGGAAACAGAGGAGGGGGGAGGAGAGGGTAATTGGTGGATAGAGCTCTGTGGAGGTTACTAAGACTAAGACCCTTCCTTGGAACTGCAAAATATATTGCAGGACAGGTTAATAGAGGAGCAGGAAAAATTGTTGCACTGTCAGGCACATTTGGATGAAGCTAGGAGGGAGCTAGAGGGAATGAAGGGAAGCAGTGATAGAGGACTGGTTAGGAACTAGCAATTGGTAGGAAGGCTAGAAGGAGGAGGATGCATTTTTTCTTTTTTTTCTACCAGCTGCCAGAGTTGAGGGGAGAGGAGGCTCAAGATGATGTATGAGCAGGAAATGTGCAACAGACTCTGCCAATGATTAGGAAGGCTAGGAATAACACTAATGTTAGGAAGATCAAACAATGGAAAATCCACGATGGAACGATGACAATATTATGAAAAGGATGGTTTCTACTCACTATATAGTGGAGATGCTGAGTGACAGATACGCACAATAAAAAATTGTCAAACCAAGCTTATGACCAAACAAGCCTTCATCAGAACAGAGAACATACACCCACTCATGTAAATGCAACTCACACACACACACATGACCACAATCTCTGGTTGCCAAGGCCAGACTGCAAGCAGCAGCACATAATAGAAGAAGCAACTGGTTGGTGGGAGTAAGTAGGAGGCTGGGGCAACGAGGGGAGGAGTAGCAAGGTAGAGTTGGGGGATGGTGAAATATTGCTTGAGGGAGCACACAGGGCTGAGTTGGGGAGTGGTTAGTGCAGCTAGGTGTAGTCAGGAGATTAGATGGATGGCAGGGGGCCAGAGATGGGGCAGTGGAAAAGGAGGAAAGTAAAAAGACTGTGGGTGCATTGGTGGCATAGTGGGCTGTGAAGTGTTGGAATGGGAACAGGGAAGGAGATAGGTGGGTAAGGACAATGGCTAATGAAGGTTGCGGCCAGGAGGGTTACAGGAACATAGGATATGTTGTAGGGGGAGTTCCAATCTGTGCAGTTCACAAAAGCTGGTTTTGTTGAGAATGATCCAGATGGCACAAGCTGTGAAGCAGTCATTGACATGAAGAATACATTGGGCAGCATGCTCAGCAACTGGATGGTCCAGCTGTTTCTTGGACACAGTTTATCAAAGGCCATTCATGAAAACAGACAGCTTGTTGGTTGTCATGCTCACATAGAATGCAGCACCGTGCATGCAACTTAGCATGTAGATCACATGACTGTTGTCATGAGTAGCCCTGCCTCTCATGGAATAGGTGATCTTTGTGGCTGGACTGGAGTAGCTGGTTGTGGGAGGATGTATGGGACAGTTCTTGCATCTACTTCTATTAATGGGATATGAGCCATGAGGCAAGGGATTGGGAGCTGGAGTTGTGTAGGGATGGACAAGGATATTGTGTGGGGGGTGTGGCACAGATGGTGGGTAGGACATTCCCCACTTCAGGGCACAAGTTAAAACTCTGGTGGAGAATTTGATTCAGTTGCTCCAGTCTTGGATGGCACTGAGACAAGAGGGGAATGCTCCTCTGTGACTGGACAGTGAGACTTCGGAAGGCAGTGGATGACTGGAGAGATAAGACATGGGAGATCTGTTTTTATACATGGTTGGGAGAGTAATTATGGTCTGTGAGTTCTCAGTGAGACCCTTGGCATATTTTGAGGGGGACTGCTCATCACTGCAGATGCAATGGCCACAGGTGATAGGCTGTATGGAAGGGACTTCTTATTAAGGAATGGATGGCAGCTGTCAAAGTGGACGTATCACAGGTGGTTGGTAGGTTTGATATGGGTGGAGGCACATGCAGCCATCTTTGAGGAGGAGGTCAACATGGAGGAAGGTGGCTTGTTGGGTTGAGGAAGACCAGGTGAAGTGAATGGGGGAGAAGGTGTTGAGGTTCTGGGGGAATGTGGATAGGGTGTCCTGAGCCTCAATCCAGATCACGAAGATGTCATCAATGAATTTGAACTAAGTGAAGGGTTTGGGATTCTGGGTGGTTAAAAAGGATTCCTCTAGATGGCCCATGTATGGGTTGGCATAGGATGGTGCCATGCAGTGTCCATAGCTGTACCCAGAATTTGTCTGTAGGCGACACCTTCAAAGAACAAATAATTGTGGGTGAAGATGTAGTTGGTCATGCTGACTAGGAAAAAAGTATTTCTGTTTTTAGACATCAGTCATAGCAAAGGTGTAGCCCTCAGTTACAAGTTAAGTTAGGCAAAGAGTATCAGGATACCAGCATTTTCAAACCGTCTGCTGGGCTGAAATAAGTTATTGAGGATTTACGGCCTCTGTGTAAGGGTTTCATGAAAGGTGATTGGGTAGTGATAGTGTGTGGGCAGGGCATACAATATACATGGTAATCTGAGTCAGACAGCTTATCTAACTGGTAGCACCATTGTGAGTATTGTTGAATGGTTCCAGCCACATGATCGGCCTCATCTTGGCAGTGCTGTATGGCAAGTCATTGTGGAGCTGGAGATTGTGCTAATGACTGCTGACTAGATGCACATAACACTGGTGCCTCGGGGGCTATTTGGAGATGAAACTGGACTAAAAATGGCCTGCACATCAACAGGAATGGGAAAGGGAGGCTGGAGGAGTTAGTTAGTGAGAATATAGCACGTGGGTGTGGGGCCACACATGGTCAAATACCTCTTGTCATAGCTAGGAGGACTATGCCTTTTTTTAAAGGTAAATCATGGCAACAGGCTTCCCTCTATTAAAAGTATCTCAACTGCTTAAGAGAGTTCTTCAATGTGTACGTGAAGGATAGAATGTACCACAACAGCGTGCACAAATTCCACAGCAATATGTTCAGTGTTATATGTCTTCACCAAAGAGTGCTGTGTATTAAAAATAAAGAACACCAGCTTGAAGTTGAATTCCAGTCTTTGAGCAGCATGGTAGTATGCATTACAGAACACTTATGTAGAGACAATGAAATACAGTATATACTGCTGTAGTCATATGAATGTGCAATTGCAGAACTACCTTAATGAGTGAGAGATCTTGTGTTTATAACAGTAGTGGCACACATTTTAAATCTAGAGGAGTCTGGTCAGAATTGTTGTAGATAAACATTTTGAATCCGCAGCCATTGAACTAACAATGCTAGGCACCCATAAGAAGTCAATCATTCTGTATGTATACTGCTCACCCTGCGGTGATGTGGAAACTTCCTTCAATAAAGTCACTTAAGTTCTGAAAAGAGTCTCAGCCCCAAAAGCTGACACTAGAATATGCCTACACATTAATATTAACACAGGTGTTAAGGGTGAAATTAGTAACTTACTAAACATTTTTAACACTTCCATCATGGCTTAATTGGTAAACGCTGCTTATATGGTATCAAAAAGTTCAGCATCAGTCTTAGACCCCAAATTTACAGATACTGTTAGGGAAAATAGAAAGTATTTATTAAAGATATTGGCCTCACTCATCATTACTGTCAGATAATATAGCTAAAGACAGGCTTGGTAAAATTCAGAAAACTGCAGGCATACAAACAGATTTTCTCAGAATATAAAATACATAATTTTTCCAGGACATTGGCAAATAGACCTAGGATTAAGTGTATTTGGTACTTTAAGTTCTTTAAATCCTGCACATCATTTAAATTGATTTTTGAAGAGATATTTCGAAAACCAGCCACTTCAACAGCAGCAGGTAATGAAAGCAGATAGATGACTGCAGGCATGCGAAAGCCCTCCCAAATGCTTAAATCATCAGTTCGTTACTAAAGCACTACAATAATCCACATCTCCTAGATTACTATCACAGGTTTAAAAGATTTCAGGAGGATATTGTTTGCTGCAAGAAAATCATTCAATGTCAAAATTACATATAATGCAGCAAATAAAAGCAAAGTAGCATGTGATGACATAAAACACTAAACTAGAAAAGACAGATAAAAGTATAGTAACATACAAATCAAAGATTAGGGTAAAGTAATAGAAGCTCTTCAAGGATTACTGTATTTTATTGATACAAGACACTATGGACTATGAGATGCACCTTAACTTTTAAGCAATTTTTTAAAAAAGTAATATTTCTAGCATTTTTATTATTAGACTGCAAAGCCAGACTAAAAAAAATTCTTAGTTTATAAAACTGAACTGACCTTTAAAATCCCTGAAAATCATCATCTGAACTTTCTTCTTCTTCTTCCTCTTCATTGTCATTGCTGTTTCCTTCATATATAAGATGGTCTTCACTGCCGTCAAAAGTATTATGTATGTCACACTTTTTGAAAGATTTGAGGGGTCAGTTCGGATTGGTTACACCAAACATCACCCATTTAGCAGTAGTTCATTTATTCACCTAAACACATGCAAGGCTCACAAAGAACTGAACATGGCGGAACAGCCCAAAGACAATGCTCAGAGTCTGAAGACGATGCTCAGAGTCCAAAGACGAACGCATATTGATGCTGGTGTCGACCTCATCGGCGCCATATAGACCCCCCCCTCCCCTCCGCCCTCACACACACACACACACACACACACACACACACACACAGTACGGAGTATTCTTGAGAGGCCGGGGGGGTGAATAAGGTGTCGGCAGGGGTGGTCCGCAGGAGCCAGACCACAGTCAGCTCGACAGCGTCGTCGGGAGCTGTGTGGGTAGATGTCATGAAGGAAGGTTCGGCCACCAAACCTGGAAGTCATTGAAGCGGGCCGGGCGTCGTACTGGCATGCTGGTCGTGCGGTGACAGGTAGGCCGGTGGTTTGCGGGTGGAACAGAGTGACAATGACGATGTCAGGAACAGAGTGACAATGACGATGTCACTGGTGGGCAGGAGGGGAACACATTTCACCAGATGGCAGAGAATGGTGGAGATTGTGTCATGAGCACTGGATGAAGAGAAACACACAACGAACAGTGTATAATTGCACAGTATTACTGAGATGTCGTTGATTATGTCTGGGGGGACAGGTACAAACACCTTGAGTGAGGGCACGTTCAAGATTTGGGGGGGGGGGGGGGGGGCGTGAGAAACCTCGACAGGGCGAGGCAGGCAATGGTGGAGAGGTCGAAGGGACCAGTGGCGAGGCCATGATCGTAGGTAAGCTCAACGTGGGGAGCATGTGGTCACTCGACAGGGTGTGTGAGACCGGAGTAGAGGGCAAAGTCAGAGGAGAGCTCAACGATTGGAACTGGAAGTCACTCGATCGAGTGTGTAAGTCCAATGTGTAGGGAGTGGTCGGAGCATCGTGAGCCACGACACTGAGTGGCGTGGTCATGGCCTGAAGGGGAATGGAAGAAGCCTCAACAAGAGCAGGCTTAAGTCTGTTGAGAGAGACTGTAACAGCTGAATCTTTCATCTGGATTTCATAGGTGTTGGCTGAGCGCCAGAGAACTTGTATGGGCCAGTATATGGAGGTTGGAGGGGAGCACGGACAGTGTCATCTCGGAGCATGACGTACTCACAATTGTCCAGAGATTTTGGGAATGGCTGGTCGGCGGAGGGATATGGAGGTTGATGAAGTGGCATCTGACGTGGTCCACGAAGGAAGGTAAGTCAGACTGAGGGAGAGAAGCAGAAGGGCTCACAAGTTCACCAGAGAGAACAATGTTCTGGCTGTATATGAACTCGGCTATTGTGCCTTTGAGGTCTTCCTTACAGATTGCACGAATACCGAGTAGCACAAGGGGAAGGGCCTCCGTCCATAGAGAGTTGTGGCATCAAAGAGCCGCCTTGAAAGTGTGGCGCTAGTGCTCAACTAGCCTGTTACTTTGCGGGTGATATGCTGTGGTATGGATGCACCGGATGCTCCAAATGTTACAAATCTTGTTGAACAGGGCCAACTCAAATTGTCTGCCCTGGTAAGTCGTGATGATATCTGGACATCTGAAATGCGATACCCATGACTCGACGAAAGCTCGAGCAACAGTTTCTGCCGAATATTGTGGATGGGGACAGCGTCGACCCAGCGAGTTGTTCGGTCGATAGACGAGAGAACATAACGAAAGCCATTAGAGGGGGAGAGAGGAAACGCCCAGGAGGGATCGAAAAGGCGCCGAGGGGGATGAAGTGGGCTTGTGTACTTTGCAGCATTGGCACGTGACGCAGGAGCGTGCCCATTGCTGGCAGTCCTAGTTGATATTTCTCCACACAAAGCACTCCGCTATGAGGTGGGCGGACGCATGAACACCGGGGCGGGCTAAATTATACAATGCATTGAAGACAGCTCGATGGAGCATGGTTGGGATGAGGGGGCATAACATACCCATAATGTCGTCGCACCAGATCTTACCGGAAATGCCAGGAAAGGTGGTGCAGACGAAGTTTAGTGAAGAAGTAGAGTCTGAAATCAGGTTTTGTGTTTCCTCGTTGGCGGGTTGGAGGTTAGGCAGTTCAGAGAGGTCTAACAGCGAATGGACGGCGTTGACTCATGAAAGAAAATCAGCAACTATATTGTCAGCACCCTTTATGTGTCTGACATAGGTGGTGAACCGAGATATGAAGTCCATGTATCTGAAGCGACGAGGAGGAGGGTCAGCTGGCGGGTTTGTAATGGCTGCAGCCAGGGGTTTGTGGTCTGTTAAAACATAGAAATGCTTAATTTCTTCGTAGACCATGAGCAACTCCCTGTCAAATGCGGAATATTTACACTGTGCATTGGTGAGCTTGCACGAGAAGAACTGCAGAGGTGAAATCTGGCCGTCAATTGTCTGGCTAAGGACAGCACCGATGGCAGTATCGCTTGTGTCTGTGGAGATGAAAAGCTACACATTGGGATGAGGATGCATGATGGTGCAGGCCTCGGCAAGAAGATTTTTGAGGGCACTGAAAGAGTCAGTCATTGGAGGGGTCCATGGAACGGGGCGAGATCCAGAAGTGTTGGTGCCTGCCAAGGGTTCCGTCAGTGTAGCCTGAATCTCCGCAGCCCATAGATGTCGGCAATAATAATTAACCATCCCCAGGAAGCACCGGAGCTCTTTGAATGACGAAGATCTGGGTAGGTTTAGTATTGTTTGTACTTTGTCGAGGGGGCGGTGAAATGCCATCGCAGAGGCTCGAAAACCAAGAAAAGTGACAGCGGGTTGATGTAGCTGCAATTTGTCCTGGTTGGTTTCAATGCCTGCTGCCGCAAGAGTGTTCATAACAGTTTGCACATGTCGAATATTGTCCTCGACAGAGGGGCTGAACACAAGAACGTCATCAAGATATGCAAAGTGTACTGTCTGCCATCGGGTTCCCCTAAATGACAGGCAACACCACATAACAGCCACGCTATGAGGGAAACAAACCAACAGCCAAACAGGTGAAGACATCAGGTAAACACGCCGAAGATTCCAGTCGATTAATAGGAACCTTTCCTTGCAGAGGTCACTGAGACACATCCGGCCACGAATTCCTACGCCGGGTTTCTATTGGCTCCAGCTCACTATATAGGCCCGGATGGTCAAAGGCAGACCAGTCTTCGTCCGCTGCTAATGGCAACCGCTATAGCAGAGTCTCCGAGAAGATATCACCGAAGCCTCTGTACTGCACCGCCGATCAAAGTACCAGCCGACCGAGAGAAACCACATCTCCAATGTCTCGCTCGGAAGTGCAACTTTGACACCCACATATCCTGGGAATCTTACTCAGATGACATGGTCCAGGATTACCTGATCCAAGCAGCCCCAGACGCGGCTTTCCGCCACGATGCCTTAAAGTTGGAGGACCCGTCACTGGATCAAATCATAGAACTTGCATTCAAGTTTGAGGTTTCCACTGCAGCCGACCGAGAGGAACCACATCTCTGGCTAGATCGATGGACGTCTACATCTATTGTACAGCCAGCTATTGTATTGTAGAAGAAGTTACGTTCAATAAACTGTTGGAGAATACAACACTAAGCAGAATTTTAGGTTGAATAGCACTTCGTTGATGAAGTGTTGCCAGGTCTGGGTTGCGTTTTTCAGACCGAAGGGCATGAATCGAAACTGAAATAACCCGGTCAGCGTGGTGATTGCTGTCTTCTATGTCCTCAGGTGCCATGGGGATTTGGTGGTAGGACCATTTGCAATCAATGACAGAGAACGTGGTCGCACCTGCAGGGGGATTGGTATAGTCGGCAGTGTTGGGTATGGGGTAGGTGTCCATAATTGTTCATGCGTTTAGTCGACGGTAGTCTCCGCACACGCACCAGGACCCGTCTTTCTTGGGTGTCATATGTATGGGCATACACCAGCTACTGGCAGAGGGTTCAATGACGCCGGAGCTTAGTAGTTCAGAAATCTGATTTTTAAGGTCGGAGAGGCGCTCGGGACAAAGTCGAGGTGGTTTACTGGAGATCGGAGGGCCTGGCATGAAACGAAGCTTGTGAAACATGCCGTCGGTGATGACGGAAATGTTGCCGGTGGCACGGGAGGCGGTTTGTTTACAATGTGAGGCGGGCGGGGCAGGCAAGGCGAGGTCGTGGTGTTCGGAGCCACTTGGCGGATCCGACGGGAGCAGAGGCGGTGAAGTGTCCAAGGGGTCAACGTGACAAGATGGCCGCTGGCCCGAAGCAGTGGCGCCATGGTCAGGTGAGCTCGGTAGAGCTCGTGAGCTGTTAGTGATTTCACTGTCCGAGTACGCAGCCTGTGGCAGCATGGCCGCAGGCAAAACGCTTGGCGTGAGTGCACTGTTTGTGTTGTCAGTGGTGGTCGCACGGTGGCGCACAGGAGCCGAAGTTGCATAGTTTGACGTGCTGTCCGCGAGGGGCGGGGTAAGAACTGTCAGTTCGGGAACACGTGATGCTCGTCGCGCATGCACACTTGTGTCCGGCCAAGTGTCAAACACTGCGGTGTTAGAAGAGTGTGGCCTTGCAGAACTGTCAGTACACTTTACGGCAGTCTTGATAGCACAATCGTGAGGGGTAGTGGGAGGTAAACGCACGGAGGCTCGATTGCTAGGATTGCAAGCAGATTCAGCGCACTTACTGACCTTGCTTTTTCCTTGCTGCAGTGTCTGTAATTCCTTTGCTGTGTCGGGGAGCTGGAGCTGAGTTTCGTGCAGCCAGAGGGAGAGCTTGAAGTTTTCCTTACATAGGCGGGTGATGTGTTCAAGCTCGACAAGGCACTTGTGCATGGTTTCTTGTAACATCGTCGACAGAGACGAGCATATACAGATGAGACGAGCCTGGACCGATGTGTCACGGGGGGGTTGCTCGACGGAGCACAGGGGAAGTGAGTCTTGCATGGGTGATGAAACACAGTGTTTCCCACTAGGTCCAGTGAAAGTTTGTGGTGTTGCAAGAAGTCAATTCCTAGTATAGGTTCGTCAATTTCACACACTAAAAAAGTCCACTTGAGTTTGCAGTTTGCGGAGAGTGAGACAACGTGGGAAGTTTAACCCGAGCATTGTAGTTTAGTTCAATTCATGGCTTGCAATGAAGTATGATGAGAGTGGGTGTTCGATGACGCTAAGGACGTTGGCAGCTGTGAAACATCGGCGCCTGTGTCCTCTAAGAAAAGGTATCCCGACGAAATTTCTTTAATGTAAAGTCGTCCGCAATTATCTGGTCGTTCCCAGACAGAATGGAGCACGTTGTGCACAGGAGTCGGCACCTGGACCTACCTGCGATTGGCGTTTGGTAAGTAGCAGGGTGGTCTGCAGTTCCGTGCTGCCTCACCAAACTGTGTGTCGAAGTAACGGTACGGGTAGTGTGGTTGCATTTCCTGCAGAAAGTTCATTGCCAGTGGCGGTGGCCAAGGTTCAGTGGCCACAGCAGGTTCGGTTGCAGGAGGGGGCGTGACCGTGGGTGGAGCCGGTGGCGTCCCAGTTGCTTGTTTACTGCTTCCCGGAGCGAGCAGAATGGTCGGCACAGTGCGGCCCCGGCCACAGGGCAATGAGCCTGAACCTGAGACTTGTCAGGTAGGCAGTGGCTAGCGAAATAGAGCAGTGATGCACCGTGTATCGTGTAACGTGTCAGCAACTGTCATTCTTTGCTAGATAGGTTCAGGAGACCTTTAAGCCAGAGCAAAGCGGATGTGCAGAGATAGTTTATCTGCCAAGATGGTGAGGAGAACTGTGTCAGAGAATAGATCAGCGCTGACCAGGGCACGTAGCTGTCTCCAGAGCTAGGAAGGTTTGTTGTTGCCTAGTTGCTCGACGTGGAGCACTTGCCGTATTGCTGCCTCAGTTGAGCGTGCAAGCCGACGTAGAACTGTCTTTTTGGCTAGAGTGTACCAGGTAGATGAGTGCGGGACGTTGACCAGGTCAGCAGTGAAGTCCTCCTGCTCGTGCAGGTGGGTCATGAGGCATAGAAACCTGGTTGACTCGGCGAGTTTGTAATGATCGAACACTTCGTCCACAGTTTTGAACCAGGTTATTGCTCTGTCGGGATTAAATGGCGGCAGTGTCGGTAAGCGTTGTAGAATGTTCGGAAGAACAGGTTGAGTTGAGTTCGTCAGGGCACTGCCTCAATTTAGCTGTTGTTGCTGTAGTATTCCAGGAGAGTGTGCCTCCAGGGGATGTGGCAACAACAGCTGTTTGGGTGGCAGCATAAATGTGACACGTTGTGGTTGAGCGCGATCTGTCGCGACGCGGAAGGCCGATGCGGGTGAGACACCGTAATGCGTCGATTGTAGTTTTGGAAGCTCAACATGTTGTGGGTGTGTTCGGATTGATGCGTCACGGCACCAAGATATGACGAGAATGGTAGCGGAAGCTCGACTGGAGCCGGCGCGGGGGCGACAGGTGAGAAAAAGTTTGAAAATGCGTGTTAGTCTGCGGAAAGCTCGACGTATGATCAGAGCTGGGGCCACCTGTGTTGCAGGGAGGCTGCGGAGAAGCAGGCTGTCCAGAAGCACAGTGTGGGAAATGATGTCGAATGTGGGACAGAATGTGTGAATTTTCATTGTTCATAGTCACTCCACTCAAAACAGTGTGCGGATAAGGTGAATGTCATGGCACAAAACACTGAGGCATAGCAGTGGGACAGAGGTGGAGGTCAGGCACTGATAACAAGTTATTGTTCCTGTTGCAGACCGAGGTATCGAAGTAGGAATGCATGTGCTGATGCTGAACCGAGGCAGGCACAGGCATGGTCGGATGCTGAGGAGGTAGACCTGTGAACAAAGCAGTTCCGGCCATGTGGCAAGTATTCGCGTGGTACTGCACGGATTGCGGCGTGACAAATTGTTGTCCTGGCGGTAGTAGGTTGTCCAACAAAGCATTTGCAGAAATCGGCATTGGTCCTGCACTGCATGGAGATCTGTAAGATGTAACTGCACAGTCGATGAGGGAGGGCACATGTGGCGGGAAGAAAGGCGTTTGATAGTCAGAGTCATGTGCACTCCTAACCTCACTTATTGTTGCAGGCTCGAAAATGTCTGGCAAAATCGGCAGAATCATTGAGTGAGAGGCATCGTGTTGCAGTCCTGGCATGTGTACATCACCCGCAACATGATTCATGTCAATCACAAAATCCGGTGTTAGGCCCTGGGCCGAAGTCATTGTTCGAATGCTTGTCAATGTAATACACGCAAAAATAACTGACGCATAGTCACGGACACAGTAAAATGGCAAGAACAGAAGACATTACAACTCGGGGTCACCAGTGAGGGGTTAGTTCGGGTTGGTTACACCAATCAACACCCATCTAGCAGTAGTTCATTTATTCACCTAAACACATGCAAAGCTCACAAAGAACTGAACATGGCGGAACAGCCCAAAGACAATGCTCAGAGTCTGAAGGCAATGCTCAGAGTCCAAAGACGAACACATATTGATGCTGGTGTCGACCTCATCGGCGCCACAGATTTAACAACAATGTCTTCTCTCATGCTAGACACTGACACAGTTGTTTGATTGTACATTGTTTTAAAGCTCCCTTCAACCTGAATTCATGTTGGGTTTCATCCATAATCCTTTTGTTCCAATTGTAGAGTAAGTCCTCCCAGAATAAAAGCAAGCTCTGTATTTGCCTGTCTCAGTTTCTCTTTTACAGATTGAGATTTTTTCAAATGACTTCTAAACTGATCTAGCACAAGAAGAGAACCCTTCCTCAATAAAGCACATTTCCCTCTCTCCTACACTTTATTAATCCATAATTTCATACCAGCCTCATCCATCCAGCACTTCTCATATACGTGAACAACAACACCTGGTGGTGTTTCAGAAGGTTTTGGCATTGTTTTGCACTTGGAAATGATCATTGGATTAAGTTCAGTACCATCAGCACAACTTGAAAGGACAAGAGTGCAGTGCATTTTTTCATGTCCACTTGTTTTTATAGTTACAGTTTTAGCACTTTTCATGGCAACAGTTCTGTTACTCAGCACATCAAATTTCAGAGGAGCTTCATCGACATTCACTATTTGGCTTAGTTGCACTTATTTTCTTTCAGAGTTGAATAATAAAGCATTGGAAAGATAATATTTTCTCTTCAAACTCTTGTGATGTTTTCTGAGATACTTAGTTTTGGTTTGCATGCTAAGTCCATGACACTTCACAAACCTGTAGCACCAACGAACTTCACCCTTAAAGTCTGTAAAGTTCCACTGTATTGCTAGCTTATGAGCATGTTTTTGAATCATTTTTGTATTAATTCCAATGCCTTTCTGAAGGTGTCCTTGAATCCATTTCAGTATGTCATCTTCTAGTTTTAGCCATTTTGCATTCAGTCCTCTGTTTGCACATTCAGTCTTCCTCATTTTTTTCAGTTCTTCTTTACTAGCCCACCAATTGATAAAGGTTTTTTTCTGTTGGTGGAGGGCCGAAATGCCACTTTGCTGCTCTGTTTCCATGTTCTTCTGTGTATGCTGTTACCCTCAATTTATAGCTCACATCATATGAATACCTTTTATTTTTTTCCATTATGAAACTAGCTACTAACAAAAACATTGTACTGCTACATATAACACAAATCATTTTCAGTTTAAGTTCACTGGCACTGCAGATTGCAACGATGGATCATGATCTAGGCAGTATTCTGGGTTTGTGATGGGGAGTGGGAGATAGACAATGTTAGCAAGATTGTAAATCCCCACAACTCATGTTCATCACATCAGTGCACTGTTGCTGCCAGCTGAATCCAATGTTGCTGGATAGATATTATAGGTTTCCTGCAGCATCAAATATATGACCATTTTTAACACTGGCGGCATTTTAAATCAAGTGCTGTGCATTTTTATATTAATTTTGAGTATAAGATGCACCTGAAACTTGGAAGCAAGTTTTTGGAGAATAAAGTTCTCTTATAGTCAATAAATTCCAGTAACAAATTTTATAAATGGTGGCTATTTCTATGGTACTGTGGAGAATTTGCAACAAAATCTTCTTAAAGCTCATGTAGCACTCAGTGACTTACACAGTGAGCACAGTGATTATGTGTCCAACAACAGATCTTGAAGTCAGGAAGATAATACAGAAATTAGACAATAAGAAGTCAAGAGGCATAAGAGGGGTTCCAGCCTGTGTTGTGAAGGAGTGAATAAAGAAAGGTAATGTGTAGTGCATTGAAAACTACAGGCCAGTTTCACTACTGTTTGCATTCTTAAAAATAATTGACTCAATCATGAAAGTTAGACTAATGAGTTACAACCTTTTTAACAAAGCACAGTTGGGTTTCAAAAGTGGAAGGAGTACAGTATCAGCTGTTCAGTAATACATACTAAACAATTAGAGATTACTTGCATTAATAATAAAAGGGGATAACTACAACATCTTGTCACAGTGTAATGCCTACACATGAAAGTCATGTGCCAAGAGCTACAGTACATGTTTGGGTTTTTGGGCTATAGTGACGGACAACGCACCGAAAACTCCAACTTATTATGATAAGACACTTTTATTAAGGTTCGTATATTTACAGAAACACAAGAAAAACAATGCACAATTTCATGACACGTGTATCACTAGTCAAGTCGCAGACGTGACTCCAAAGAAGCTCGATTCTCCAAAGACCGTTTACTCTGCGCTTCGCTGGTGAAGTTACTGGTAGTCGACTGTCACCACAGAGGGCGCCCCCCCCCCCCCCCCCCCGCCCCGGGAGTGTGGAGCACTGGGGGAAGGACGTGGGTGTCTTCCTGTGTAGTGGCGTTGTGGGATGCTCGCTGGTTGATAGCAGCATGTGCTAAGTGTCCATACTGTCTGTGCAGGGTGGACTAGTACTCGTATAGTCCGCCATCCAGTGGGGGAGGGGGGGGGGGGAACTGGTCGACCTGCGCGCATGAACTGGACTGGCACAGGAGATGTCGTCGTTGCAGTACCGGCGGAGAGGGGGATGCGAATCTTGAGCATCCCGTCGGTGCTGAACGTTGCAGCTATGGCAGCCGTGTCCACCCCATTTGGGATAGGGACTGTGCGCAGGATTGTGATGTGTGATGTGAGTGTGGACCCACGTGAAGTGTCCCCTATGCAGAGGACAAAGATGGATCCCTCGTGGAGCTGCAAGGAAAGCTCGTCGCGTGGGCACTCAGAGATGTTGATTTCGATGCAAATTTCGTCGACAGTGGATGTAGGGTGCACTAGGGGGTGTGGGGGCGAAAAGTAACATAGTTCAGGAGAAACATTGGAACACTCTGTGGAGGTATTGGGTACCAATACTTGGGATGGTGTAATGTCACACGCAACATGAGGTTGAGCCTGAGGTTGTGGATTGTCACACGCAGTGCCTGTTTGAACTGAGGGTAGAGTATCATCGTACACAACCCTTGAGTTGCCCACAGGTGTAGGCTCGGTGCACATACGATCATGGTGAGGCACAGGGGAGTGGGTGGTCTGTGTGGGATCGTGGTCGTCACTATCTGAAGAACACTCGACTCAGGGGGAGGGGGGGGGGGGGGTGTTACTGATTCTTCGCTCGTCCAGGTTGGTTTGGTTTCACGCGTTTTGGAGGGAAACTGTCTGCCAGCAACCCCTGATGAGAATGTCCATAGTATTGTCCGTGTGAGTCACTACTCGATGCGGGCGAGAGTAAGATGGCTGTAATGCCAGTTTGACTGTGTCATCCTGTAACATAACGAACTCACGAGAGTCCAGTGCCGCATGCCGGAACACCCGAGGATGGGTATGTGGTCATGGGGGAGGCATGCAGATCGCGGCTATGTGTGTCCGGATCCACTCAGCTAGTATGGGGAGGTCGGATAGGTCGGCGGTTGCTTCGTTGTTGATGAACTCTGCGGGGAGGACTAGGGTCTCGCCATACAAGAGCTCTGCGAGTGAAGCCTGGAGGTCTGTCTTGTAAGCCGTGCGTATTCCTGGCATAACCCAGGGAAAGGCATTGCACCACTCACCACCGTGGCACATGAGTGCCGCTTTCAGCATCCTGTGCCACCGCTCAACCAGTCCAGTGCTCTGGGGGTGGTAAGCCGTAGTGCGGAATCTATCCACCCCACAGAGGACGCAGAGTTTGTTAAACAGCAGGGATTCAAACTGTCTTCCCTGGTCAGTGGTGATGGATGTAGGACAGCCAAATCGAGCTATCCAGGAGGATACAAATGCATGTGCTATGGAATATGCTGTGATGTCCTGCAGGGGTATTGCCTCCACCCAATGTGTAACGCGATCAATGACGGACAGGATATACCTGAAACCATCAGACATGGGTAATGGTCCTACGAGATCCACATGTACATGACGGAAGCGGCCTTTCAGGATGTCGAATTTACCTAGACTGGGTTGTGTGTGCCTGCCGACTTTGCTGCGCTCGCACTGTAAACAGGCACGAGCCCAAGTACGACAATCCCTCTTCACACCTGGCCACACAAAGCATTCTGTAACCAGGCACGTAGTAGCCTTAGCACCAGGATGTGCCAGGTTATGTAAAGTAGTGAACACTTGGCGATGCAGTGCAGGGGGAACAATAGGCTGAGTGGTGCCCATGGATCTATCACACCACAGTGGCTTGGCCGAGCCCGGTAGGTTGCACGAAACGATCTGAAGGGAAGCATCTGGGTCCTGTCGGAGGTTGTGCAATTCAGTGTCACTGTCGTGTAAGTGGGCCAATTCATCAAAATTAATGGGGGATGAAATTGCAGTGATATGTGATAGGTAGTCAGCCACCACATTTTCTGAATCTGAATGTAACGGATGTCTGTTGTGTATTGGCAAATTAAGTCCATTTGCCGGAACCTACGTGGGGGAAGGTCAGTAGTGGGGTTACGGATAGCCTCCGCGAGGGGGCGGTGGTCCGTGAAAATTGTTATATTCCTTCCTTCAATGTCTGTGCAGAAATATTTCACAGCTTCATAAACTGCAAGCAATTCTCTGTTGAATGCTGACCATTTACGTTGAGCTGTAGACAGTTTTTTGGAAAAAAAACTGGAGTGGTTGAGTCGTGTCATTGACATGCTGTTGGAGGACTGCACTGATTGCAAAATCACTTGCATCTGCTGTAATCGAGATGCAGGCATCTGGCAAAGGTGGGCGAGAGTGACACCACGTGCTAATGCTGATTTAAGGTCTTCAAAAGCTCTCACCACGTTGTCAGATCACGGTACTCAGCGACTGCCTGAGGTTTGTTTCCTGGCCAATGCATCAGTCGAAGGGGCTTGAATTGCTGCCGCCATCAGCAGGTTACGATGGTAGAAATTGACAGTTCCTAAAAACCGGTGTAATTCGCGAAACGACACTGGGAGGGGTAGCTCGTGAATGCAGTCAACCCACTCCTGTGGGGGGCACATACCATCCGAGGAGATGGTGTACCCCAGAAAAGTGACAGCAGTGCAGTGGAGTTGTGACTTGTCATTATTGATTTTGACTCCGTTACATGTCAATAAGGTCTGTATCGTGGCCAGGTGGAGTTCATGTTCCCTGTCAGAGGGGGAGAAAATTAGTACGTCATCGAGGTATGCGTGGCAATATGTTCAGTTAAAAAGAAGTGAGTCTATAAAATGCTGCCAAGTTTGGGCCACATTTTTGAGACCATAAGGCATGTAACAAAATTCCTACAGGCCAAAAGGTGTGACCACTGCTGTCTTTGGTATGTCACTCTGTTCCATTGGTATCTGTAAATACGCCTTGTGGCAGTCCAAGACACTGAAGATGCGTGCCCCACTAAGTACTTGCGCAAAGTCTTGTATGTGAGGTATCGGGTAATTGTCTAATACCGTCCGTGCGTTGAGGCGACAATAGTCGCCGCAGAGGCACACAGTGCCATCCTTTTTGGCGACTAAATGTATGGGGGAGGACCAGTTACTGTCTGATGGGCGAACAATACCTGCCCGTAGAAGTTCCTCCACTGCGGCTTTAGCAAGGCATAGTTTATGTGGTTGCAGTCGGTGCACTTTATGGCGCACTGGAGGCCCATCTGTCATGGCAATTTTGTGTGTCGTGCCATTAATGATAGTGTTCAGCTTGGCTGGCGAACTCACTCAGGGGCCGTCGTGAATGGGAATCAGAAGCACACAAGAGTCACTAACCTGATGTGCCGGGGAAGTTGTCTGCGTTGGTGGCGACAAAGTTGCATGAGGTGCATCTCCGGTGTCAGATGGTGGCAGCGTTGACAGGTGTTGTACAAGGCATTGTGCCTCGGTGAGGGCTTGCATAGCTAATGATCTGGCACGGTTCCGTTTGGCGTTGTGAGCGCAGAGATCGTCGACTGCAGGGCGTTCGGGCTGGAGATGGGCAATGGAAGTTGTGAGGCTGTCCGCCAATGAAGAGCACTTGATGGGAGCTGCGTCGAGGTTGTCGGGCAGCTGAGGGAGAGGGGGGGGGGGGGGGGGTAGGCGAAGAGGCGACTGAACATACAATGCGCGTGGATGAGGCGTGGTGCAAAAATGCGGCTGACAGAAGATCTGGAGACAGTCCGAAGTGGAAAAGGAAGTCAATGGCTAATACTGGATCTTCGACATCAGCCACTTAGAAGGACCAAGTGAACTGTTTGCCAGGTATGAGTTCAATAGGTAACTTGGCCAAACCCTCAACACGAAGTCTCAACTTATTTGCTGCTCGAAGGGACAGTTTGGTTGGTGCCATGTCCTTTACAGAAAATGTGGGAGGTGTGACAATAACGCCTGCTCCGGTATCGGCGGGGGGAACGCGGGGCGGGCAGGTGCTAGCCCGGTTGGGGTGGGGAGAGGCTGTTGCCGACCCGCTGGCGGTTCCCGGTCTTGGCCGCTAGATGGCTGCTGTTCCATGTGCTGTCCGCAATATGCACACGCCTGGCCTCTACCGTCCGATGGTTGAACTACACCCACAGGATTACCAACCTGGCGGTATTAGGCACTGTGCTGCGCGGGGGGGAGGTGGCTGTGTCGAATAATGGCGTATGCCTGGTCCACCAGACGTAGTTTATCCTCAAGTGACGCTGCGGTATGTGGAAGCAAATGTAACTGTAGTTCTTGCGGCAGCTTCACCAACCACAATGCCCAGAGTGCTAAGTTCGGCAAGATCTCGGTACAGACCTGTGCACGCAAGCATCGCCACAGCTGTGAGGGTGTTCTGTCACCTAAAGTCTCGTCATAAATTATGTTGTGAATAGTATCGGCCGGCGGACGAGAGAGGCGTTAAATGAGTAATGCACGAGCAGAGGCATATTTGTTGCTCTTAGGTGGGTTCAGCAATAAGTCACTGATGAGATCAGGGTGGTTGTGCAGGTGGTTCACTAAACACAGAAAATGAGTGGTGTCGTCCGCAATACCGTGTATGTCCAACATGTTGTCCACCAGGTAAACCACATCACTGGGTTGTCCGGTTGTAATGGCGGCAGCTTCGGAAAACGGCTGGGGGCCAGTGCTTGCGGGGCTGTAGGAGAGGCAAGAAACGTACGGGGATTCTGCACGGTGTTCACTGGTGCGAAATGTGCCTCAGTGGCGGGCGATGTGTTGCATTGAACGTCCGTTAGCTATGTAGGCGAGACATGGTATCCAGTCCTTGTAAGCACGGAATCTGTACGGCCACAGGACGAGCACGGCACGGCAGGCGTGGGCGGATCTACTTCCTGTGCTGTTGAAATCTCGAGCAGAGGCGCGAGATCACGATTGAGCGCCGAGTGACGGGGCAGATCCATGGCAGGTGCATCGCCCGAGATATGCACGGGTCGGCAGGATGGATAGACATATAAATGGTCCGGCGCAGTTGGCACGAGTGTCCCTTTGATCGGTGTGAAGGGGGACACGTTAAACGGCGACCGTGCATGTGGAGCCAGAAACTGGACAGCCGCGTGGTCCGTGTTGTGCGGTAGAAACACAGGATTTCCAGGGTCCTGTGCTGGAGGAGCATTCTGTCGAGTGTAGAATGCCATAGGAGGTGTCCGCGACGATGTGTACAGCACCAGGTGTGGTATGCCCGCAGAGGTTAGAGTCATCCGGCCAGGCGAGGCAAACACGGGAGACACGAACATTCCCAGCGTATTAGTGGCACACAGGGTGAAACGTTGTGCTTTACAGTCGAATGTCCATTCTGCGGTCATGGTGTCATGCACCGCCGGAAAAACTGGAGGCTGCGACATTGTCTATTGCCGCAAAACCGGTGATACACAGTGAGTGACTGCAACATATTTTCATGACTCGGGGTCACCAATGTGGGTTTTTTGACTATAGTGACAGACCACACACCGAAAACTACAACTTATTATGATAAGACACTTTTATTAAGGTTCGTATATTTACAGAAACACATGAAAAACAATGCACAATTTCACGATACATGTATCACTAGTCAAGTCGCAGACGGGACTCCAAAGAAGCTCGATTCTCCAAAGACCGTTTACTCTGTGCTTCGCCAGTGAAGTTACTGGCGGTTGACTGTCGCCACACATGTCTTGTCACTCTCCTGCGCTCAACATTCTGTTCTGACTCATAATTGGGGAGACATTGACTCAGTTTTACAGGGGGGGAGGGGGGGGGGGAGAGAATGCAAAGATGTGTGTGGGGCATATTTGCATGTTTACAGGCCGGGAGTTAGTTTTCTGAACATACTGGAGTTAGTGCAAGGGGTATAGCAGCATGTTCATGGTTCAGGAATCACCAGTGGGTTGAAAAGAAGAATGTTTAGTCCAACTGTTTAATATATTGCAGACATTCCTCATTATCGTTATTACAAATATAATATTGTGACTACACCATAAGTGTACATGAATTTATAAACTTTCACATTTGATAAGGGATTTTATATTCTTATTATTACAGATATACAGCACTCAACCAGGATAATTGTGGTGTAATTGTTTTCACTTACAATTAAAGGACTGTACAAAAAAAACCAAGTTAATTTTGTACACTAATTGTTCATTGTTCTGGGAAAATGATTAGTTTAGCTTAAATTCCCATAACTCAAAGTTTTTAATTAACAAAGATGCAATTTCAAGGCATCAGCCATCTTTATTCCTTGTATGTAATATTTTAAAATACTGTTGATAATACTCAAGCTCGAAATTTCCATAACGCAGTGATGTTCTTAGATTTCCCATATTTTCATCTTTAAAGGAAACATTCAAAGTTTAAGCTTTTGTTGAATAATGGTTTTTGTTAAATATTGGCTCCCTTAGCAGCTGGGAATTTTTGTTGTACATATGTATATGTTATCAATAGTAATGACTTATGTTTCTGTAAAATACAGTTATACAAAACATTTGATACAAAACTAAATGGTCCTTAAAATCTGAACTGGTTGTCTTTATAATTTCTCTCTTTCATATCATTAATTACTGTAGCATTCTCCTGTAAACTGTTAAAAATCAAGAAGTGAGCATTCCTAAAGTAGTTCAGTTGCAGTTGTGTTCCATTTTAGGTCAGTTGGGAGCACAGGTTATGTTGAAAATCTATGTGAAATTCACTTTGCACGGATAGTTCCAGAATTATTGAGAAATATGTTAAAGTCATGATAATGGCAGGCAAGCAAAAATTATGTGCTGAACCTTCAACTGTGCACTCATGTATAAATGAGCTGTGAACAGTTATATGATTATGTACTTAGAGACTGTGTTAGTGATGAGTATCTGGCACCACCAAGAATAAACTGCCTATAAATGAGAATGCCATGTGTCTGTGTTTTCTAATGAATAAACCCCCAACTTCATAATTTAATGCATTTTCACCACTGAGATTTTTAGATTTTCATTTCACAGAGACCATGGTAAGCAATACGTGTTACAGCAAAATATTTCAGGTAGTCTTAGTGTTTAATGGATGAATTTCGGTACTATGTTTTATGTTACTTGTTACATGGAGCAAGTTGTGCATAAATCAAATAATATTGTACTGCAGGAACCATCCAAATGAGACAGTGCAGGTGTTAATGTGCTAAAACAGTGTTCATGTGATAGAAGATAGCTATAAGAGCAATTACAGGAATCACATGCCGAGAATCATACCAGAGCAATTTAAGATCTAAACATACTGGCTGCAGCTTCCTTTTATATTAAAAATACAAAAAAATATATTACTTTGCAGAACAGCTATCCATGTGCACGAAACTACAAACTGAAATAACTTAGACATAGAATTTGCAGGACTGTGCAAGATTCAGAATAGTTTAAACATACAGGAATGAAACTAAATTACAGTCTACCACCATCAGTGATGATGTTTTCGAGAAGTACTTTGATAAATTCTTAACTGAGAAGTGTGTTTATAATGTTAACAGGATGCAAAAAATTAAGCTGAGAAGGAAATAAAACTTAATTATTATGGATTCCTCAAACTTTTATGCTGTAAGCAAAAAGTTCCATTGTTGCACAATATAGATTGTGTAGTGTATAACTTAACATATTTATCAGTTCCAAGTGTAACGGCCATGATGCTGCTTTTGAAATTCATTGCTGGACTCAAAGTGTGACGGAAGTCAGTAAAGTCATGCAGTATGCTGAAAAGTTTGATTCAGTATGTGGAAGGAGAGTGTATGTATTAGGCCTAAGAAATTCTCCCATCCTGTCTTACAAATGAATGTTTCTCATGTTCCACAAATGAATAAAAATGATTTTCTAAATATAGACAGTCCAAAAATGTGAAAAGAAAATTTCAGAAAAATTTATTGACCAAAAAAGTGCCTGTGGAAACTCATTAGCATCATGTACTATTAGACATAACAATCATGTTAGCTTAAAATATGACAAATTTGAATACAAAACAGAAAAGCAAACAGTGAAGAAAAAAAGAAATACACTGTAGTGCTTCGAGAATTTCAGAGTAAACTCTAGAACCACTAGGCCTTCCACCATTTCGAACACCCGATATTTTAGAGATGAGTGAGAGAAACAAATACGCCCTACTATGCATCACTTATTTGTATGTGCAGATCTAAAACAGTTACGAGAAAAAATGGACCCGGTGGCCAAACGGCATCAGACAAGTACCTGCTGTACGGTCCACAGAGTTTCCGTGTACGGGTTGAGAAGAACAAGGAAAGTTTATGTTGTATTCTGTGCTCTTTAGTGTCTGTGTTGATTGCAAAAAGACTAATGAACAACTGATTATAGATTCCTATGTCATTCATATATTGGACTCGCTTGAGACTACAGACTTTTGAATTACTACATGTCTTGGCTATGAACGAAGCAAGACACATGTATGCTATTTGAATATGTGTAAATGAGTCTAATGTTTAAGGAATAAGTTAGTTTGCAGAAGATATTGTCTGTGAAAGTTGAAAATGTAAAGTGATTTAATTGGAAAGTATTCTACAAGTACCCAAATTATTTCAAGAATAGAGAAGTAGTTTAATAAATTCCTCTAATCAGCTATAGTCTTCGGAGAAGTAGCTTTTGGGAGACTGATATAGCTGATTACCCATAGAAGAGGATCAGCTACACACAGTATGCAAGTTAACTGATTTGAGAGATGTGTGAGCCTTGCAACTCAATTCCACACTGTCTCTTGTTGTCCAAAAAACATTAGAATACACTATGTGATCAAAAGTATCCAGACACCTGGCTGAATATGACTTATAAGTTCATGGTGCCCTCCATTGGTAATGCTGGAATTCAATACGGTGTTGGCCCACCCTTAGCCTTGATAACAGCTTCCACTCTCACAGGCATACATTCAATCAGGTGCTGGAAGGTTTCTTGGGGAATGGCAGCCCATTCTTCACGGAGTGCTCCACTGAGGAGAAGTATCGATGTCGGTCAGTGAGGCCTGGCATGAAGTCAGTGCTCTAAAACATCCCAAAGGTGTCCTATAGGATTCAGGTCAGGACTCTGTGCAGGCCAGTCCATTACAGGGATGTTATTGTCATGTAACCACTCTGCCACAGGCCATGCATTATGAATGGGTGCTAGATCATGTTGAAAGATGCAGTCGCCATCCCTGAATTGCTCTTCAACAGTGGGGAGCAAGAAGGTACTTAAAACATCAATGTAGGTTTGTGCTGTAATAGTGCCACGCAAAACAACAAGGGTTCCATGAAAAACACGACCCCACCATAACACCACCACCTCCAAATTTTACTGTTGTCACTACACACGCTGGTAGATGACGTTCACTATGCATCTGCCATACCTACACACTGCCATAGGATCGCCACACAATTTACCATGATTGATCACTTCACACAATGTTTTTCCACTGTTCAGTCATCCAATGTTTATGCTCCTTACACCAAACAAAGCATCATTTGGCATATACCGGCGTGATGTTTGGCTTATGAGCAGCTGATCGACCAGAAGATCCAAGTTTTCTCACCTCCCACCTAACTGTCATAGTACTTGCAGTGGATCCTGATGCAGTTTGGAATTCCTGTGGTCTGGATAGATGTCTGCCTGTCACACATTACAATGCTCTTCAACTATCAGCAGTCTGTGGCAGTCAACAGATAAGGTTGGCCTGTATGCTTTTGTGCTGTACGTGTCCCTGCCAGTTTCCACTTCACTATCACATTGAAAACACTGGACCTAAGGACGTTTAGGAGTGTGGAAATCTTGCATACAGACGTATGACACAAGTGACACCCAATCACCTGACCACATTCGAATTCCATGAGTTCCGCAGAGCGCCCAATTCTGCTCTCACATTGTCTAATGACTACTGAGGTCGCTGATATGTAGTAGCTGGCAGCAGAATGCACCTAATATGAAAAACGTATGTTGTTGGGGGTGTCCGGATACTTTTGATCACATGGTGTACATCGCATGCAGTAACCACTATATTATTATTATTATTATTATTACTGTTATTTGATCTTGCATATTCATATACTTTTCATGCATATTTTAAGCATTTTTAGTGCATATTTTGAGCTTTTTGTGCTGCATGTATAGTAGTTGGACAAACACATGGAAACATCAAAAACACAACACATTACCATGCCTAATATGGAGTACCTGGTAGTAGATGGCAGAGCAATGCACCTAATATGAAAAACATAGGTTTTTGAGGGTGTCGGGATACTTTTGATCACATGGTGTAGATATTATCAGTGAGTCGTGGTAGCAGATTAGCCACAATCATGTTTGATGCCTAGTCAGAGTCTAAATGACTGCAAGTTCAAAGCCTGCAGCACCATTACAGGAAGTTCTGAAAAACTGTTAAACTGCAGTAAAATGTTGTGAAAACTATGTCGTAATCAGAGGAGGAAATGATGTATGTAAAAATGAAAATAACCTTGCTGTAAGAGCACTAAAAGAATCACTAGGAAAAATTTCCCAATTGAAGGTTTTTGTTGCATGCTTCCCCTACAGACATGACATAAGCGACAATTCTTCTGAAAATAGAGAAATCATAGCAACAAACTGAAAATTTGGGAATATTTGTAGTAGTTTTGCACACACAACATTCAGTGAAGCAACTAGTGCTGTCAGATAGCATTTTAGTAGACATGGACTGTGCAGAAACCAACTAGCTAAGAAAGTGATAGCCAAAAGAATTCTCTGTGCAATAAGAATTGTAGTAGTGGACACTGACATAAAAATTACACTACCTGCAATAACTTCAGTGCCAATTTGAAAAGGAAAGAAGGCTGCGCCGACAGCATATGAAGAAGAAAGCTACATTTCATGATGAAGAAATTACACCAGCATCAGCATATGAAACATCACAGTTACCAGCAGCAGCATCAGTAGCAGCAGTGGAAAATGAAACAGCAGAATAACCTTTGATACCAGAAACAGCAGAGCCAACATCAGCAGCAGATCTGATGACAGTTGCTGGGGCAGCATCTGGACCCACAGAAAGAAGCTGCAAGAACAGGAAGCCCAAACAAACGGACCAAAATTTTTCGTATTCAGAGCCTACAGCAGCTGTAGCAGTACCATCATCACAGTAGATTCACGAACAGTAACAGAAACTACAGTACCACTAAAAGGAGGGAAGAGAGCTACAGTAGAAGCAGTGTACAGTCTGTGGGAAGGTGAGAACAGTGCCCACACTCTGTCCAAATGATTTGTCAATGGAAGGCAGCAAGATGGAGAAGCCAGTAAGAAAAGTAGTGTAAAATATTTTGTAGTTTCTCACCAAAATGTTCAATCTAAAATGAATAACAGTTTTGAACATAAGGATTAGAAGACAAATAATTTTGTATCAGATAATAAATTTGATAATTTTTGTTTGAGCTGCTGAAAGTGATCTAAAGGTGAAAAATTATATAAGTTTGATACATCAAATAGTTACTGTAGAAAACAACATTTAACAGATAGTGTGGAAATATACAGGGCAAAACGCCTAAAACTTGCACCAGAAATAATGTGGAAATGAAAAGCACTATTGATGTATAGTTTTCACACAGTTGATTGATAGTCAGGAGCTCATATTGTTAGCCAACGACAGATTGTATTAATGCTTAGAAAGTGTATTTTTTTTTGTGCAAACATACATTTTTTTAAATGGAACAATGCCTATTGACATTAACAAACTAAAAGTAGGGTAATTTAGAATGTCAGTGGTGTTGGCTGCAGTATCATAGTGCAATTCATTTATGAGATATATTTTGAAAAGTTCCCATGCCAACACTTGTGTTCAAGATGGCATCCGGTGCAGTTGTTTACAGTGAGAAAGTGAACAAATATTGTTGTTGTGCAGTGAAAATGGAACATATGTAAATTATAACAGTGAAATAGTGAAGCTAAATGAATGTGTATCAAGTCTGCAATTAATTATAGATGTACTAAGGGGGACATTGCGCATTTAGAAAAGGAAAATGCCAAACTGAAAAAGGTGCATAATATCCCGATTGCCAAAGCAAGTAAAACACAGAAAACCTACGTTTCTAGCATTTGTAGACTTAGAGAAAGCTTTTGACAATGTTGACTGGAATACTCTCTTTCAAATTCTAAAGGTGGCAGGGGTAAAATACAGGGAGCGAAAGGCTATTTACAATTTGTACAGAAACCAGATGGCAGTTATAAGAGTCGAGGGGCATGAAAGGGAAGCAGTGGTTGGGAAGGGAGTAAGACAGGGTTGTAGCCTCTCCCCGATGTTGTTCAATCTGTATATTGAGCAAGCAGTAAAGGAAAC
Organism: Schistocerca serialis cubense; assembly: GCF_023864345.2. Lineage (NCBI taxonomy): Eukaryota > Metazoa > Arthropoda > Insecta > Orthoptera > Acrididae > Schistocerca > Schistocerca serialis. The sequence goes on from NC_064638.1 coordinate 765,783,591, forward strand.
AAAAGAAAAATTCGGAGTAGGTATTAAAATTCATGGAGAAGAAATAAAAACTTTGAGGTTCGCTGATGACATTGTAATTCTGTCAGAGACAGCAAAGGACTTGGAAGAGCAGTTGAATGGAATGGACAGTGTCTTGAAAGGAGGATATAAGATGAACATCAACAAAAGCAAAACAAGGATAATGGAATGTAGTCTAATTAAGTCGGGTGATGCTGAGGGAATTAGATTAGGAAATGAGGCACTTAAAGTAGTAAAGGAGTTTTGCTATTTGGGGAGCAAAATAACTGATGATGGTCGAAGTAGAGAGGATATAAAATGTAGGCTGGCAATGGCAAGGAAAGCGTTTCTGAAGAAGAGAAATTTGTTAACATCCAGTATTGATTTAAGTGTCAGGAAGTCATTTCTGAAAGTATTCGTATGGAGTGTAGCCATGTATGGAAGTGAAACATGGACGATAAATAGTTTGGACAAGAAGAGAATAGAATCTTTCGAAATGTGGTGCTACAGAAGAATGCTAAAGATTAGATGGGTAGATCACATAACTAATGAGGAAGTATTGAATAGGATTGGGGAGAAGAGAAGTTTGTGGCACAACTTGACCAGAAGAAGGGATCGGTTGGTAGGACATGTTCTGAGGCATCAAGGGATCACCAATTTAGTATTGGAGGGCAGCGTGGAGGGTAAAAATCGTAGAGGGAGACCAAGAGATGAATACACTAAGCAGATTCAGAAGGATGTAGGTTGCAGTAGGTACTGGGAGATGAAAAAGCTTGCACAGGATAGAGTAGCATGGAGAGCTGCATCAAACCAGTCTCAGGACTGAAGACCACAACAACAACAACAGGAAAGAGAACATTACAGGTGGTGTGGCAATATACTAACCAGTCACTCAATTGCACAATAACCAAACTTGACCCAAATTCCTTGTGTGATGAACAGCACTTTGAAGTTATGGGTATAATCATTAAAGGTCATAAGCTAATAGTAGTATCCATGTACAGATCACCAAAGGGAAGAATTAACATATTTTTAGAAAAAATGGACGTGCTACTGAGTGAATTAAGTAATATTAAATGGCTACACTAAGATATTGCAATAGGAGGTGATTTGAATGCTGATTTTGATGTTACTAAATGTAATGGTAGTGTTGCAGAACTGGAAAACTTATTAAGGCAATAAAATTTACATCATGTCAATAACAGGCCCACAAGAAACAAAGCATGTTTAGATAACATCTTTGTAATCTTCAAGACCACTGAAAACACACGCAAAGTTGTAGTGTTCCCATTCTCAGACTATGACTCTGTATCTAAATTATGCAAGTAAAATTCCCCTTAGTAGGAGCAATACAAATAGACCTGTCTCAACAGTTGTGATTTCCAGACATGTTACTGAGGATAAAATTAACACATTTCATAATTCCCTTGCTGACAGAGACTGGTTTGGCCATTGTAGTGTTGTTGACATTACACATCAAGTAATGACTTGCCACCAAAATAGTGTTTGATAGATTTTTTAACACATTCTTAAGCCTATTTAACCATAGTATTCCCATAACGAAAATCAAAATAATGGATGGCAGCCACAAATCCAAATCTCAAAACAGACAAAATATGTGGTACACTAAACAGCTGACAGATCTAAAAAAACAAGTTTTGTTACTGTAAAACATATACAATAGTATGAAGTCTGACTATGCCAGATCAGCCTATGTGGAATGCAGGAATGAATACGAAAAAGCCATCCTGAAAGCCAAAAAATCCTACAATGCCAACAGCATACATAATTCCACTAATAAATGCAAAAGTGCATGGAAAATAATTAACAGTGCTGTCACAGATACTAAAAAAGACCAAATTAATATCCCACCTGAAACACTCAATGAGTTTTTTATTAATTCAGTGAGAGAAATAGGAGATACAACTATCAGACCAGACATTAATCCATCAGAGTTACTCTCTCAAAATTTGGGTGGACAGTGAAAGTCACTAAACACAAGCATGCTAACCTTCTCCTCAGTAGCACCTAGATTTGTACAAGGGGTCATAAAACAACTGAAATCATCTGATAGCTTAGATATATATATGACATATCATGCAACCTCCTAAAAAATGTGCGTGATTGCATTCTGTACCCTTTAACCCAAGGCATAAACAAGTGCTTCCTTGAGGGATATTTTCCTGGTGAATTAAAACTGTCTAGGATTGTCCCAGTATACAACAAGGGAGATAAAGATTGTCCATCTAGTTACAGGCCTATTTCAATAGTACCCACATTCTCCAAGGTAATAGAATGCATCATGTACCAACAATCATCATATCACTTTGAGAACCTAGGAATAATTAATGTTACACAGCATGGGTTTAGGAAAAATCTGTCGACCATTGATGCAACCAACATGGTAGTCAGTTACATCCCCAAAGTTTTTTAGGACAAAGGCTTTGCTCAGGTCTCATTCTGTGACCTAAGCAAGGCCTTCAACTGTGTTGAGCACACACTGCTACTAGAGAAAATAGAATTCTATGGCATCAAAGGAAACAGTCTCAGACTATTAAATGCTTATCTCAATAACCGTAAACAGGTAGTTTGTGTTGGTAAGGAAATGTCAAACATAGAAAATGTTAAAGTAGGTGTGTCTCAGGGATCTGTACTGGGCCCCTTCCTGTTTCTGATAATGATCAATGACCTCCCATCATTTATTAGAACCACCACTGTATTGTACGCAGATGCTACAACTTTTCTACATAACTGTAACAATCTTAAAGATCTTAAAACCTGTGCTGAAAATACACTCATTCATGGAGCATATTGGTTCAGAGCAAATGGTTTCTTGCTAAACGAAAATAAAACTCTGCAGATAATCTTCACTCTAAGAGATAAACCACTATCTGATGACCCTAGTTCTGTTAAATTTCTTGGAGTTTATTTAGACAAAAAGTTTTCCTGGGGCCAACATGTAAACTATATTAGTGGTAAACTATCTAGTGTAATTTATTTATTGAGACAATTCAGAAATTGTGTACCTGAAACATACGTCAGATCATCTTATTTTGCATTTCTCCAAAGTATAATATCCTATGGCATTACCTTGTGGGGTAATTGTAGTCATATACATGACATCCTATTATTGCAGAAGAAAGCCATTAGGATAATTACAAATTCTTCACATAAGGCTCACTGCAAACCCTTATTTACTGAACAAAAAATTATGACAGTAATAAACCTCTATATGTACAATGTTTTAATCTATACAAAGAACAACATACAAGATGTGAACATTAGAGAAAATGTATATTGTTACAATACAAGAAGCATCAAACACATATACACGCCTTACCACAGATTATCAAAATCAATAAATAGCTATGAATTCACAGGGCACAAACTATTTAATAAGCTATCACATGCTGTACAGGATCTTCCTGAACATACATTCAAAGAAAGACTGCATGAATGGTTAATTGCCCACCCATTCTGTGACATCAATGAATTCTTCAACTGTAAAATGCAGTAATCCAATAGATGACCCACTTTACATTTATTGTAATATAAGCTAAAATATTTCAGTAGTCAATACTTTATCACACTGTATTGTAAACTGTATCTTCATTTGACATTGTCAGTTGCTGTAATGGTCTAAAAACTATAAAATCTATATTATTATTATTATTATTATTATTACAATACCTGCAATAGCACACACTAGAGAACAACCCAAGTGCATACACTAGTTATGCGGATCTGACCAGTAACAGGATGATTGACCATCACAGGTTGTGTTAAAAATGATCACCAGCAGTGCCACTACATGCTACCAATTCGGTATGGAATGACTGCTGCACACCATTTCAGCGGAGATATCTGAGCAGGCTATGGTAATATGACATTTCATATAAACAGTTGTAGTTGGTATGTCCTTGTAGACAGTGTCTTTCATCTTAACCCACAGAAAAAAGTCCACAGGCATCAAATCTGGGAAATGTGCCGGCCAAGATACAGGTCCTCTGCATACAATCTAATGATTTGGAAATAATTTTTGAAGACATGCTGTAGTACTTCATGCACTATGGCCTGGACAACCGTCACATTGGTACCACAGGATCCTCCTAGTCTGCAGAGGAACATCTTGTAGCAACCCTGGAAGATGGCCTATTAGGAGGCCGCAGTACTTATGGAGCTTCAGTATTCCATCTATGAAAAACAAGTATATGAGCTGATGGGCACTGTTCCACACCTCATGTTTACACTCCATGCATGCCGATGTTCCACCCGACAAAGCCAATGGCTGTTGTCAACAGACCATTAGAGCATGTTTTGGCAGTTTACCAGGCCATGATTGGTAAATGTGGCTTCATCACTAAACAACATACATGATACATCTAGAGTATCCTGCCTTAATGCCCATGTACAGAAGTTAACATGATTCTCACAATCCTTTCCATGCAGCTCTTGATGGAGAGAGATGTGATAGGGATGGAACCTATGTGGATGGAGATTGCCTAGGACACTTGCCTGACTCATCCCACTTCCTCCTACGATTGTGCTAGAGTTAATGTGTGGATTGACTGCAACAGCAGCAAAAATATTAGTTTCCCCCTCTTCTGCTATTTTGCTAAGGCAACTTATGGATTGTGTACCTCAAATACATCTCAGTAATGCTATTTTTCATTCACCCAAAGTGTAATAATATATGGTTTTATTTTATGGAGAAAATATAACTGTGTACATGGCATCTTAATACTACAGAAGAAATGTGTTAGGGTAATTACTGGTTTTTCATATAATGCACATTGTGAATTATTGTTTTATAAACAAAAAATAATTACAATAATAAACTTACAAATATACTGTATTTTATTCTACTAAAAGAAGGAGTTATCAGAAGCAAAACTCAGAGAAAATGTATGTTGTTACAAAATAATGAACGAATAGATGCAATTATTCTCCGTACTACAGACTGTCAAAATCATTTAGCAGCTGTGAACTCAGGGGGCACAAATTATTTAACAAGCTTCCACAATCTGTACAAAAACCACCAGAACAAGCATTCAAACAAACACTGCATGAATGGTTAGTTGCCCGCCCATTCTAAGATATAAAGGAGTTTATCAACTGTGATATAAATCTGTAATGTGAATGACAAACCTATTGTTCATTAAAATTATCAGTTTATTGTATTATGTGTGTGGTGTTATCAGTTGATGTAATAGCCCGAAGAAAGTAAAATAATAATTATTATTATTATTCTTTCTTTCTTTTCTCAGACGTTATGTCTGGTCAAAAATGGAAAGTGATGCGGACCTTGATCAAGCGTGACTTCCTTTTAACTGTACGGTATATGTTATATTGCATTTAGGAACTTTCGGGTGATTGAACATGTATCAATAATTACGGATTTCTGTAGTTGTACATATAAGTTTGAATGTAGCTGTATTGCATTGATGTACTGGTGGATATTGTGTGGTATGACTCCTGTAGTTGATAGTACGAGGTGCATTCAAATTCTAAGGCCTCCGATTTTTTTCTAATTAACTACTCACCTGGAATCGATGAAACTGGCGTTACTTCTCGACGTAATCGCCCTGCAGATGTAAACATTTTTCACAACGCTGACGCCATGATTCCATGGCAGTGGCAAAGGCTTTTTTAGGAGTCTGTTTTGACCACTGGAAAATCGCTGAGGCAATAGCAGCATGGCTGGTGAATGTGCGGCTACGGAGAGTGTCTTTCATTGTTGGAAAAAGCCAAAAGTCACTAGGAGCCAGGTCAGGTGAGTAGGGAGCATGAGGAATCACTTCAAAGTTGTTATCACGAAGAAACTGTTGCGTAACGTTAGCTCGATGTGCGGGTGCGTTGTCTTGGTGAAACAGCACACGCGCAGCCCTTCCCAGACGTTTTTGTTGCAGTGCAGGAAGGAATTTGTTCTTCAAAACATTTTCGTAGGATGCACCTGCTACTGTAGTGCCCTTTGGAATGCAATGGGTAAGGATTACGCCCTCGCTGTCCCAGAACATGGACACCATCATTTTTTCAGCACTGGTGGTTACCCGAAATTTTTTTGGTGGCGGTGAATCTGTGTGCTTCCATTGAGCTGACTGGCGCTTTGTTTCTGGATTGAAAAATGGCATCCACTTCTCATCCATTGTCACAACCGACGAAAAGAAAGTCCCATTCATACTGTCGTTGCGCGTCAACATTGCTTGGCAACATGCCACACAGGCAGCCATGTAGTGGCCGGGTTTTACACTTTCCTGAGCTGCTATGTGCAGATTTCAGGGACCACCACTGCCCCATCACATACACATTCTCCCACCCCTCTAACCCGAATATTCTGCCATCCACCTACCACTTTTCAACTACCACAACCTGTGACTGTGGCTTGCTTCCACGGAGGAAATATTTACAGCATCCTCAATTACCAGCAGCTCCACAAAATTGGTCCTAACAGTTGTGCAGCTCTAGCTTTCAGTTGCAGCAGGGGTGCACCACATCATCGCAAGCCTGCAACAATCTGGCTGCTTTGGTGCCCTGAAAGACCGGCTAAGGGCATGGCTGACTGCATCAGAAATACAATGCACACACACACTATTTTCATCAGAGGGATGCTCTGACATATGTCCCTCGCAACTCCTCCAGCACTTCTGTGCAATTGCCAAGCTACTCATGTATTGACTCTTGTACCTGTGCCATGAAGTCCACATGGCCTTAGCCATGAACAATTATATTAACATCAATGAGGCAGCCACATTGGCATATTGGTTCCTTGACCACCCACACTGTTGCAGCCACTGCACAGCATCACAGTAGCTCTTCACAGCCTCCCACATGCACAATCTATACTAGCAACCACTCCCTCTCTGTCCCACGAACCCTTCACAGGCATAGCACAGCTCATAACCCACAAGATCAGCGAGATGGAAGCTCTCTTCTGCACTGTAGCATGGACATCCCACCGAACCTGCACTGTGCCCATCTCTGAACTGCAATGCCTACACTCAGCAGTGTGCAAAGGTGCACACTTCCCTGAACAATTAGTGGTGCCTGGGACATTTGGGGTGCCAGTAATCTTTGCTGGTATCACAAGCACTTTGGTAATGATATCACACTATGTAAATTGCCCCCAAATGTTGGCAGCATCCAGCAGTACGAGCACCCAGCTGCTCTGCTATTTCTTAGCACCTCTTTGTGCATAATCATCAGAGCCCCTCCTCTTCAACAGCCTACCTGGTTGACACTGCTTCCAATCTTTCCATTTATCCCTACAGAGTCTTACCCTCCTCTGGTGCCCCTGCTCCCTCCTCTTCAACATGGCAAATGGTTCTGTAATCAAAACCTACTGCTTCCATAAATGGTCTATCGATCCCAGCCTCAGCAGAGATTTTATATGGACCTTTACTGTAGCTGATGCTATGGATCCTATCTTTGGCACTGACTTCACTGCATCCTACGGCCTCCTCCTTGACTTGCTGTTCCATTCCTTGTAGATTTCTTCATCAACCAAATGCCATATTCTAGCACTTTTGCTGACTTCCTTGCTGAATTTCTTCTCCACATCCACCCTTCCAGTGCTCTCCCTTCTTTTCCCCAGAGATAAATCACAATATAAAACATTGCACTTCATTGCAATGATGCTGAGCCCCCTGGTTTCCTGTCGACCCTGCTGCCTTTCACCAGGTAATCAAAGAGCCAAGCATGCTGAAATTGAGGCAGCAACCTTCAATGGTGTGCTCTGCTCCTTGGAGAGGCCATGGGTCTTCACCCTACATCTCATTAAAAATAAAAAGGCAGCACTTGGTACCCATGCATTGGCTTTGGGCCCTCAATGCCACAATGCCAGGACAGTCCCCAACCACAATACAGTGCCCCTCTTGCACAGCAACAGTGACAATCTGTCTGAAGCAACCATCTTCAGCAAGATAGATTGCACAACAAAAGTATTTATGTAGATTTCAGTTGCCTCAGAGGACATAGAAAAGATAGTAAAAATCTCCACCTTCAGTCTTTTTGAAAGCATATTTATGCACTTCAGGCTCTGAAATGCTGCCTACACCTGGCAACACTTTTCAACAAGGTCCTATGTGGCACCTCAGGTTGTTTCATCTATCTGATTGATATCCTCATCTACTTGTGCAATCTCAAGGAACACCACTGGTGCCTCCAGGAGGTATTTTCCCATCCCCAAGAGGTGGGAGTTATCAACAACTTGGGGAAGTGTGTCTTTGGTGTTCTAGAGATTGACCTCCTTGACGCAGAATGTCATCTACCGACTCCCGCCTGCTGGACAAGAAGATCTGTGCTGTTGCCAAATTCCCATGCCCCACAACTTTCAATGAACTCCACAGGTTACTCTGGATGTAAATTTTTTCCAGTGCCTCTTGAACTATATTGCAACCATGCAAGCACTGCTCACTGCCACACTCCAGGGCAACCACACTGAATGTTTTAGGTCTGTCCCCTTGTCAGTGCAAATAATGAAAAGTTTGAACAAACGGATTGTGACTTCTTGTGATCATTACTGTACCAGTCAGTCTATCCCAGGTGCCATTCTTCAACAGTGTACTGAAGGTGCCTGGTAGCCACTGGCATTCTTTTCCATGAAGCTGTCTGTGATGCAACAGAGTTGGGCTATGTATGACCATGAGCTCTTGCCATTTACAAGGCAGTGAATTACTTCTGCCCCTCAGTGGCAGGACACCCCTTCTTGGTTTTCACTGACTACCACCCCTCACAACAAGCTTTTGTTGAAAGGATGACACACAGATTTCCCCTAGGCAACAAGAACACACAACACAGTTCACAACTGAATTACAGTTCTTCACAGGCTTCAAGATTAATGTCACCGACTGCCTCAGCCTTCCTGCATCCTCACAGTGCCACCGTCCAGGCAGCCCAACATAAGCTGCCAAAACTCCTCAGCAACCCAAACACCAGCATCAACCTCAAATCACTTAGAGTTCCAAGTATGGATTTAAATATCTGGTGCTACTTTTGTATGAGTTTTGACCACCCAGGTGACTCCTAGCAGTGCAGAATCTCCCCCCCCCCCCCCCCCTCCCAACTTTCACAAGGTGACACTCAAACATTTCCACAAACTGTCCCAGCCCTAGCATCCATGTAACCATGGTCCTCATACGGGAGCATTTCATCTGGCCTGTTATCCAGTAGGACTGCGCCAAATGGGTTCACATTTGCCTCCCGTGCCAGCACTCCAAGGTAGGCTGTCATGAATTTGCACCTATTGCTTCCTTCCCACCAGTATACTATCATTTTTCCTGTGTCCATGGTGACATTGTACAGCCTTGCCACAGCGGTAACACCAGTTCCCATCAGATCACCAAAGTTAAGTGCTGTCGGGTTTGGCTAGCATTTACATGGGTGACCGCCGAGTCTGCCAAGTACTGTTGGCAAGCAGGGTGCACTCAGCTGTAGTGAGAGGGAAGTAGTGTCTCTGGTCACGAAAACTGACAATGGCTAGGAGAGCAGTGTACTGACCACATGTCCCTCCACATGCACATCCAGTGATGCCGGTGAGCTAAGAATGACACAGCAGTCGGTCGGTACCTTTGGGCCTCCAAAGGCCTGTTCGGACAGAGTTTAATTTATACTGAGATTGTAGGCCCCCTTCCATCCTCAAATGGCCACCACAACATACTCACCATCATCAACTGTTTCACTTGGTTGCTGTGTCATGCCACTGACCAACATCATGGTGAACACAGAGGCCAAGGCTTTCATGGAACCTAAATCTTGAGATTTGGGAGGCCTCCGCCAGATAAAAGTGGACTGTGGATGACAATTCACATCCTGCCTGCTTAAAACACTCACCAAGAATTGTGAAATGCTCATCCGTTTTATGAGTAGTATCATCCTGCTGCTACCAGCATGTTGGAGAGATCCCACAGGGCCCTGAAAGCTGCTATTACATGTCAATCTGTAACTTTCCCTGCCATCCTGCAGTCAGTTCTCCTAGGTTTGTGGGTGGCACATGAAACTGCCTTGGATGCATCTCCCATGGAAGTCATGCAGGCAACTGCTCCCAGTCCTAGGTGGCTTAATCGATCTCCGGTCCCTGCTGGCCACCACTTGCACCCTTGCCTCCTTACAGCACCTGTATGACGGCATGGCACATCTGCACCTGGCATCCCTGCAATGGCACAGTGAGTGCAAGCTCTTCGTGGATCCAAAGCTCCACACATGCACAAATGTTGTGCTCCACACAGACACAAGGCAGCCACCGCAGCCCAAGCATGGGGAGGAGACCTTCCCATAGGTTTCCACAGTGCTGCTATCACCATACCCATCAGTCAATTGAAACTGGTGTGTACACTCAACCTCTGCAGCTCTTTTGTGTCACCAGTCATCAAAATAGAGCTGGCACCGAGGGTGGAACCAAAGACTAAAGGCCACCCTGCCGTTCACACCATGCCTGCCCTAGCAGAGCTGCCCAAGACACACACCACCTCACCCCTTCTGCTGGACCCCTTCTCTGGAACCCCACCTAAGTTGTAAGGCACCAACACCATGCATTTGACAACAAAGCATCTGCCACCAGCCCTGTGAAATTGGCATGTACTATGAGACAATGTGTGACCCAGTCTGCCAGCAAGAGGTGGCAAAAGCAGGTGCCTTCAGCTCCGGCACAGGATTGCATGCATTATGCCATTCCTTGCAGGGTGCACTGTGCACCACGTGCAACCTGCCCTTCCACCAGCATGCTGTCACACCCTCCACTGAGCCCCACCCCTGCACCACAGCATGCAGGACTACACCTACCAACTATGGCACATCGTTGGCCCCAGCCCCAGTTGGCAATGCCGAGCTTGCAAAACAATGCCCCTGAGGCCACCGTGCCTCCATTGTCATCAGTGCAACAGGCCCCACCAACACAATGCCGCCTCCCATGACAGTCTGCCGATTAATGCCAGGAATGGCCACCATGTTCTGCAATTTTGCAAAGCAATGTGATGAGCATGTAAGAATTGCAGTAGGGAAGGTGAATAGTTGACTTCAGTTTATCGAGAGAATTTCAGGAAAGTGTGAATCATCTGCAAAGGAGACACTAGTGCAATCCATTGTTGAGTACTGTGTGAGTGCTTGGGTCCACAACAGGTCAGATTAAAGAAAAACATCACAGCAATTCAGAGGTAGGCTGCAAGACTTGTTACCAGTAAGTCCAAACAACATGCTTGTATTATAGATATGCTTTGGGAACTAAAACTGGAATTGTGGGCATTTGTGGCTGACTGCAGAATGACTCTACTGCCACCAATGTACATCTCATGTAAAGACCAGGAAGATAAGATTAGAAAGATTAGGGTTCACGTGGATGCATATAGACAGTCACTTTCCCTCATTCTATTTGCAAGTGGAACAAAAAAGTAAATTGAAATCCAGGTAACAGGTTCAGGGTGGAAAAGGAGCATACATCAGCACATCAGAAAGGTTGTTGTTTTCACCAAATTAACATTTATTTAAGAAAAACATACGGATCAATTAAATTCCAGATTAACAGCAACATGAAAACCATCAGAATTATAGTGACATATGAAGTGACAAACTATTGAAGTTTACCAATATAAGCAAAAGGAAACACTATTCAATAAACACAAAGCATCTGAGTTTATGGACAGTAAGAATGAAATTTGTATTGTTCAGTAAAGAAAAACTACTTTTACCAAATATAGAGCACATACACTTATATGAACAAGAGTTAGTAGAGAATTTAAACACTCTTCATTTATGAACAGTAAGAGAGTCAACAGCTTGATAACAATTCACAAAAGTTCATGAGTTAATCCCACTAAATTCCACAGCCTACAACCCTGGTGGCAGTTGCTCAATCCAGGTATAGTTCCAAGGAACAAGAACCGTACTCAAGTTTTGCTAGGTACGACTGACAATGCTGCAAAGCACTCCCGCGGCAATAACATAGACATTGGGCAGAATGCCGCCAAGGTCACAATTGAGAAGACACGGCTGCAAACACTCGTGCGATTTGCAATCAACTACATCACATGTGAGGCAGTACCCTCAAACAATAACAGAATATACACTAAAAATGAGATCAACAGGAAGTGCAAAGTGACTAAGCAGGGATGGCTAGAAGACAAATGTAAGGATGTAGAGCCATATCTCACTAGGGGTAAGATAGATACTGCCTACAAGAAAATTAAAGAGACTTTTGGAGAAAAGAGAACCACTTGTATGAATAACAAGAGCTCAGATGTAAACCCAGTTCTAAGCAAAGAAGAGAAAGCAGAAAGGTGGAAGGAATATATAGAGGGTCCGTACAAGGGTGATGTACTTGAGGACAATATTATGGAAATGGAAGAGGATGTAGATAAAGATGAAGTGGGAGAAATGATACTGTGTGAAGGGTTTGACAGAGCACTGAAAGACCTAAACTGAAACAAAGCCCCGGGAGTAGACAACATTCCATTAGAACTACTGACGGCCTTGGGAGAGCCAGCCCTGACAAAACTCTACCATCTGGTGAACAAGATGTATGAGACAGGCAAAATACCCTGAGACTTCAAGAAGAATATAATAATTCCAATCCCAAAGAAAGCAGTTGTTGACAGATGTGAAAATTACCAAACTATCAGTTTAATAAGCCACGGCTGCAAAATACTAACACAAATTCTTTACAGACGAATGGAAAAACTGGTAGAAGCTGACCTCGGGGAAGATCAGTTTGGATTCCAAAGAAATGTTGGAACACATGAGGCAATACTGACCCTACGACTTATCTTAGAAAATAGATTAAGGAAACACAAACTTATGTTTCTAGCATTTGTAGACTTAGAGAAAGCTTTTGACAATGTTGACTGGAATACTCTCTTTCAAATTCTGAAGGTGGCAAGGGTAAAATACAGGGAGCAAAAGGCTATTTACAATTTGTACAGAAACCAAATGGCAGTTATAAGGGTTGAGAGGCATGAAAGGGAAGCAGTGGTTGGGAAGGGAGTGAAGCAGGGTTGTAGCCTATCCCTGATGTTATTCAATCTGTATATTGAGCAAGCAGTAAAGGAAACAAAAGAAAAATTCAGAGTAGGAATTAAAATCTATGGAGAAGAAATAAAAACTTTGAGGTTCACCGATGACACTGTAATTCTGTCAGAGACAGCAAAGGACCTGGAAGAGCAGCTGAACAGAATGGACAGTGTCTTGAAAGGAGGATATAAGATGAACATAAACAAAAGAGGGTATTGGATCAGGAAATGAGATGCTTAAAGTAGTAAATCAGTTTTGCTATTTGGGGAGCAAAATAACTGATGATGGTCAAAGTAGAGAGGATATAAAATGTAGACTGGCAATTGCAAGGAAAGCGTGTCTGATGAAGAGAAATCTGTTAACAATGAGTACAGATTTAAGCGTCAGGAAGCCGTTTTTGAAAGTATTTGTATGGAGTGTAGCCATGTATGGAAGTGAAATGTGGACAATAAATAGTTTGGACAAGAAGAGAATAGAAGCTTTTGAAACGTGGTGCTACAGAAGAATGCTGAAGATTGGATGGGTAGATCACATAACAAATGAGGAGGTATTGAATAGAATTAGGGAGAAGAGAAATTTGTGGTACTCCTTGACTAGAAGAAGGGATTGGTAGGTAGGACATGTTCTGAGGCATAAAGGGATCACCAATTTACTATTGGAGGGCAGTGTGGAGGGTAAAAATTGTAGAGGGAGACCAAGAGATGGATACACTAAGCAGATTCAGAAGGATGTAGGCTGCACTAGGTACTGGGAGATGAAGAAGCTTGCACAGGATAGAGTAGCATGGAGAGCTGCAACAAACCAGTTTCTCGGCTGAAGACCGCAGCAACACTAACAACTGATGAGACTCACTTTAACAAGATAGATACAACTCATAACCTCAGGTAAAACAAATGGATAAGGACAAACTTAAATAAATAAACTAGAGAGAGGGGGGGGGGGGGGGGGCAGGGGAGAGAGAGAGGCACCCCACACCTTCACAAGGCTTTTAATCAGATCAGGGGAAACATGCTAAGATTGGCAGAGATAATTAGAATGGATTATGTCGTACACAATAAATACATATGCCTCTGTCTAGGTAAGATGATAAGTGAGTACATGTAACTGACAAGGTGCAGGTACAAACAGAGCAGTTGCAGTTAAACCCACTGAGACATGAATAAGTATTATTAAAATGCCTTAAGAAACACCAGTTAAGGTGAGCTTAAGCAAAGCAGAAAATATCACTCTGTAGTAGCCCTGCATAATTCAATTATGACTAAAACACATCAACGTAGCTTAGAATAAACACACTTTACTAAATTACAATTAGATTTCAAATTCATACACAGTACCTGATCCAGTACCATGACATTTTCCACTGGGTACAGTGCCACTCACCGGTGTTACCATTTCAATTTGTAACATTACACCCCAAGCAAGTGCACACAATCAGTTTATCAATTAACAGAATCACATGGCTTCATAGAAGACACACTAACAGCTGTTGGTCACTCTCAATCCAAGGCACACTGCATAACAAACAAATATATATTATATGCTGAACAAGACAATAATATTGGGCCAATTTTCCTTTTAAACAGGGCCAGAATATCAATAGGCAGTATGTTACAATGCATTCTCCCCACCATCAATTATCCTTTTAACTCTTTTTCAAATTATGGAAGGGGCCCCTGTTGCCAGAGCTCCAGAGCAGAAACCTTCGTCACCTTCTTTACCGGCTGCCCAACATTTGACATGTCACTCAGTGATCTGGCTGGGTTCATGCATTGTCCAACCCAAATCAGCCCAACCAAACCCCACACCCAGGCACTGCAGCTCCAGCCCTCCTCCTTCTGTCATGTGCTATTCACCACTCACTGACCCCATGCCGAGCCTCCACACCTCAACCAGGAAAACCAAAAATAAGTCACAAGGGAGGTGAGTATCGATACCAGTGCCAGAGGTAGTTAGGCCAGCAAACCAAGCCTCATGGCTCAACTTCTGCTTCCCAAACCTAAGGACTCTTCCCTCTCCCCTCCCCCTTTCTTCTTTTCTCTCTGAGTGAGGTGAAAAATGAAATGATCATATGGCATTGCTAACCGGGAGGCCCCATCTGGGGAAGTTTGGCCGCCAAGTGCGAGTCTTATTTCAGTCGATGCCACATTGGGTGACTCACGTGCCAGTGATGAGAATAAAATGATGATGAAGACAACACAACACCCAGTCCACGAGCGGAGAAAATCTCCAACCCGGGAGGGAATCAAACCTGGACCCACTGCATGAGAGGCAAGCATGTTACCATCCAGCTAAGCAGGCAGACTCTGAGTGAGGTTCTAGGGCAGTACTTAATTTGCAAGTTTCACCTGACTCAAATGGAACCTGAAGGTATTACCGACCCTAAGATTGACCGGCCTCAAGAGCTTAACCACGACACATGGGCCCCAAAACCATGGAGACAGTTTACTGACACCACTCTCATCCTTCCCTGCCCGGCCTACAAAATTCTTAATGAAAATTTTATCGCCAACCCTGCTCTGAAAATGTCTCCTACCAGATTATGTCAGCGGGCTTCTGAAGGTGAGCCAATTCGATGTTCCTCTTGGCACGCTCCCAGTTCTTTCTAAGGACACCAGGGGTAACTGAGTTTAGCAACAAATCATTGATATCCCATAAATTAGAAATGAGTAGGCAAACATGAGGGTGGCAGGGACTGCTCTGGTGGCCTCATGTTTGGTTGAATTAAATGCTAGGCTAAGTCAGGGGAGGTTAGTGTCCCACTTGCTAGAAGCCCTAGCATGGTAAATGATCAAAGCTACCTTTAGATTGTATTTACCCTTTCAGCGAAGGATACCTGAGGATAATATGGGGTAGCAATGACAAACTTGATAGCCTGATTAAAGCAAAAATCTTTAAGTTGTTTAGAAGTGAAGGCTGGAGCATTGTCACTCATCAAGACTCTTGGAGGACCGAACCAAGGTATAACTAACCAATTGTTGGATCGTATTGGATGCGGTAACTCCACGGGTAGGGAGGAGCCAGATGAACTGGGAAAAGGCATCCACAGTGACAAGTAAGTACCTATTGTCTCTCTTAGTCCATGGAAGAGGGCCTATAAGCTTTACAAAAATTTTGCCCAGAGGATTCTGTTCCTGTTGGGATTGTAAGAAACAATGAGGTGAAGTGGAATTTGGTTTGACCATATTGCACATCTCGCATTATTTAACCAAGCACTGTATGTCTTGATACAAGGACAGCCAGGTAAAGTCATCCCGCACCTTGGTGAGGATTTTATATAGTGCAATGTGACACCCCCCCCCCCACCCCCTCCCCCATCAGAGAGTCGTGAAAGTACCAAAATACTGAGGGGACTAATTCAGCCGGGATGCATATCTTGAATTCCGGGAGGTCTCCTACTTCCTTGCACAAAATGCTCTCCCTTAATAAATACTTAGGCAGAGACTCCCCCACTACCAACTTCCTTCTGATAGGACCCCAACTTGGATCAGCATCCTGCTTATCCTTCAAGTCAAAGAATAGCTGGGTTACCTCCACCAAAACAGTATTGACAACGTTCTGTGACTCCTGGTGCTTCACTGTCTTCTCGACTAAACATGGTACTAAGGGCATCAGCGACCTGGTTCTCTGATCCCCAAATGTGTTTTACTTGGAAGCAGAATGCCGATACCCGAACAGCCCAGCGCATGATTCTACCAGGCTTACAAGGCCTAGCCAATACCCAACTAAGGGCCTGATTATCCATTTCCAAAATAAATTGCTTATGTTCCAGGTAAAAGCTGAAGTTTTCCAGGGCAAACAACACTGCTAGTGGCTCACATCCATAGACAGAGTAGTTAAGTTCTGGACCTGACAGCTTCCTCGAGGCATAAGGTAATGGATGTCCTTTCCCATAATGTTCTTGTAAGAGGACCGAGGCAAACCCGGCATGGAAAGCATCAGTTTGTACAACAAAAGTTTTCTCAAAATCCAGAACAGACAAAACCGGATGGTTTGTAATTACGGCCTTAATTGCTTCAAATGCCTGCTGCTGACTCTCTGCCCAGGTAAATTCAACCCACCTCTTACGCAGGGTTGCCAACTATGCGAAGTTAGGAACGAACTTCTGGAAATAATTCACCATTCTGACAAACATAGCGATTTCCCTCTTATTCTTGGCTGGAAAGAAGGCCTTTAAATCCTTAGTTCTCTTCTGGTCAATCTTATTCCATCAAGAGAAAACAAGTGTCCCAAGAAGGGTATTTGCGACCTGCATAAGGTTACTTTGGAAGGCTTAACCATCAAACCTGCTGCCCAAATTTTACATGAAACTTGTCCAAGGTAGGAAAGGTGCACAGTAAATGAAAAACTATAAACTACAACATCATCCAAATAATTATACACACACACACAAACTTCAAAATTCCCAAAACCGCATCTAGTTAATGGAATAAAACAGCGGTGCCAGTAGCCAGACCAAAGGAAACCTGGTTATACTCAAAGAGATTCCAATCGGTGGAAAAGGCTGTCACAGGCTTGGATTGTTCTTCCAGGGGAATCTGATAATGGGCCTGACTGAGATCCAGAACTGTAAAATGCGCTGCACCCAAAAACCAAGTGAAACCGTTATGGAGCTCAGGTAATGGGACTGATTCCATAATGACCTTCCTATTGAGAAAGCAATAGTCAGTGATGTTTCAAAAACCTTGCCCCTGATCCTTGGGAAGGAGAAATATGAGAGAAACAAGGGGGGGGGGGGGGGGGGGGGGAGTAGACAGCCTGATCAGTCCATCCTGAAACGCGCCTTCAACCTGTTCCCTTAGGAGGCGACAGTCTGCAAGGAGACTGATGGACTGGTACATTACCGACTAAGTGGATGGTTTAGTCAACCAGATTCCTAATAACCTATTTATTGGACAACACATCAAAATACTGTCCTAACAGCTCAACTACCTACCTGCCTGGTGGCAGATGACTCAACTCAAACCCAGTGCCATCGCTACTGACTAAATTATCCCACGAGGGGTGACAGCAAGAACAAAGGGAAATCTTTTGAGCTAGTGAAAATCAAAGAAAATAGTGCCACTCATATAGTCAAGGACCAGACCAGAGCACTGATTGAAATCACAACCCAATAGTAAAGGTAATTTAAGATCCTTTAGCAAAACCAGATCGACCAGCCAAGAAAAATTTCTGACAGACAAGCTGCCTCACACCTTGCCCACTAGAGGTAACTCCCACCCATTGGCTACACGACATCTCTGAGTGACAGGATGCAGGGAAGAGAATTTACACAAATGACAGAATTTCAAATGCCACTGGTAGTCTAACAATGACACCAAACTGCCCGAATCAAGGAGCACACACAAAGATTCTCGTCGGAGTCGGGCACATATATATGGAAGAGTCAGATACTTAGCAACACTAGCCGTACAATCCAAAGGCCAGATACCTGGGCGCTTGTGACCCCACCTCTTATGGTGTCAGCTAGTAGATCTAGGATTTCCCTTAACAGGACACTTGCACACTAAATGATCTGGCACTCCACAACAATAACACTGTCTGTAATAAGAAACCCAATTTACCACTTGTGCCATTGCGTGTTCATTACTCAAGGGCTATATCCACTTTC
Organism: Schistocerca serialis cubense; assembly: GCF_023864345.2. Lineage (NCBI taxonomy): Eukaryota > Metazoa > Arthropoda > Insecta > Orthoptera > Acrididae > Schistocerca > Schistocerca serialis. Next base: position 765,802,192 of record NC_064638.1, read on the forward strand.
CACTCTCCCTCTTGCATTGTTTGTCTAAAAACAAAAGTGTCTCTATAGACTTAATCAGCTCTTGAAACTGTTCAAACATACTAGGCCAGTGGGAAAAGTTCAAGCAAGAGCGATCCTGAGGTCTCATCCCATCTAACATATTAGAAACACTCTCCGAGAACTGACACAGTTGTACGCATATGTTAAAGTACTGGCTTAATGTTTCTGAAGTCCCTTACACCCTCCAATAAAACTTGCACTCCAACTCAATGCACATAGGTGCAGATAATTTACTATTTAGAATCTGCGTCCTTAATTTCTGTGAGGTGCCCTATTGCTGCTAGACTTCAGAGACTACAACACTCAAACAACCCCTCATTAAGGGATATAATGAGGACAAAATCACAGAGTGAGGCATGCGTAATGCATCAGTGTGAACCTTAAAACATACCAGCAATCAAACAAATTGCTGGATCTGAAGTAAGCTCTTGACTGCTAATTCTGAAATCTTTTGGCAGTTTACCAAAATGACCCAAGAAACTACTACTTCCCTGAGGTTCAAATCTCTATCAGTGACTGGCTGATCATTCAGTGAATGTTCCTGCGCATGACCTGAACTGCCACAAGCTTGAGAACACTACGCTGAATTGCAACTCACTGACTCTATCAATTAACTGCTGCCAAAGCTATCCTTCAGAATCTATAAGAGCTCTAAATCCAAGCTCGGTTAGAGGTTCCCCAAGTGAGCTAAATGTGCCTGTTATTGGCACACTTGTTTTGCAGTGGACTGATTCACCTCAAGAAATGAAATTTATGGCACAATTTCTCCAACTCAGTGAAAATATTGGAGAGAAAGTCACCTACGTTGCCAATGGTGTCTGCCGCAGGTGAAAGGCAGCAACCAACCACTGCAAGCAGCTGGATCGCTAACTTGGGTATGCCTCCATCCATAGGAAGCCCACAGATTCACAGTTCATAGAGAAGTTGTTTGCATTTAAGGTGGGAAATCCCAGGACAAGCTCTGGAGCTCATGGCGCAGGAGGAACCTCCTGAAAACAAAGAAAAATCAGTGCACTGATAAGAGTACCGTATTCTAACAATTGCATAATGTGAACTAAGTAAGGTGAAAATGACAAACAAGCCAGGAATGAAAATATGAAAATCCCCCCCCCCCCCAAGATCATTCTGTTACCAATTTAAATCCAGGTAACAGGTTCAGGATAGGAAAGGATCAAACATCAACACATGAAAAGGGAGACCCATCAGATAGTTTGTCATTTTCACCAAATTAACATTTATTTAAGAAAAACATCCTGACCAACTAAATTCCAGATTAATAGCAATGTGAAAACCATCAGAATTATAGTGACATATAAAGTGACAAACTATTGAAATTTACCAATATTATCAAATGCAAACAGTATTCAATAAACACAAAGCATCTGAGTTTATGGACAGTAAGAATGAAATTTGAATCGTTCAGTAAAGAGAAACTACATTTACCAAATAAAGAGCACATCTGATTATGAGAAGAACAAATAGTAGAGAATTTGAAAACTCTTCATTTATGAACAGTAAGAAGGTCAACAGCTTGATTACAATTTACAAAGTTCATGAGTTAATTCCACTAAACTCCACAGCCTACAACACTGGCAGTAGTTGCTCAATCCAGGTGTAGCTCCAAAAAACAAGACAACTACTCACCTTGTGCTAGGTATGACAGATGACGTGGCAAAGCGCTCCTGCACCAATAACATAGACCTTGGACGTTGGACAAAATGCCACCAAGGTCACAGTCGAGAAGACATGGCTCCTAACACCAAGGTAGGCTTGTGTGTTTCACAATCAACAGTGAATATAAATCACATGTGAGGCAGTACCCTCAAACAGTAACAGAACATACACTAACAAATGAGGAGACTCTCTTTAACAAGATAAATACAACTCATAACCTCAGGTAAAACAAATGGTTAAAGACAAACTTAAATAAATAGTCTAATATATAGACTCTCTCTCTCTCTCTCTCTCTCTCTCTCTCTCTCTCTCTCACACACACACACACACACACACACACACACACCACGCCTTCACAAGGCTATTAATCAGATCAGAGGAACCACACTAAGATTGACAGAGATAATTAAATGGATTTTGTCATACACAATAAATACATATGCCTCTGTCTAGGTAAGATGATAAGTGAGTACATTTAACTGACAAGGTGCAAGTACAAACAGAGCAGTTGCAGTTAAACCCACTGAGACATGAATAAGTATTATTAAAATGCCTTAAGAAACACCAGTTAAGGTTAGCTTAAGCGAAGCAGAAAATATCACTCAGAAGTAGCCCTACGTGATTCAGTTATGACTAAAACACATCAACATAGCTTAGAATAAATATACATTACTAAATCACAATTAGATTTCAGATTCATACCCAGTACCTGATACAGTACCATGACATTCGCACTGGGTATAGTGCCACTCACTGGTGTTACCACTTCAATTCGTAACATTGCACCCCAAGCGGGTGCACACAATCGGTTTACCAATTAAGAGAATCATGTAGATTCAAAGAAGACGCACTAACAACTATTGGCCACTCTCAAGCCAAGGCACACTGCAGAACAAACAAAGACATATTATTCGCCGAACAAGACACAATAATATTATGCCAATTTTCCTTTTAAACAATAAAACCACAGGACAAGAATATTAGTAGGCAGTATGTTATAGTGCACTCTCCCCACTGTCAGTTATTGTCTTGACTCCTTTTCAAAATACAGAAAGAGACCCCTGTCACCAGAGATCCAGAGCACAACCTTCATCACCTCCTTTAGCAGCTGCCCCACATTCAACAAGTCGCTCGGTGATCTGACTGGGTTATGCATTGTCAAACCCCAATTGGCCCAACCAAACCCCTCTGCCAGGCACTGCCAGGCCCTGCACTGAGCCTCCACACCTCAACCAGAAAAACCAAAGGTAAGTCACAAGGGAAGTGACTATCGACACTGGTGCCAGAGGCAGTTAGGCCAGCAAACCAAGCCACCATGGCTTAGAAATGTCTATTAGTGGTACTGGGTACCCTCCACCATGCACAATATGGTGGCTTGCAGAGTATGTTTATAGGTGCAGATGGAGAAGATACTATGTCTTTTGATGAACTATACACAAACCACTGTGGTGCTTTGCATGTGGCTGTTTAAGACTGAAATCCTGACATGTGTTAGATTACCTATGGTACTTGAAGTTCATTGGTATGTATCTTGTGTTGATGTAGTCACTGAGCTAGGCTAGCTACACTTATAGTGCCTCAGGTTCATTTACTTTTATATTGTATATTGCTTTGATCACTGTGTCAGGTTACCTTCATCTATGGTACCACAAGTCTATTTATTTGTAACTGTATTTTCTTTGATCATTGTGTTAGATTAGATATACTTATACAGTACCTCCAACAGACGTTATTGTGGTACTTACTTTGTAAATAGGTTCTGCAACTAACTGTGCCTGTTAAAATTCCAATAAGGAAGCTGTTTAGTATAGGATGCCTCCTGTTACATTGTTCTCATGCTTTGTCCGTCCATTTTAGCGTCCATGCTTAACAAACCCACAGTATCTGTCTGTCATGTTCAGTAAGGAATACAGTTCCCACAAAGTAATTACAATATGTCAGAGATGTAAGGGTGAAAGCAGTAAATAAAAACATTTTTTCTGGTGGGATATACACAATTGTTACATGTAATGCCTATGACAAAAACATTCACTACAGTTGTAAAATTTTACAAGCAGCTGAATTTTTCATCATGAACAATAAACAAAAACAAAGAAAAACTTAGAATCTGATAGATTTACCAAACAGAATGTTCCAGAATTTATGTGTTTTATTTCTTACACAAAAGGTTAATAAACTAGGAAAGAAATGGCATATCTAAGAGAATAATTTGATTTAATAACGAAGATGACAGACAAAAATGGTTCAAATGGCTCTGAGCACTATGGGACTTAACTTCTGAGGTCATCAGTCCCCTAGAACTTAGAACTACTTAAACCTAACTAACCTAAGGACATCACACACATCCATGCCCAAGGCAGGATTCGAACCTGCAACCATAGTGGTCGCGCGGTTCCAGACTGTAGTGCTTAGAACCGCTCGGCCACTCCGGCCAGCGGTGACAGACATTCCATGATTCTGATGACATTAAATGAAAAAAAATCCTGCATTTTAAGAGTATCACTTTAGAATGCTATATCTGACAGCATACTTCTGAAAACAGTGGGAAGATTTTGTTTCTTGAACCATTTGAAGTTTAAATGTTTCTGAGAGACAGCATTGTACTTGCTTGGAAAATCTACAGACACAATTATGTCCACATATATGCATACAGTTGGTAGACAATTGTGTAGTGTGTGGCTGAAGGTACTTAGCTTGTTAACATGTGTTTTGTTTATCACCATGTACCAGTTGTATATGGAGTGTGCGAAAAATGACTGTTTAAATGCCTCTGTGCATAAAAAAAACCTCATTTATCGCTACCTGAGTGATGTTTAGATGCCTAAAGAATATCTTTAGATTCTACACTTAATATACATTCTTGGAATTAGACTTTTCTTCAAGAGCTTGCCAATAAACCTTTCTCAACATTTTTGTGATGCTATCCTGTGAGTCAATAAAACTGTTTTCCATTTGTGTTGCCTTCTTTGTGTACATTCATTATCTTGCGTAAGTCCTATTTGATATGGGTCCCACAAACTTGAGCAATGTTCTACAAGGGGCACACAAGTAAATTGTAAGCAATCTTCTTTGTACACTGACTGCATTTTCCCAGTATCCTATCATTGAACCAAAGCCTGCCATCTGCTTTGCATACTACTGAGCCTATGTGATCATTCTACTTCACATGTGTAGAAATTATTACACCCAGGAATTTGTATGAGATGACTGATTCTAATAGTGGCTCACTGATATTGTAGTCATAGGTTACTACGTTTTCTGATTTTGTGAAGTGTGCATTAAAACAAGTTGCCAATCCTTACACCACTTTGGAATCTTATCAAAATCTGCCTTAATAATTCTGCAGAATTTTTCAAATAGAATCTCATTATATACACATAAATTTATTTATTTGTTTATTTTTTTCCCTCGGTTCTGTGAGTTCCAGAACCTGTACAGAAAATTGGAATAGAGATCAACATAAACATCCTTTCCTCCCTTTTTATTGCTCATGAAAACCACACATTGCATGTTGTACCACCATACAGCAAGACCTTCAGAGGTGGTGGTCCAAACTGCTGTACACACCAATACCTCTAACACACAGTAGCACATCCTCTTGCATTGCTGCATGCTTGTATTCGTCATGGCATACTATCCACAAGTTCATCAAGACTGTTGGTCCAGATCGTCCCACTCCTCAATGGCGATTCAGCGTAGATCCCTCACAGTGGTTGGTGGGTTATGTCGTCCATAAACAGCCCTTTTCAGTCTATCCCAGACATGTTTGATAGGGTTCATGTCTGGAGTACATGCTGGCCACTCTAGTCAAGTGATGTCATTACTCTGAAGGAAGTCATTCACAAGATGTACACGATGGGGGTGCAAACTGTCGTCCACAAATATGAATGCCTCGCCAATATGCTGCCAATGTGGTTACACTATCGGTCGGAGGACATTGTATAAGCCGTTACGGCGCCTTCCATGACTACCAGCAGCGTATGTTGGCCCCACATAATGCCACGCCAAAACAACAGGGAACCTTCGTGCACTGGCTGGACAGTGTGTCTAAGGCGTTCAGTTGACCGAGTTGCCTCCAAACACATCTCCAACAATTGTCTGGTTAAAGGCATCTGTGACACTCATCAGTGAAGAGAACATGTGCCAATCCCGAGTGGTCCATTTGGCATGTTATTGGGCCCGTCTGTACCACAATGCATGGTGTTGTGGTTGCAAAGATGGACCTTGGTAGGGACGTCAGGAGTGAAGTTGTGCAACATGCAGCCTATTGCTCACAGTGTGAATCATAACACGACGTCCTGTTGCCTCAAGAAAAGCATTATTCAACATGGTGGCAATGCTGTCAGGGTTCCTCCGAGGCATAATCTGCATGTAGTGCCCTTGGGCGGCCTGAGCAAGGCATGTCATTGATAGTTCCTGTCTCTCTGTATCTCCTCCATGTCCAAACAACATCGCTTTGGTCCAATCCGAGATGCCTGGACACTTCCCTTGTTGAGACCCCTTCCTGGCACAAAGTAACAATGTGGACATGATTGAACTGTGGTACTGACTATCTAGACAGATAACAAGAGCCTTGTATCTCCTTCCTGGTGGAATGACTGAAACTGATCAGCTGTTGGACCCCCTCCGTCTAATAGACGCTGCTCATGTGTGGTTGTTTACATCTTTGAATGAGTTTAGTGACAGCTCTGAACAGTTAAAGGGACTGTGTCTGTAATACAATATCCACAGTCAATGTCTATCTTCAGGAGTTCTGGGAACTGGAGTGACGCAAAATTTTTTTTGACGTGTGTAAATAAATGTATCTTATGATGAAAGTCAAATGTTGCTATTAGCTTTGTCTGCCATGTCATTAATATGCAATATGTGAAAGAAGGATGAAAACACACTTCCCTGTACCACACTTAATACTTCTACTTCTGTCAGTGTCTCTCCATTCAAGATAACATCTTTTGCCCTACCTACAAGGAAATCCTCAAGCCACCACAAATTTTGTTCGATATCCCTTATAATAGTATTTCTGTTAATAAAGGTTTGTGTGGTACCAATCAAATGCCTTTCAGAAATCAGCCTGACTTCCTTAATCCATGGCTTTAACAATGTCATGTGAGAAAAGCACAAGTTGAGTTTTACATGAGTGATGTTTTCAGAATCCATGCTGGTTGGCGTGAAGGACATCATTCCATTTGAGATACTTCATTATGTTTGAACTCAGAATATGTTTTAAAATTCTACAGCAGATGGATATCAGTGAGCTTGTAGATCACTTCTGTCATTCTTCTTGAAGACAGGTGTAACCAGCACATTTTTCCAATCAATGCGCACAACTTTTTATTTAGTTCAGGTGCTCTGTGGTATATTATACTTAAAATGGGAGCTATCTCTTGTGCAAATGCTGTATAAAATCTGACAGGGATCCCATAGAGCCCTGTAGCCTTATTTAATTTTTGCAATTTTAGCTGTTTCTCTATGTCACATGCACTGATACCTATATCACTCTTTGTATTGCTCTCTGCTGTCCAGCGAGGTGCAGTTGTCTTTGTAACAAGATATTTTGACAGCATACTTTGCTGTAATTTCAGATGATACCTTAGAATGAGCATCTTCACTACATCCTACCTTTTTAATACTGAGATCCCTCCCTACCCCTTCCCCAATGCACAATGCATTGGGTGGAATGGTGGAAGGATAGCATCAATGAATGTTGGGCACAAACCCCAGGCACTTTCTGCTTTTGTAGCCCTCATTGGGTACAGAAGTGACTCTCAGCTGACACTGTGATGTTAGTTGGCTGTTCACAAGCTTTGCTTAGGGTGTGGTAACTGTCTCTGTTGATCAGCCTGTGGGCCATTCGAATTTCAGTAGCCTCCTTCAGAAAAAAAAGTCCCAAAAGATGAGGTCTGTCCTAACACCTCTGTTTCTTCAAACTTCATTGAATCCACTGTAGCCATGCAATGTTCTGCAACCACAGACTTTACTAGTTTCTCAAGTTCATTGTGTTTTCTGTGTGCCTGGCATATTTCTTTGATTGATGCAGTATACCCAATGTATGCCTTACTTCATTTACATGGAATATGGCAAACACTCAGTTTATGGATCTCCAAGTCATGTTTCACCACATCTAACAGTGCATACTTTTTAAGAGAGGGATGGAAAACACATTTATTGTTAAGTCAATCCAGGATTCTGCCGATTTTGTTAGATAGTTTGCCGGCATGGGGCAGATATGTCATTGTCTTATCCTCCTCATCATGTTCTATTTGCTGGGACTGTACCTTCTGCCTGAAAGCATATCAGATTTGTCTCCTGCCATATCTACTCTTCTTGAACATGTCCTTATGGTGGGTGAAGCTCCCTTGGTAGACTTTCTTCGACTGATATTGTACGGGCCCTGTGTTCCAGTGTATATAGCTCTGAAGGATGATGGCAGCTGACAGTATTGAGATACAAATCAGTGTGGTTGGCTTTTCTGTCAACCTTTACATCAAATGTTGCTATGTACACAAAAGAACAAGCAAGTCCTAAAATAATAAAAGGCTGAGTAATAAGGCAGAATTAATGAAGGAAAGTCCTTATGCAATAAAGGCATGAGTAAGTAGATAGAATCAATCTCATAAGGTGCTTAGGAAATAAATGACTAAGATATGAGACAGAATTAATGAGGCAAGACTCTACCATCCAGGTCAGGTCGCAAAACAACAAGTGGGCAAGATACACAGAGACCTGGAGATAGTACTGCCAGATGTAATAAATAAAACAACAGACAAGTGAAATGTTTACTGAGATCAGGCAAAAGACTCTCTATCTAAATGACCCAGTGTACTCTGAACATGATCATAAGACTGAACAGTGCCAGAAGAGACATACAAAAGTACTTCGTGTGGGACAAAGTGTGAGCAGCAAGAGAGAAACAGAAAGGGCTCATGGTGGTGAATACGCTATGTCATTGGAAGCCCACATGAGGTCTAGAATTAGGCAAAAATATTATAAGGCACAGAGCATCTCTCTTCTACTATCCAGCCTCTACAACAAATAAGAGCAGAAGAGGTTAGTGAAAAGTGGGGAGGCTTCAACATTAAGCAATGTTGGGGTATCCAGAGTTGAACAGGAAAGTTTACGATGTCAGAGGTCATGAGGTCCTCAAAGTCAGTCAGTCAGTCAGTTGGTTTTAAAGCTCAATCAGTGGCTCACTTAGTAAGAGTCAGATCTCAGAGATAGCTAGTCTCGGGGTAGTCAGAGAACAGTTCAGAGTGCAGACTGCTTTTCGTCAGTCAGTTCATTTCCAGTGGAGACCAACGCTCATGTAAACTTATGGGTACATAGGTCACATTACTGAATCAGTCCTGGGAAGGACTATGCATGATTCTGCAAGTTGAGAAAGCGGCAAGTTTTTTTCACTGTCTTTGTGCTCGAACCTGGCAATCCTTGAGGGGTCTTGGTACCTGGTAAATTGAGTTATTGCCATTTGTAGATATTGCTGGTCAGAGTAGTAATTCTGTATAGTCAGACTATTTGAATAAATTGTATAGTAAGGAATTATTAGTTAATTTGTTATTATTCGATGTCACCATTCCATCCTTGTTTGTTTTATATTGCACTGATATATTTCTCATGAGAATTTACGATGGTCATTCAAAACTCCTTTTTTCTTACTCAATCTGCTAATGTTCCTTGGAATGTGAATATATGTCACCCAATTCCTGGCAATACCAACACTTGGAACATGAGAATGTTAATGTTATGCAATATTTTTTCTGTTCATATTATTCTCTCAATCATTTATTGTGTATTCTTTTGGATATGCTGTATTGTTATTGAATCATATTTTATTGTGTTTACACATTGTGACTTCCAATGTTTAATTTTTACTCCATATTCTGAAATCTGTCTCAGTTTTCATTGCATTGCATCAAACTGTCTGTTTATTTGTCAATGTCCATACTATACAGTATTGTACCTGGATGGTTAAATAAAATGGATAGAGGAACATGCCATTCCTGGTATTTGCTTGAAGTGATTTAGTGAAACCACATAAAACCTGAATCAGGATGGTCAGACAGAGCACCAGCCTCCATCCTCCAAATTCTGAGTCCACTCTCTTAATAAATGCACTTCTGTGCCTTATTTGATAACACCTAACACAGAGTACTATGCCCTTCCTTTTTTCAGTTTACTTTGAGAAATTAAAAAAAAAACTAGATGTCCTTCGTTAGTATTTTATGGGGAAACAAAAAATATATGTTAGAGTCTTCATAAATAACTATAACATTCTCTAGCTAATTGTTTAGCTTATTAATATGAGTACTCTTTCCAGTGGTTTGATGAAACATAAATTATTTTCAGTTTTTTGACCTATACATTAATAGGTTAATACAACTTCAGAAGTTTTTTTATTTTCATTAAATTTAGCCTACTAAATGGGACAGGAGGAGGAGGATTACGGAGAAAAAGAGAGGGACAGGAGAGAGAGGGTGATGGGAGTATGGAGTCGGAAGGCTTATGGAGAGGGGGAGGAAAAGGTTGGGGCTACCAGCCTTAAAGGACTAATTAATTGAAATATTAAAGATTTGTTGTAGGCTTCATCTCCATGCCATTGTATAAATTAAATGTTTTGGTGAGAAAGAGTGTGGGGTTCAAAAGAGAGAGGGGAGGGGTGGGAGGAGGTGGATTAAAGAGAAAGAGAGTTAGTCAGTTAGCTGGCTGCTTGTTCCATTGATCAATCGCATGGTACGGTAGCCGTTATGATGTGGAATGTGTCAAGTGCACAAGAAATGCACTTATGAAACAAGATTTTTATATATATATACATATTTTACAAAACAGAGTTAAAGATTAATATTTCTATTATTAACCCCATTCCCTTAAATGGCACAAAATGCGTATACTATATTTATAGATTTATTTATTCCTATTCAAAAATTCATCTATGGTATAGAAGGAGTTGTCAAGGAGATATGATTTCAATTTATTTTTGAAGCTATTACTGCTGTCTGTCAGGCATTTTATTTCATCTGGTAATTTGTCGAAAATTTTTATAGCAGCATATTTTACCCCTTTCTGTGCCAAAGATAGGTTGACAGAGAGAGACATGGGAGGGATGGGGACGGGGGGGGATGGAGTCAGAAGGCTTACGAAGAGGGGGAGGTAGAGGGTGGGGCTACCGGTCTTAAAGGACTAATTAATTGGCGTATTAAGCATTTGTTGTAAGTTCGAAATCGAGATTTCCATTGAATGCTAAATTATCTTGTCGCACTTTGTATGTGCGAACTAACCTTCAGCAAATGATAGTGAAAAGAAGATACTATAGTACTTCCGTGTAAACTCATTCTGTATCAGAAACTGGGAAAGCAATTATTCGATGACATATCAGTGAACCCCTATTTGTAAACGGTCATCTATTAGGAGACCCGACTACTTAGTAAATTTCGTGGTTAATATTCTATCCCTTGCTATAGCAGTTTCTACATATAAAGTTTGTAGACGCATGGGTTACTGATTAGTAACTATGACGACGCCCGTTTCAGGCGTCTTGTACCATATGAGAAATGACTTAAAGCACATTTGTTTCATAAACATCGTATATGGCAAGAGTTTTTAACACATGATATGACACCAAATTACGATGGTTATAAAATAAGTTTGTCGTCTTTGATTTGTGAAATCCGTGAAGCCGCCGAAGTGGGCTATCTCAGTATTTTCATGGAAGTGTAAGGTCTTTGGTGGGAAGGCGGGAGCGAATTTCATGTACTGTTTTGTGAAAAGTATGTGTGGTTGTTGTTCACTTTTGGCTGTGATTTGAAAAGGATCGGTTGTTTCAAGACTGTTGAGGTGAGTGCGAAGAAATTTTCATTTGTGAATTAACTGTAGGACAGATGTATGTTGAACCTTTGGTTCTCATTCTTATGTTCTAAGAGAAATGTATTGTCAGCGATTGAATAAAGAATTTTTGTTTCTGGACAATCCATTGTAATTCAGCGGTACCATTTATCTCGTTGAACGTACAAGGAATGTATGTGTTGGTTTTGTCTTTTAACGTTTAGTGATAAAATGATTTCTTTGTCATTTACTCTCTTTGTTTTGTCGTGTAGCATGCTGCATTTCATATATAGTATGGATGATGATCCTGCTCAATCCTTAGCATGTAAACACGTCTTTAGTTCCCTGTGGATTTATATGAAAGATTTGCTTCTTGGGAACTCCCCAAGGACGTTGTTTACGATAGAAAACACAACCTCTTCGTATTGCCGTGTGATTGTCTATATTTAAGGATAGTATACCTTTTTGTGCTCCCATGACAGTAGATAAGAAGTAACGAGAACAGCATTGTGAACTTTAAAAAGTGTTAAGACGCTTTTCAGTTGTTGGGAACCTACCTTATGTTTAGTAACTATTTGGATTTAACAACTGTCAAATAATTGACTGAATGCTGCGAAGAATAGTGGCTTTGAGTTACCCTAGTTTTCTGTTTTATACCAAATAAAACAACCATCTAATCCCAGACACAGAGATTGAGCAGGGGGGGGGGGGGGGACGACGACTGCTCATGACATTGCCCTGTAATAACCCTCATTGATTATTCGTATTACTGTTTAAGTACTTCATATTATTCTGCCACATATGGATCTAACACACATGGCAGTTATGTGTGGTTTTTTTGCAGAAATGTGAATTTGTATCGCTTTACTGTATTAACAGCGTAGCTACATTCCTTCAATTCAGCTTTTGTGACAAAGTAGGTCATACAGTCGCATTACCTTGCTCATTTGAGAAGACTGTCTCTGAAAGACTGATATCAAAACATTCTCGTGAAATCCCCGTACTTCCTTTTATCAGCATTTCATTTCCATGTCGTTTATAACTCAATTTTTTCTGAGACCATACAAGAGAGTGCAAATAGGGTTTGATATGGCCTAGCATTTTTTATAGTAATTTCCGTATGCATCTGTTGGTGGTAAGGAGAAACACGGTATATCGTTCTATATATAGAAAATAGCTGTCTGTAAATGATTTCCGTAATTTAGTTTGTACAACTGCGAGTCCTTGGTGGCTGTGGGCGCAATCGATTTCTCATCAGTACGTGTGAGTTTTTGGCGTACAAAAAATTTATGAAAAGGCAGTCATCAGCGTGAGTCACGTGTATACATTAAAATTAATGTCATAGTGAAATATGCACGCGTATAGTTCGTAGGACGGTGAACCGCCTCAATAAAAACTGCTTGCTTCTTGGCGTCAGCAGTAGACCAGTGCCCGGATAACGGCGCATGCGCATTGGCTATTTCGTGTTGCGCTCAACGAAGTGGTTCGTTGCCCCCTTCACTTGGAGTTTTGCTTTCGAGTGCGTACATGTGTGTGGTGTGGTGACAATTAAGCAGATGTTGACCTGGAAGACAAATCAATCAACAGCGAGATCGACGAACACCGGCAGCATATTTGACTAAGAATGTATGTTTGAATATGATTTGCTCATAAATAAGTGTTGTTAAAACTCATATATTACGTTTATAATGTATATAATACATTATATATTACTTTGTATTATCTTCTAAATTGAACATTACTTATAAAATTGTAACAATAATATGTTACATATTTATCATACTGAATTAAATATTCATGAAATAATTCATAAGTTGTATAAACTACTTGTGTAGCAATTAGATAAAGAACTGAGTTACGAAATTTCTGCATTCAAAATTCTCATTGGTCTCGTGTGCAACGTGGCTACAATGGCCATATTGATTTACAAGTGAACCATTGACTTAGTGAGTGAAAAGATGAGCATGGTGTAAGTGCTGAACAAGCACTTAGCATAGACGAATCGGTGTCTTTTTTTTTATTTTTCATTTGTATGAATATTTTTGCACCATGAGTCTTTTATTGCAGAAATTTTCAACTTTATGCACTGTTTAGAAAAAATTGTAAGATATATTTAGTTTAACGTTGTTATCATTATGTATGCTAAAGATCTTATTTACGACTGTTACTGGAATTCATGCATTAAAACACTACAACTATATCGCCGCTATCTAATGCCAGTCGTGGAGCTTCTGTAACAACGCACAGAGCAGCAGGTTTCGTTTGTGAATGCAGTGGCAGGAAACGGCCATATTGATTTTTAAGTGAACGATCGACTGAAAGAAATTGTCGACATTGGACAACTGCTAAGCCATCAGTGAGCATGTAACATAGATGAATCTTAGATTGTAAGACTAATATTTTGCTGAATGTTGTTGCCATTGTGTACGCTATAGGTCTTATTTACGACCGTTACTCGAATTCACGCATTAAAACATTTCGATAACCTCTACTCATTAATGCCAGTTATTGAGCCAATGTCACAGAGAACTGTTTTTCGTCATTCATAAATGCAGTTCTAGGAAACGTGAATTTTTCAATCATTATAAAGTCTTCCACGATTTTTTATAGCGAGTTGAATTGTACAGACTGTTTTTTTGTTGAGCTGATCCATCTGTTTTTCGATGTCGGTATCTTAGTCCAAAATGTGAATGTGTGTGCAGGCGCTCTAGCACTTGTTTATCTGTTGGTCCCCCTTGTAAATGGTTCCATGTGCCATATGCTAACGTGGAAATGGGATTTTTCATGGTTGTCTGCTAGAACAGGCGAAACAGTATAAGCATCAAAACTAGAATGCTGGATCAACTGTTTTCTTTACAATTTAAGTTTCGTCCTATCAAATGTATATAAACTGCTTGGTTGCTTGGGTTTGGAGTGTAACATTAAATACAAAACCTTTCAGTTACCAGTCTTCAGTCTTGGTCTTGAACTATCATTTAAATCAACAATGTTGATGTAACACTGTTAAGAAGTATTTAAAATTCAAATTCAGCCAAGATTATGTTGCACAATACACATTGCTTCAGTCTTTGTTGGAAGCTATGTTGGGAATCCCCTATTCATGCCTTACTGTATTTGTAACTGATTTTGTAGCAGTCAGTTACAATATGTATATGGAGCAGGCTAAGTGTTTATTTTGGCTATTTGTGCTAGTATTTTCTTTTTAAAGCTTACCCGTAGTAGAGCTTAGTGCCTTGTCATTTGGGTGGTTGCTGGGATCATAATTTACTGATCAAAGTAGAGAAATGATTAACATACTGCATGCTGGACTTGAATTCTCCAGTTACAGGATCCAAATTCCTGTCCGCTTATGTAGTTTTTTATTGTTCCCCAAAATCGTTTCATTTGAATGATGAAATGGTTTCGCCTCTAAGGCTGTGAGGATCCCTTACCTACGTCAACAACACTGAGGGGATGTTCTTCCATCTACATGCAAAGAATCTCATATATATGGACTGCTAGTGCCCACACTTTCATCCTTTATTATCTCATGTTTAAGTTTTAGACACGTTGCCAACTGAAAACCACAGTGTCACTGTAGTTTGTTTGCCGCCGCCCCCCCCCCCCCCCCCCGATCTCTCTCTCTCTCTCTCTCTCTCTCTCTCTCTCTCTCTCTCTCTCTCTACTTAAGAGCTGGCCACTGTGGCCGAGCGGTTCTAGGCACTTCAATCCGGAACCACGAGGCAGCTACGGTCACAGGTGCGAATCCTGCTTTGGACATGGCTGTGTGTGATGTCCTTAGGTTAGTTAGGTTTAAGTAATTCTAAGTTCTAGGGGAATGATGACCTCAGATGTTGAGTCTGATAGTGCTTAGAGCCATTTGAACCATTTCTCTATTTAAGTCTTAAAGAACACAAGGTTTTGTTTAGCTCTGCTATGCACTACTGGACCTTCACTGCAGTGTCTGGTACAGCAGTTTTTCTTTGTTGTTAAGGAATTCATTTACAGCCAGCCAATTTTTCATTCAGAAATAGTTTTAAATCTAATTTTGTGAAATTTATTTTGTGCAGTTACTGCAACTTTAATTTAGTCTGGTGATGTAATGCTAAATTTCCCAAGTGAAAATAGTTTTGGTTTTGTTTTCAACAAATATTGTAGTTTTTGCCAAAAACACTGAGATCTCTTCTGCTTTCTTGTGCCTTTGTAACTTATTACCTGAAGTGAACTAAAGCTATCATTTTCATACATTTTTGTTGGCATTGTGTGTGAAGTGTCATAAGTAACTGGCACATAGTCTTAGTGATTTTAGTTGTTTTCAAGTGTAAATAATCACACTTCTTTTATTTTACTGCTTCCCAAACGTGTAGGAGACACAGATAAACTAAAATGTGCCATTACATGCCATGGAGAAATAGCCGCTGACAGAAGGTTCTGAATTATTCAGATCTTGGGGTGTGCACTGTTAGATCCATGATACCTTGGGGGGGGGGGGGGGGGGTGAGCTGGGAATTTGGTTTGGAAGAGCTCAGTGACCTTACCCCCCCCTTTTTTTTTGAAAGGTTCATTAAATTACGAAGTCAACAAACTGCTAGATAAAATGATGAATAAGCGTTGTAGGATTTATGCTGTTAAACTGTTAATAGGCATATTTGACTGAATATCTGTATATAAATAACAAAATGATTGCACATGGTGCTTTTTCACCCATGAGGATTGTGAAAAGGAAACATTGGAGTTAAACATTCTCCATTTAGTTTCTGCGGGATTCATTGTAATAACAAGCTCACTGTACCTCCTGAATATCATAAGTGATGGTTAAAAAGGTACAGTTGAATGTATTGGATGTAGGCCTAGCAGTTTGTGTGTTTGATTTAGCTCTAAGCTTGTACCTACAACCTGTTGCCTTCTAGCATGAGAAGCTGGAGATTAATGTTCTGTGGGTAATGTGTCCAGTTAGTCATTGCGATCACCAGGGCCCTCAGGGTAAAGGCAAAGTATGTTTTGAATTATGGGTTTGTGACCTTGAACTCCCAGTCTTTCCTTGTAATTGAAGACTGGACGTAGTTTTGTCCATACAGGTTGGTTGTTCAGTTAACACATATATCGGATAATGTTCCTGTGGTACCTGGGTTGTGAGCAGCTTAGCTGCAGTACTTTGTAGATTTACTAGCCACTGAATTCTGGTGATCTACAGAACTCAAAATAGCTCACTTACATCAATTAAAAGTTCATGCTACTAATGTAAAATTGCTGGCTTGGTTCTCCTTTCATTTATTCATATTTCACCTGTTTAACCATTTTTCAATATTATGTTGAAAGTATATCTAATCATTTAGATTATATTCATTATGCCATACACATCACATTTATTTACATTACAATGGTGTGAGAAGAAAAAGGAAAAAAGACATTTGTTACACTTCATGATTAAAGAAAAAAATAACGCTTGACGGCAAATAGGTTTTCAATCAAATGACAATATTGTCAATTTTTCTCTGCTGTTGGATAGATTGTGCTGCCAGTCTTTTTACACTTCAGAGGTGTTAGAAAATAGTCTCTCACTTTCTGCATTGGCACATGGAATCCAAATAGCCTTCTGGCTATGAACTACTGATTATCAACTCATGTTGCATGCAAACATTTGACTACGTCAGCAAGACCTGATGACTGAATAGACAGTTGCTTTTTAGCAACATTCTGAAAAGATTTATACTGTTCAGAGTAACTACTGTACAGAGCCAAGTCATTCCAGGTACAGACTGCAAGATCCTTCTCGTGTCTACATTAATGGTGTTTGAGCTTATTGTCCTGGGGTTAAAACATGAATCTAAGGCTTTGAAGACTAATTTATTTAGATGTGTGACTGAGTTGAGAATCTCATCAGAAGTTGCACTGAGCACTTCAGTCCCTCCTCCATTCATTTCTGCATGAAGCACTTACTCATTAATTAATTATCTATTATATTCTTTGATGAATATGGTCTCCACAAGAATCCAGTTCACTTTGTCATCTGACAACAAATTGACACTCAAAATACCTGCATTAGGCATCTGTCATAGCTGTGGAAAAATTTATTCATTTCTTCAGAATATTCTGCTATGTAAGTTCCAGTGTGTTCAGGCTGGAACAGGAG
This sequence comes from Schistocerca serialis cubense, assembly GCF_023864345.2. Lineage (NCBI taxonomy): Eukaryota > Metazoa > Arthropoda > Insecta > Orthoptera > Acrididae > Schistocerca > Schistocerca serialis. The sequence goes on from NC_064638.1 coordinate 765,819,833, forward strand.
TAAAGTTTGCATCTCTGGTACTTTCCTTCAGCAACTCCAAATACAAATGTTTCCTGTCACTGGTGTTCAAGAAGGCAACACATTTGTTTAAGTATCTAGCATTGCATCTCATTACTGCTTTCACATCACCATACAGTATATTGTATTTCTAAAGACCTCCTCTCCCCACCTCCTTACACTCACCCCACCCCCACTCCCACAAAAGAAAGCTGTGCAAACATAAGAATCTTTGTACTAGCAATAAAATTTTCTGTTTGTATCATGCTTTGCTACTCAAAAACAGTGAAAACACAACAGCATTTTCAGTTAGTGGTCTCATTGACTAATACCTGGTGTACAAGTATGAAATACAATTTTCTGTTGTCAAGAATGTGTTAAATTCAGAAGAATGATAGTGATTTAGTCAAAGTATGCCCCATTGTTATACATTTTTCCCAGCTTTTGGGCAATTTGTGAATACCAAGTCAGTAAAGATTTTCCCCTTTTGCTGCAAACTGTTCATCAAGCCCTTTTTTCACATCTTTGTACAAACCAAAGTGCTGCTTAGCAAGCGTGTGACCCATCGATGCAAAAAGTGATAAATGGAAGGAGCCAAGTCTGGTGCATAAGTAGCATGGGGTACAACTCCCCACCCAAGTGCTTCCAACATGCCGCTAACTGGTTTGGCCATAAGTTAAGAAACATTGTCATCAATAAATATGACTGTGTTACCTCTTTGTGTTGTGGCCGTTTTTGATCAGCAAGTGGTTCAAATTAGTCAATTTCTGTTGGTAATGTGTAGTATTAAGTTTCCCCAGGTTTTAACAGCTCATAGTAGACTAGACCCACCTGGTGCCACCAAACACAGAGCATTGTCTTTGTCAAAACATTTCAGTCTTGTGGTCCCTGTGGATGGTTTGCCTTGGTCTACTCATGATTCTTTAGTGCTTGGGATTCTCAAAATAAATCCACTTTTCATCCCCTGTAACTATATAATGCAGAAAGACTTTTTTTTTTTTACTGAGTGAGCAAAGTCTCTCGTGTGTTTTTGCACTTTTCCATTTGCCTGTCATTCAACTCATGTTGTACCCATCTGCTGGTCTTCTGAATCATAGCTGATTGGAAACATTGACTAATGCCCAATTGCTTGGTGAGTTGTTTTTGTGTTTGCGAATCATCTTTGTTCAACATTGCTTCCAGTTCCACATCTTCATATTGTGGTTGTGGTTTTCACGTTCCTTGGTTGCAACATCAAAGTCATCATTTTTGAAACACAAAAACCGTCATTCACATGCATCTTGCAATGGAGCATGTTCACCATAAGCTTCTTGAAATAATCGGTATGATTCAGCAGCAGTTTTTGTCAAATGAAAGCAAAAAGTGATGCTGTCGGCCAGTGCTCCTTGTTTCCTATAAATTTCGACATATTGAACACAAATCTACGCACACACTTTTCCAACTTATCACTTGTGCACATCTGACACTTAGGGATAACACAGCAGAATGATGCAGGATAGAATCTTTATAGCACAAACTGCATTGCTGTGACATCTGTCATCTGAACCCCGCATTTCATACTTCTACACCTGGTATAATGACATCTCTTTCTGCTAGCTTCCCCATTACATCATTTTTTTGCCATTGTTGTTTTGAAGGCACAATAGTTTTCCGTGTTGTATTTACACGTGGGTTGTTATCGGCACAAAAAAAAGGGCAGTTATTTTAGTAGTTATCTAATTTGTTAAAATATTTGATACTGCTCTTGAGCAAAATACATTACTTTATTAAATACTTGGTTTTAACTGTTAGTAGTTTGAAAATAAATATTTTTGTCACCAAAATGCTGCACATCTTCCTTGAATTCATTCATCAACTGTAGAAAATCTTCATCTTCCAGTTTTGTGGAATGGAATGTCGGCCATCAAAAATGTTCCCACTGGCCTTTGGGCCAGATATCCACAGTAGCTTTCCTTCTTCTTTGAAGCTTCAAAGCTGCATCTAAGCTTTTTTGGGAGACGAGACTGCTTTTATGCTTTTCACTCTGTACGAGTTTAAAAATAGCATCTGTTGTAGTATTTACAAAAAAAATCTTATCAAGCGCATAAAACCCTTCACTTTGAAATTCCCATGCTCTGTCAGCCCCATTACTGCAGGCTTTGGTTTCACAGTTGTGAATTAGTTTAGTACACATACACATCACAGAGTTCACCATGTAATGACTGCAGACAGAATTTGTTCTCATGCGAGATTTTTTTTTAGAATTTGGGAGAAAACATCAATACTGGGGGGAGGATGGTGGGCAAAGTTTGAACATCAGTGTGAAACAGGCATGTGGCTGAAAAGCATGTGGCAAGATAGATTGCAACTCAATAAGTACTTGTATGGATGAAACTTCCTGGAAGATTAAAAATGTGTGCCAGACCAAGACTCGAAATCAGGACCATTGCCTTTTGATGGCACATGCTTTACTGATGAGCTACCGAAGTGTGACTCAAGGCGTCTCTTCATAGCTTTACTTTCAGCCATATCTCCTCTCCTGAGTTCCAAACTTCACAGAAGTTCAGTAAAACTTGAAGGACTAATGCTCAAAGAAGAAAGGATATCACTGAAGCACACCTTTGCCAAAGCCTGAGGGGATTGTCTCCACAGTGAATTTTTACTCTGCAGGTGAGTGCACTGACTTGAAACCTCTTGCCAGATTAAAACTGTTTGCCAGAGTACTGGCAGAAGTAAAGCTGTGTGGGGAGGTTCTGAGCTGTGTTTGGATAGCTCAGTCTCTAGACCACTTGGCTGCAAAAGGCAAAGGTCCAGGGTTCAAGTCCCAGGCCAGCAAACAATTCTAATCAGCTAGGAAGTTTCAAATCAGCATATATACTGCTGCAGAGTGAAAATTCATTCTAGAGAGTTTCAATTTTTTCTGTAAATGCAAGAATTGCAGATGACTTTTGAAAATATCAAAACTGCTATGGCGATATTAAATAATTTCATGAATTACTACACACCATAAACTGAGTTTACACTGTGATAGATACTTAGTTTATCATGCTTTTACACATAAATTGAACACTGAAATGATTTGTATAATCGAAAATCAGATCATGTAATATATTTGCATTTTCAGTTATTTTGCTTTTATAAGAAAAACTGGCGTTATTGGTATTGAAACCCTCATTCAACCATGATTATCACAATGATATCATGCACATTATTGTTTAATCTCTGAGCTTGACGGTGAGCTGGCATGAAATGCCTTCAGTAACAACAACCATGTCACAAACATTGCTGCATATAGCCACCACAGCAGGTGCCTGGTTCATGCAGCTGTGCTGATAGCTGTTCAACAACAACAAAGGCTGGGTTTTGCATGGAAATACTGCAAGTGGATGTCCACCAAGTGGCAATAGGTGGCCCTTTTGTGTGTGTCACTTTTTATTCTCCATTGGACAGATGGCCATTGGCTTGGACAGCATGAAACATCTGAAAGCAAACACCTTGCAGCAATCAGAAGAGATCAGGCTGGAGGGTATCCCCTGAGTGATGTCATCATTCTGGAAAGTACAGGGTATCAACACAAGTATGCACCTATTCTTAGGGCCCATGTCCATCCCCGCATGCAGCTTCTTTTTCCTCTGCACATTGGCAGCTACAGGCAGGACAGTGCAATGTGTCACAGCTTGCAGTGTATGTGCATCATTCGAAGAGCACCAGGCTCTGTGGGGGTCACCTCAATCAGGCTGTTTATGCCGTGAATCCTCAACAGAAATCTAGTGCAGCTGGCCATGATATTGGAGTTGGTACGGCTCCACATCCCTTTCGGTACCTTCTGAACCTCATTGATTGTTTTCATGCATGTCTTGCAGCAGTCTGCACTGCAAAAAGGTGGTCATTGAGGCTTTTGACAGGTGGTCACATTATTGTAACTGGACAGTCAATCTATGAAAACAGTTTTGAAAAATGAACTGAATTTCCTTTGTCATGCTGATTCCTTCCAGTGACAGTTTCATTCTGAATGCTTGTATACGGCCTTTTAAATGTGTTACCGGCAGATCCTTAGCCTGAAGTGTCACGTTGATTAGATGGCTGGTTATGTTGGTAAGGAATGCGCGGTCACTTTTGCATGAAGACCAGTTGAGGAACACATGTACACACTTCATAAAGGTATCTATCCACATTTAAAAGAAAAAAATAGTTGATTTAACAGCTAGCCCCTACGAAGCCACTTCACCCTACTGTAATAAGGCAGCCTACTTTACTAGCTGTTGATATCTTCAAGAAAGGTCTATAATAGATGCTTTGAAGTTCATGCTCTCATGTATTATTAATTGTATTAGTTGTAGAAACTATAGTCTGATTGAAATTACTTGATAGTTGACATCTCATATCAGAGCTTGTTTTTCCCAGTCAGAACCCTAAACACCATGCCCAAATTGTTCGCCATTGCCACACTGCCACATCAATTGGACAATTCCATTCTTTCTTGATGTACAGGGTTAGCCAGTAAAACGGGAAGATTTAAATAAGTAACTGATTCTTAAAGAATTTTTTTTTTAATTTAATGGTTATAAATATAGAGTACAAAAGTAGCCATTTACTGTACAGTAAGTGAAAAAAATATTTTTTGAATATAACATCCGCCAAATGCCCTCCATTGGAATCTATGCACTTTGCAGCCAGTCCTGGAAGTTTCCCATGACATTTTGCAGCATATTAACTGGTATTCCTTCAAATTTCGTCCCGAATTCGTTGTTTTAGGGCTGGGATAGTTCTGGGTGGATCATTTTGAAAAACTCTTGTTTTTAAGTAACCCCATAGAAAAAAATCGTAGGTTGTCAAATCTGGAGAGCGAGGGGGCCAAGGGATATCCCCATTTCGGGAAATGACGCCGCCTGGAAACAAATCATTCACAGCAACTCTTGCGGTGAGGCTTATTGCCCCATCTTGTGGAACATTGTGTGTTCATTCACTAGAAAATGGGCGAGTTCTGGCGTAAGAAAGTTCTAGATCATTGCAATGTAACTCTGAGTTAACAGTCACAGCACTTCCATTGATATCCTCAAAGAAAAATGGGCCTGTGATTCCTCTTGCTGACACTGCACACCTAACCGTCACTTTTTGAGCATGAAGAGGTGTTTCATGAAGTGCACAGGGTTTTCCTCCGACCAGTATCTGAAGTTTCGTTTATTAACAAAACCAGAGGTGGAAATGCGCCTCATCACTCATCCACAAGTGGTTTACTTGGTCATCATTTTCTTGAAGTCTTGTGGCCATTTCCCCACAAAATTGTAATCGTTTCTGATAGTCACTTGGTTTGAGAGATCGCAAAATATGTATTTTGTATGGGTGAACATGTAAATCTTGATGAAGAATCCTTCTCACCAACGTGTTACTTATTCCAAAACGTAGAGCATGTTGTTTGGCAGATCGGTGTGGACAGTGCCTGTTGAACAGCAGCAATGTTTTGAAGGGTTTTTGCACTCCCACCTCCTTTTTTAGACGTTGATCCAGTTTGTTCAAGGTTGTTTATCCATGAACGAATTGCACTATCCGAGGAACAGGTCTGTTGCGCGGTATGTTGAAATGGCGTCGAAAAGCACCCCGCGTTTTCACCAAACTCTCACCATTCGTATAACACGCTTTAACGGCATAGCCGCAATGTTCACCCTTCCAACGATCCATCGCAACTAAAAGGCGGGACATGCAGGTAGAATGGAGCTGGCACCATTACCCCCACCACTCACATTGCAGCTGTCAAGGCCATCTCCAGTCTGCCCGTTTCACAGGCTAACCCTGTATTTGTATCCCGAATTATGGGTGTGGCACTTTTATTTTGTATTTCAGCATACATGATAACCACACCACAAACAATACACGCATCTAACAATGCTAATTAAATACACATGTTTCATACATAGCAGAAACGAAACAGTACAGGATATTTCACACAAGAAACGATTCAGTGTCATGTAAGAGGTTATCATAATCACAGAGATTGGCTTACATTAGATAAGCTCGGAGCTTGATTCACTGTTGCACTTTTGCGCAGTTGTTGACATAATAGCCTGCTGTACTGAAGGACATAGGTTCGAACCTCAATTGCCACGAAATGTTATTTCTTAATATAATCGGAGTAGTTTAACGTTTTTATTCAATTAGTTCAAATGAATTTTTTCTAATTCATTGCCATTTCATTTTCATCATCGTATTGCCTTTTTTATTTGTTAACATTCTATCTGTCATTCATTTTTTGTCCCGAGTTTGCATACGCCCTCTGAAATCTGCAACCAAGTGGCAACAAAGACTACCCATTGGTTGTGATAATGCAGCAGCTCTTGTAGCCAGTGAGATGATAGTTTCAGGTAACCAGTGATAGCAGGAAATTAACATTCTTTTAGTGCTGAAACTAATCTTCTTCTCTCTTGAGTTTGTTAGTGAAGGTGAACTGTAATAGCCGTGAACAAACCAATCGTGATTTTAGCTCTGCTGCAGATTATTGACCACTACTTTCTTGGATACATTGCACATCACGAGGCCGTGGTTAGCTTAGGACACTAGTTTAAATCCAGGGCTACAAAATGCGTCTCCTGTGCAGCTCACTTATTGGTCACTTAGAATTGGCTGCCGACATAGCATCTCGCATTTCCAACATGCCTATAGTGTGTTTAAAATAAGTTAAGACTTTCGACAGTTCAGTACGGAGCGAGTGCAGGGCAGCATAGTTGCCAGCGTGTGCTGCGTGCATCAGCAGGTGATCACAGTATAATGCCAGTCCTATTCAGTGCAGAACCTGGCAGGGCAGCTAGACTGTGTGAACAGCAAGCTGGCCAATCTGCTATCATTCTAAAACGACTTTAAAGAAACTGTCAGGTAATAAATTCTCATTCTCGCTCATTTTATAGTTTAATTCGTCAGTTTCGTGATGACAGCCTATCATGTCGTTAATGCTCATAGTCATTGCGGTGTTTTGATTATTGGTAAATTAATGCAAGAAATTCGTAGTTTGTAGCGAAAAACAGGTGTCGCTATGAGTTTGTGTTTGGTTTGTGATAGGTTGTGTTGCTGTGGATTAAATGTAGGTAATATATTGAATTATTCCTTAAACTTGGAAGGATACAGCTGTCTGTATCCAATCTCGAGAAAATAGAATGTATGTAAAGTGATCAATCAGGAACTCGTGTGTCAGTGAAAAAGCTAAAATATCGTAAATTCTGCGTATGTTATAAATGTTTAGAAATATCGATTCAAGATTTTGGCAGATGACAGTGCGCAAAGACGAGTGTTTTGCCTTGTGATTAATATACGAAACTTCCATATCTATTGCGATATTAAAAAAACTACAGATTTTTCAATCAAATAATGTAATTATTGAGGTCCACCGATAGCTGGTGAGACGAGAATAGCTGTGGGGTTTGTGACAATAAACTGATGAAGTTCCGCGTTTATTTTTATAATGAGAATGAGCTGTTTCGTAATCTATTGATCTGACTTGCAATAAGTTGTTAGTTTAATAATACACTATTTCAGGATTCTGTCGCAATATCAAATGCATTACAACGTTGATGAAAATTTATAAACTCTGCTATGTTCTGACAAAAGAAGCAGATTTTAACATAGCAACAAGAGAATTGCGTATTCCTTAGCGCTCGTCACAGTCCTTCATGAAGGCCTTCTCAACTACCTTCCTGGTATGGCTGACGTCTCAAACACCAGTCCTGTCGTGTAACATTTGCAGTGGCTTCTTTTGAAAACATTTGAACTGCAGTGAGAATAAATTTCTTCCTGTTTTTGCCACATTGCTTTTAACCTAGGACCATATACTCTGTCGGATTTAAATGAGCATGATGTGGAGGAAGCCCTTTATTGTTAGCCAGTCCGTCGACCTATTAGTGTCGAATTTTGACTTGTACAACACTAAAAGTTCCATTAACTTCGAATTATACACGCCGTGTTAAGCTTTCTCATGGAACATTCTTTGTACCCAGAGCGAAATATGTTTCCCTTCTTCCACTGCACTGTTGGAGCTAAATGCATCACAACGTAGTGGTATGGCGTTTTGCCCAGGACTACTGTCGAATTCCCAGGAATGTTTTGTGGCAGTACTTAGTATTCTCAGCCGATGAACGTGTTCTTGGACGACGCTTTTATCGCAAATCTCGTATTCAAATGTGCTGCACCGTTGTTACTAATGCGCCGCCAACAAAAAACACTTGTTCACAATATCTGACAGCTACAGAACATTTCATTGCGAGAAAATACGACTTTACTACGAGAGCTGACAAAGGATGATGCATCTAATGTGTGTCACCAGGTGTTATTATTTACTTATGGTGTGGTAAACAGGGGGCACTTAATCAGCCAAACGGCGGCATGGTAGGGAGAGCCGGCTCGCCGTTGGTGTTACCTGGGCAATGGTGGCTCACTCCCTCCAGTCAGCCAAACGTCAAAAGTCGCAAATAATTTTAAACATACTATAGTGGTGCCCATTTCCAACTTCGCTCCATGTTACACATTAACACCGTTTGTGAAGTGACTAGCCCTCTTTGTGTTTTATCTATAACTGAGGGGTAGCTGGCAGCCGATGTGGCAACACTGTAGCGGCAAGTGACAGACGTCAGCTTTGAAGTAATTTGAAATGGAAAGTACACTCAGTACATGTTTCAGAGAGAATGTCTCTGGTTTTATGATTAAGAAATGTTTTGTTAGGGTGTAGTCAGTTCTGACAGTAAACTTTTTTCTTACACTTCCTTGACAGCTACTAGCGATGTCTTCAATGCTACTACCATGACCAGGGCAACTTCACGACCTCAGGTTCCAAGTTACGTGTCTGATGAAAATGGCTGATTACTCAATAACACTCTGCTTGCAAAAATTTATAAGCTGACTGCACGTCGTCTGCCACATCGTGTATGCGACACATGGTTGGCATGTTTGACAATGGCACCTTGCAAAACGGAAGTTTTCTCTGCATTCTCACTGCCTGCCACAATCCTCACCACTGCTTCATCCCCTCACTCACTCCCCACATCATACCCCATTCTGTTCACCTCCACCACTCCCTCCCCTACCTACACAACCTCCCACTCCAACCCTCTCCATCGCTCTCTTTCCACAATGCCATCCCTTCCTCACAACCTTCCCTCCATCACTCCCCCTTCCACCAGTACCCCTTCACCCGCTCCCCCTTCACCCGCTCTCTGCTCTGTCCCCCTTTGACCAATCTCCACCCCATACCCTGCCCCCTTTGACCACTCCCCACCCCATACCCTGCCCCCTTTGACCACTCCCCACCCCATACCCTGCCCCCTTTGACCACTCCCCACCCTAGTCCTCCTGTGTCTCACACACACCCAGTCCTTCTCCCCCACATGCTTAACCCCTAACACTCCCACTTAATCCCCATCACCTGCATCCCACATCACTCCATCTAACCCAACCTTCCTGTCACCTACCCCATCTCATTCTCCTTCATCCTCTCATTGTCCTCGCTCTACCTGTCTGGCAGTGCCTCCTATGGCACTGTGAACACCTCCCCTATGCCATTGTCCCCATTCTTCCCCATCTGGCAGTGTCCACCCCTCTCCCCGACTGGCACTGCGTGGCAGTGTCCACCCCTCTCTTCAGTCATCATCCATCCGCCTCCACTGTACCCACTCCTCACTGTTCTCTTCATGCACACTTGTTCCCTCTGCACCCTCCACCTGTCTGAACTCCATCCATGTACCCAATCAGCTCTGCCCCACGTCCTCTCTGTCCTTGACTCTCCACCTAATGCCCTGTTACATCCTTGGCCCTTGCTCTCCATGCCCACACATACTCCTCCCGTCACATACCCCTCCACACCCATCCTCCTCCTACCATTATAACTTGCTTCTCACCCACGGCCTCACTGTATGCAACCCTCCCTGGCTCTACCTTAAATCACCCCACTCACATATCACACCCTCACATATCACTTCCATTCCACCCTTCTCTCCCCCTTGATCCTTCTCATTTCTCCCTCTGTGTTGTTTTCCTTCATCCCTAGTTTTTTACTCACATCCCCTTCACCCCCTCAAACCTCCACACACCTACCCTGACCCCACACCGATGCCCTCCCACCCTCAACAACAACAACAACCAACCACACACACACACACACACACACACACACACACACACACACCTCCTCTGCTGTCCCTCTCCACCACCCACCCCACATGCTTCCCACCCAATGATTCCTTGCCCACAAGACTCCCATTCAACCACCACCTCCACACCCTCCCTACCCAAATCCCACAATACTTAAACTCAAACCCCACCATATCACTCCTCTCTCCTAACTCCCTATCTAAGTTCTATTTACCCCAATCCCTCCCTTCTACACTCACAATGCTCTACCCCATCCTCCCTCTACCCCCCACAATGCTCTTCCACAATACCCCTCTACCCCCCCCCCCCCCCCGCAACACCCTCTGTCGAAACCCCTCCCCACCGAACCCCAATCCCCCTCTACCCTAAACACCCCCTCCATCCTACCCCTCCCCTCCTCTCATCCCATCCTACCCTATGCTCCTCTCCTACCACCCCAACCCACCTCCCTCCCCTTCCTCCCCCCACCCACTTCTTCCTCCCCTTCCTTCCCCCACCCTCTGCTTCCTCCCCCACCCTCTGCTTCCTCCCCCACCCTCTGCTTCCTCCCCCACCCTCTGCTTCCTCCACCACCCTCTGCTTCCTCCCCCACCCTCTGCTTCCTCCCCCACCCTCTGCTTCCTCCCCCACCCTCTGCTTCCTCCCCCACCCTCTGCTTCCTCCCCCACCCTCTGCTTCCTCCCCCACCCTCTGCTTCCTCCCCCACCCTCTGCTTCCTCCCCCACCCTCTGCTTCCTCCCCCACCCTCTGCTTCCTCCCCCACCCTCTGCTTCCTCCCCCACCCTCTGCTTCCTCCCCCACCCTCTGCTTCCTCCCCCACCCTCTGCTTCCTCCCCCACCCTCTGCTTCCTCCCCCACCCTCTGCTTCCTTCCCCACCCTCTGCTTCCTCCACCACACCCTCCCTCTCCCACCCACTCCCGCCCCGCCCTCTCCCCCCTCGTACCCTCTCTCCTTTCCCCTCCCATCTCTGCCATTCCTCTCCCCCTCTCCCTCTCTCTCCTCTCCCCCTCTCCCTCTCTCTCCTCTCCCCCTCTCCCTCTCTCTCCTCTCCCCCTCTCTCCTCTCCCCCTCTCCCTCCCTCTCCCTCTCTCTCCTCTCTCTCCTCTCCCCCTCTTCCTCTCTCTCCTCTCCCCCTCTCCCTCTCTCTCCTCTCCCCCTCTCCCTCTCTCTCCTCTCCCCCTCTCTCCTCTCTCCCCCTCTCCCTCTCTCTCCTCTCTCCCCCTCTCCCTCTCTCTCCTCTCTCCCCCTCTCCCTCTCTCTCCTCTCCCCCTCTCCCTCTCTCTCCTCTACCCCTCTCCCTCTCTCTCCTCACCTCTCTCCCTCTCTCTCCTCTACCTCTCTCCTCACCTCTCCCCTCACCTCTCTCCCTCTCCCCTCACCTCTCTCCCTCTCCCCTCACCTCTCTCCCTCTCCCCTCACCTCTCTCCCTCTCCCCTCACCTCTCTCCCTCTCCCCTCACCTCTCTCCCTCTCCCCTCACCTCTCTCCCTCTCCCCTCACCTCTCTCCCTCTCCCCTCACCTCTCTCCCTCTCCCCTCACCTCTCTCCCTCTCCCCTCACCTCTCTCCCTCTCCCCTCACCTCTCTCCCTCTCCCCTCACCTCTCTCCCTCTCCCCTCACCTCTCTCCCCTCTCACGCTCCCCTCTCTCCCTCTCCCCCTCTCCCCACTCATGACCAGCCCACACGCCGTCCCCTCTCCCCTCCCCCTCTCCTCTCTCACCCTCACCTCCCCATCCCCTCACCCTCTCCCCCACATACCTGCCCACACCCCTCCCCTCTCCTCTACCCTCACCTCCCCATCCCCTCACCCTCTCCCCCACATACCTGCCCACACCCCTCCCCTCTCCTCTCCCCTCACCCCCTCCCCTATCCCCCTCATCGCATCCCCTCCCCTCCCTCAGACTCTGCCCCACTCCCCTCTGCCCCACTCCCCTCTGCCCCACTCCCCTCTGCCCCACCTCTCCCCCTACCCACATTCGCCCTCCCCTCCCCCTTCTAACCCCTCCCCCTACTACCCCCAAACCTTCCTTCTCCTGTCCTGCCCCCTCTCCCTTCTCCCCCCTCCACCTCGTACCCCTTCCCACTTATCCATCCCCATATCCCACCTCCTCCCCCTCACCTACAATCCCTCCCTCCCTTACCCCTCTCCTACCCCCTACCCTCACCTACGCCCTCCCCTACACCCTCCCCCTCACCAACGCTCTACCCCTCACCTACCCCCTACCCCCCTACCCCTCACCTACCCCCCTACCCCTCACCTACCCCCCTACCCCTCACCTACCCCCCTACCCCTCACCTACCCCCTACCCCTCACCTACCCCCTACCCCTCACCTACCCCCTACCCCTCACCTACCCCCTACCCCTCACCTACCCCCTACCCCTCACCTACCCCGTACCCCTCACCTACCCCCTACCCCTCACCTACCCCCTACCTACCCCCTACCCCTCACCTACCCCCTACCCCTCACCTACCCCCTACCCCTCACCTACGCCCTACCCCTCACCTACGCCCTACCCCTCACCTACGCCCTACCCCTCACCTACGCCCTCCCCCTCACGTACGCCCTCCCCCTCACGTACGCCCTCCCCCTCACGTACGCCCTCCCCCTCACGTACGCCCTCCCCCTCACGTACCACCTCCCCCTAACATTCCCCCTCCACTCCCCCTTCTACCCCCAAACCTTCCTTCCCCTCTCCCATCCTGCCCCCTCTTCCTTCTCCCCCCTCCACCTCATACCCCTTCCCACTTATCCATCCCCATGTCCCACCTTGTCCCCCTCACCTACAATCTCTCCCTCCCTTACCCCTTACCCCTCTCCTGCCCCCTCCCCCTCACCTACCCCTCCCCCTCTCCTACCCCCTCCCCCTCACCTACCCCCTACCCCTCACCCTCCCCCTCACCTACGCCCTCCCCCTCACCTACGCCCTCCCCCTCACCTACGCCCTCCCCCTCACCTACGCCCTCCCCCTCACCTATCGCCTCCCCCTCACCTACCTCCCCCAAACCTACCACCTCCCCCTAACCTTCCCCCTCCCCTCCCCCTTCTAACCCCTCCCCCTACTACCCCCAAACCTTCCTTCCCCTCTCCCGTCCTGCCCCCTCTCCCGTCCTGCCCCCTCTCCCGTCCTGCCCCCTCTCCCGTCCTGCCCCCTCTCCCGTCCTGCCCCCTCTCCCGTCCTGCCCCCTCTCCCGTCCTGCCCCCTCTCCCGTCCTGCCCCCTCTCCCGTCCTGCCCCCTCTCCCGTCCTGCCCCCTCTCCCGTCCTGCCCCCTCTCCCGTCCTGCCCCCTCTCCCGTCCTGCCCCCTCTCCCGTCCTGCCCCCTCTCCCGTCCTGCCCCCTCTCCCGTCCTGCCCCCTCTCCCGTCCTGCCCCCTCTCCCGTCCTGCCCCCTCTCCCGTCCTGCCCCCTCTCCCGTCCTGCCCCCTCTCCCGTCCTGCCCCCTCTCCCGTCCTGCCCCCTCTCCCGTCCTGCCCCCTCTCCCGTCCTGCCCCCTCTCCCGTCCTGCCCCCTCTCCCGTCCTGCCCCCTCTCCCGTCCTGCCCCCTCTCCCGTCCTGCCCCCTCTCCCGTCCTGCCCCCTCTCCCGTCCTGCCCCCTCTCCCGTCCTGCCCCCTCTCCCGTCCTGCCCCCTCTCCCGTCCTGCCCCCTCTCCCGTCCTGCCCCCTCTCCCGTCCTGCCCCCTCTCCCGTCCTGCCCCCTCTCCCGTCCTGCCCCCTCTCCCGTCCTGCCCCCTCTCCCGTCCTGCCCCCTCTCCCGTCCTGCCCCCTCTCCCGTCCTGCCCCCTCCACCTCGTACCCCTTCCCACTTATCCATCCCCATATCCCACCTCCTCCCCCTCACCTACAATCTCTCCCTCCCTTACCCCCTCCCCCTCTCCTACCCCTTATCCATCTCCTACCTTCTACCCCTCACCTACCCCCTCCCTTTCACCTAACCCCTACCCCTCACCTACCCCCTGCCCCCTGCCCCTCTCATACCTGCTCACCCTCTCATACCTGCTCACCCTCTCATACCTGCTCACCCTCTCATACCTGCTCACCCTCTCATACCTGCTCACCCTCTCATACCTGCTCACCCTCTCATACCTGCTCACCCTCTCCTATCCCCTTACCCCCTCACCCTCCCACTCCCTGCCTTCTCCCACTCCCTGCGCCCTCCACAAAAGCTCCCCCTTTACTCTTCCCCCCTCTATACCTCACCCTTTACTCTTACCCTCATTACCTCACCCCCTTTACATCTACCTGGGCCCCTCCACCCATGTACCCAATCAGCTCTGCCCGACATCCTCTCTGTCCTTGACTCTCCACCTATTGCCCTGTTACATCCTTGGCCCTTGCTCTCCATGCCCACACCATACTCCTCCCGTCACATACCCCTCCACACCCATCCTCCTCCTACAATTATAACTTGCTTCTCGCCCACGGCCTCACTGTATGTCAACCCCCCCTGGCTCTACCTTAAATCACCCCACTCACATATCACATATGCCACGCTCACATATCACTCCCATTCCACCCTTCTCTCCCCCTTAATCCTTCTCATTTCTCCCTCTGTGTTGTTTTCCTTCATCACTAATTTCTTACTCACATCCCCTTCACCCCCTCAAACCTCCACACACCTACCCTGACCCCACACTGATGCCCTCCCACCCTCAACAACAACCAACCCCCCCCCCCCCCCACCACACACACACACACACCTCTGCTGTCCCTCTTCACCATCCACCCCACATGCTTCCCACCCAATGATTCCTTGCCGACCACCACCTCCACACCCTCCCTACCCAAATCCCACAATACTTAAATTCAAACCCCACCATATCACTTCTCTCTCCTAACTCCCTATCTAAGTTGCTCTCCCCCCTCCTACCCTCTCCCCCCTCCTACCCTCTCCCCCCTCCTACCCTCTCCCCCCTCCTACCCTCTCCCCCCTCCTACCCTCTCCCCCCTCCTACCCTCTCCCCCCTCCTACCCTCTCCCCCCTCCTACCCTCTCCCCCCTCCTACCCTCTCCCCCCTCCTACCCTCTCCCCCCTCCTACCCTCTCCCCCCTCCTACCCTCTCCCCCCTCCTACCCTCTCCCCCCTCCTACCCTCTCCCCCCTCCTACCCTCTCCACCCTCCTACCCTCTCCACCCTCCTAGCCCCTCCACTCTCCTACCCTCTCATCCCTCCCTCCCACTCCCTCTCCTCTCTGCCCCTGCGTCACCTCCCCTCTCACCCTTCCCCTCTCACCCTTCCCCTCTCACCCTTCCCCTCTCACCCTTCCCCTCTCACCCTTCCCCTCTCACCCTTCCCCTCTCACCCTTCCCCTCTCACCCTTCCCCTCTCACCCTTCCCCTCTCACCCTTCCCCTCTCACCCTTCCCCTCTCACCCTTCCCCTCTCACCCTTCCCCTCTCACCCTTGCCCTCTCACCCTTGCCCTCTCACCCTTGCCCTCTCACCCTTGCCCTCTCATCCTTGCCCTCTCACCCTTGCCCTCTCACCCTTGCCCTCTCACCCTTGCCCTCTCACCCTTGCCCTCTCACCCTTGCCCTCTCACCCTTGCCCTCTCACCCTTGCCCTCTCACCCTTGCCCTCTCACCCTTGCCCTCTCACCCTTGCCCTCTCACCCTTGCCCTCTCACCCTTGCCCTCTCACCCTTGCCCTCTCACCCTTGCCCTCTCACTCCTCCCCCTCTCACTCCTCCCCCTCTCACTCCTCCCCCTCTCACTCCTCCCCCTCTCACTCCTCCCCCTCTCACTCCTCCCCCTCTCACTCCTCCCCCTCTCACTCCTCCCCCTCTCACTCCTCCCCTCTCACCCCTCCCCTCTGCCATTCCTGTCCCCTCGCCTCTCCCCCTCCCCCCTCTCCATCTTCTTTCCCCTCTCCTAACCTCTCTCCCTCTTTCCTCACCCCCTCCCCTGCCCTCCCCCTCCCCCTCTCGCCAACCCACTTCCTCTCCCCCCTCTCCGCCCCTCTCGCCAACCCCTCTCCCCTCCCCCTCTCCTCCCCCAACACCCACACCTCCCCCCTCCCCCAACACCCTCCCCTCCCCCTCTCCCCCTCCCGTCCCCTTCTCCCCCAGCCCCCTCCCCCTTTCCCCTCTCCCCCTTTCCCCTCTCCCCCTCCCCCTCTCCCGCTCCCCTTCTCCCGCTCCCCCTTTCCCCTCTCCCCCTCCCCCTCTCCCGCTCCCCTTCTCCCGCTCCCCCTCTCCCCTCCCCCTCTCCCCACTCATCACCTGCCTTCACCTGCGCTTCTCTCCCCCTCGCCTCTCTCCCCCTCTCCTCTCTCCCTCTCCCCCTCTCCTCTCTCCCCCTCTCCTCTCTCCCTCTCCCCCTCTCCTCTCTCCCTCTCCCCCTCCCTTCACCCCTTCCTTCCCCACTCCCCTCTCCCCCACTCCCCTCCCCTCTCCCCCTTCTCTCTGCCCCACTCCTCTCCCCTCTCCCCCTTCACTCACCTCTCCCCCTACCCACATTCCCCTCCCACTCCTCTCCCGCTTCTAACCCCTCCCCCTACTACCCCCAACACTTCCTCCCCCTCCCCCCTCCTGCCCCCTCCCCCCTCCTGCCCCCTCCCCCCTCCTGCCCCCTCCCCCCTCCTGCCCCCTCCCCCCTCCTGCCCCCTCCTGCCCCCTCCCCCCTCCTGCCCCCTCCCCCCTCCTGCCCCCTCCCCCCTCCTGCCCCCTCCCCCCACCTGCCCCCTCTCCCCTCCTGCCCCCCTCCCCCCTCCTGCCCCCCTCCCCCCTCCTCCCCCCTTCCCCCTCCTGCCCCCTCTCCCCTCCTGCCCCCTCTCCCCTCCTGCCCCCTCTCCCCTCATGCCCCCTCTCCCCTCATGCCCCCTCTCCCCTCATGCCCCCTCTCCCCTCCTGCCCCCTCTCCCCTATTGCCCCCTCTCCCCTCCTGCGCCCTCTCCCCTCCTGCCCCCTATTGCCCCCTCTCCCCTCCTGCCCCCTATTTCCCCCTCTCCCCTCCTGCGCCCTCTCCCCTCCTGCCCCCTATTGCCCCCTCTCCCCTCCTGCGCCCTCTCCCCTCCTGCCCCCTATTGCCCCCTCTCCCATCCTGCCCCCTATTGCCCCCTCTCCCCTCCTGCCCCCTATTTCCCCCTCTCCCCTCCTGCCCCCTATTTCCCCCTCTCCCCTCCTGCCCCCTATTTCCCCCTCTCCCCTCCTGCCCCCTATTTCCCCCTCTCCCCTCCTGCCCCCTATTTCCCCCTCTCCCCTCCTGCCCCCTATTTCCCCCTCTCCCCTCCTGCCCCCTATTGCCCCCTCTCCCGTCTCTTTCCCCCTCTCCCGTCTCTTTCCCCCTCTCCCGTCTCTTTCCCCCTCTCCCGTCTCTTTCCCCCTCTCCCGTCTCTTTCCCCCTCTCCCGTCTCTTTCCCCCTCTCCCGTCTCTTTCCCCCTCTCCCGTCTCTTTCCCCCTCTCCCGTCTCTTTCCCCCTCTCCCGTCTCTTTCCCCCTCTCCCGTCTCTTTCCCCCTCGCCCACCACCTCCCCCTCGCCCACCACCTCCCCCTCGCCCACCACCTCCCCCTCGCCCACCACCTCCCCCTCGCCCACCACCTCCCCCTCGCCCACCACCTCCCCCTCGCCCACCACCTCCCCCTCGCCCACCACCTCCCCCTCTCCCTCTCCTATCCCCACCCCCTCTCCTAACCTCCACCCCCTGTCCTGCACCCTACCTCTCTCCTACCCGCTCAACCTCTCCTATCCGCTCACCCTCCCACTCCCTGCCCCCTCTATACCTCCCCCTTTACTCTTCCCCTCATTATGTCACCCCCTTTACATCTACCTGTCCCCCTCTACCCCTCACACTTCCAGCCCACCCCCTCTACACCAAACAGCTCCCCCCTCTACCTCAACCTAGTCCCCTCTACCCCACCCTACCCCAGCCAAGTCCCCTCTACCCCACCCTACCTCAGCCAACTCTCCCCTGTACCCCACCCTACCTCAGCCATTTCTCCCCTCTACCCCACCCTACCTCAGCCAACTCTCCCCTCTACCCCACCCCCTCTACCCCCTCCCTCTCTACCCCCTCCCTCTCTACCCCCTCCCTCTCTACCCCCTCCCTCTCTACCCCCTCCCTCTCTACCCCCTCCCTCTCTACCCCCTCCCTCTCTACCCCCTCCCTCTCTACTCCTCCTCCTTTCTCTGTACCCATCCCCCTCCCTCTGTTCCCCTACCCCTACTCCCCCCTCTCCCCCCTCTGTACCCTGACCCATACACCACCCCCTGTACCCCTACCCCTACACCTCCCCCTGTACCCCTACCTCTCTCCATCGTCCCCTCCCTCCCCCCTTATTGCCTCTGTCCCACCACTGTGAAAAACATAGATGTGATTAGTGTGACTACTGAAGCTGCAAATGATGACAGTAGTATGGCATACATAAGGAAGAAGAGTACTTCATTGGCAGAGCGTCATTTATACTCAGGGGTGAGTCATGTGAAGAGGTGTCTGTGATTATGGCCATACGATAGGAATTAACAGACTTTGATCTACAGTGTCAAGAGTGTCCTAAGAATACCAAATTTCATGTGTTGCATCTCATCAAGGGGACCACAATGCTGATGGCCTTTACTAAACAACTGAGAGCTGCAGCATTTACAGTTGTCAGTGCTAACAGACAAGCAATACTGTTTGAAATAGCTGTAGAAATCAATGTGGGACATATGACAAATGTACCTGTTAGGACAGTGCAGGACATGTTGTTAATGACCTGTGGCGGCAGGCACAATGCCTTTGCTAACATCACCTGCAGCGCCTCTCCTGGACTGGTGACCATGTTGGTTGGACCCTAAATGACTGGAAAACCATGGCCAGGTCAGATGAGTCCCAATTTCAGTTGGTAATAGCTGATGGTATGGATTGAGTGTGGCACAGATCCCATGAAGCCATGGATCCAAGTTGGTGACTCAATAAAGGTGTGGGCTGTGCTTACATGAAATGGACTGGGTCATCCGATCAAACTGAACCGATAATTGACTGGAAATGGTTACGTTCATCTACTTGGAGACTTTATGCAGCCATTCATGGACTGCATGTTCCAAAACAGTGGAATTTTTATGGATGACACTGGACCATATTTGTTTGTGATGGGTTTGAACAACATTCTGGACAGTTGCAGTGAATGATTCAGCTACACGGATCACCTAACTTGAATCCCACCATACACATATGAGACATAAGCGAAAGGCCAGTTTGTGAACGAAATCCTTCACTGGCAACACTTCTGAAATTGTAGATGGCTATAGAAGCAGCACGACTCATTATTTCTGCAGTTGACTTCCAGTGACCTGAGGCATATCACATTGAGTAACTGGATTATGCCTGGAAAAAAGAGATCCGACATAATATTAGGTGATATCTCATGACTTTTGTTACCTCATTGTATGATGATGCTGTATTTCCTCTCTGATGGCCTGTACGGAAATCTCGCCATTGTACAATGTCTGATCTGCAGTCTGTTGCCTTCTTATAGTTCTTTTCCACATCACTGTATGGGGCTATAAATATAAGGTATGTTGGGGAGATGACTGGTGTTTGTGACAGCAGCAGCATCTGTATGTGACAGTAGCAGTATCTGTAGGTGACAGCAGTGGAGTATCTTTGTTTGGGTTTCCCCTGTCTGATGACAGTTGTTTGATTTGATGATGCAGATTAATTGTGGACCTTTGTCAGACATATTGGCTGTCACTAAAATCCATATTCAATTACAGCTGTCCGTAATTCCTAACATTGTGTACAGAACTCTCTTTGTATAGAAATGGAGTAGTTCAGACAAGAAGAGTCTCATTGTAATGTGAAACTGACACGGAGAAGAGAATTGCACAAAGAACTGAAGAAAACCAATAGACAAGGGAAAATAAACATTTTTTGTGGTCCATCATTTGTTGCCTTCCCATATGTTGCATAGCAGTAACATAAATTATTACATTTTAGTTCAGCTGCATCACCTCGAGCAAATGAATGTAACAGCATTTATTATCAACATTAGGAAAAAGGATTTGTGCAGTATGTAACTTCCAGTTTTCGTCCTTCACTGGTGTTGAATTAAGATTTCCAGGATTTTCAGCAAGCTGAATGTGTGTGACTGGGCAATGTTTCATTGATATACCAAATCCACAAGGTGCCGCTGATGCACTGACCTGTCACGGGAGTTAATCCTCTCTTTATACATAACCCCTACTTCCACCACTCGTCCCACTGTGGTCCAGTCAGCAGTATTCCATTATTCCGTCTGCCACAAAGTCATTTGCCTCCCTGGCCACACCACGGGAGGAGTGCCTGGCTAAGGATGGCAGTGAAGCTTATTTGCCCTGGTACCTTGTATGTACAAGAGTTGATGGGGAATTTTTCATGTCCATGAAGCATCAGTTTTTTGTGAAGCATTTGGAGGATAAATTTGGGGAGGTGAAAGGCTTGTCCAAAATGCACTCTAGGTCAGTTTCGATAAAAACAGCATCCTCTGCCCAGTCACGGGCATTACTCGCTTGTGGCAAGTTGCGGGATGTTTCTTTTACCATCACGCCTCATAAGAGCTTAAATATGGTTCACAGTATTGTGTTCCACAGGGACCGTCATTTGCAGTCTGATGACGAGTGGTGCCCCAGTTTCGAGCAGCGAGGTGTTCATTTCAACTGGCGCATCCATTGGGGTACAAGGGATAACCAAGTTGTCACCATTGCCTTCATCTTGGTCTTCGAGGGTGACACGATGCCCAAAAAGGTCAAGGTGATGGTCTACTGCTGTGGCGTCAATCCATATACCCCTTCCCCGATGCGGTACTTTTAGTGCTTTAAGTTCAGTCATATGTCTTCCTGCCATACTGCCCACCCCACCTGTCGAGATTGTGGACATCGATCACTTCCCAACACTCCATGTGCCCCACCTTCCATCTGTGTCAACTGCAGAGAGCGTCATTCACCTTGCTTGCCAGACTGCAGGATTTTACAAAAAGAGAGGAAAATCATGAAATATAAGACCCTGGACTGACTGACCGACCTACACTGAGGCTAAGAGGAAATTTGAACACCTACATCCTGTGGCTATGACCACCTCATATGCCACCACTACAAGAACAGTTATTGCCCCCATCAGTTCCTCGAATTCCTGTCACCTCTCAGAAACAGGTGACTCCACCTGCCCCCTCGATAGTGGGGGGCACTTCCCTCCCTCTTGCTCCCACACCACCTTCTTAGGGAACAACACTCACCAGCCATTGGGGATTTCAGTCCCCACTTCTGAGCCAGAGAAGCGCAAGTGTTCTTTGGCTCCTCTCGCTGGGAAGGGGTCCCTTGTGTCATTCCCTTCCTAGGTTTCTGCCAGCGGCTGAAGAGCCCAAAAGCAGCTGGTCGTAGGGCTCCACACTCATCCTCAGTCCCGGAGACTGATTCAGTGAAGTCCTCTGTGCCAGGGAAACCCAAGGAACAGCACAAAAAACGAAAAAGCAGACCCAAAAGAACAAGAAATTTGCAGTGACATCCACACCATGGCTACCTGCAAGCTCTGCATCCGAGGATGGCATGTAGATTCTGGTATCCACTTAGAACCTGGATCTCGCCAGAGCCTCAGACACAATGGGTATAGATTGCTCAGGCAAAAAGTCGGTGGCAGCAGGTGACCCGACATAAACTGCCTCATTGAGTGTTCCATGCATTCCTAGTCTCATGATGATGTCATTCTCCATTGGAATTGCGGCGGTTTTTTCCACCGCCTGGATGAGCTATGGTAACTGTTCAAGCTTAACATGTGCTTTCTGCATTGCCCTCCAGGAAACCTGGTTCCTGGCAATGCAGGCCCTTGCCCTCTGCTTCGAAGAACTACCCCCCCAGCCTTTCACACCCGCAAACTGCAGATGGAAAGAAAGTCCTCAGGGAGCTCCTCGGCGCACTTGCTCATTGCCCCAACACTGCTCCTGGGCCAGATCGAATCCACAGTCAGATGTTTTAACATATCTTGTCTGACTAAAAGCGCCATCTCCTCATCACCTTCAACCGGATCTGGTGTAATGGCGTCTTTCCATCGCAATGGCGAGAGAGCACCATTGTTCCAGTGCTCGAACCCGGCTAAAACCCGCTTGATGTGGACAGCTATCGGCCTTCAGTCTCACCAATGGTGTGTAGGCAGTTGGGTTGGGTAGGGTCCTAGAGTCACGTGGCCTGCTGGCTCCATGTCAGAGTAGCTTCTGCCGGGGACACTCTACTACTGATAATCTTGTGTCCCTTTTCCAGACGCCAACACCTTGCTGCCATTATTTTTGGTCCAAGCAAAGTGTATGACACCACCTGGCGACATCATATCCTTGTCACACTATATGGGTGGGATCTCCGTGGCCCGCTTCAGATTTTTATCCACAATTTCCTGTCACTCCATATTTTCCATGTCCAAGTTGGTGCCTCTGATAGTTCCCACCATATCCAGGAGAATGGAGTCCCACAGGGCTCTGGATTGAGTATATCACTATTTTTAGCGGACATTAATGGTATATCAGTAGCTGTAGGACTATCCATCTCACCCTCTCTGTATGCAGATGACTTCTGCATTTCGTACTGCTCCACCAGCACTCGTGTTGCTGAGCCGCGTCTTCAGGGAGCCATCCACAAGGTGCAGTCATGAGGTCTCACCCACAGCTTCCAGTTTTCGGCCACTAAGTCGTGTGTCATGCCCTTCTGTCGGAGTAATACCATTAATCCAGAACCAGAATTTTACTTTCATGACGATCCACACACTGTAGTGGAGACATATCGATTTATGGGACTGGTTTTCGGCACCTGATTGACTTGGCTACCTCACCTTCGTCAGCTTAAGCGGAAGTGCTGGCAGCACCTCAATGACCTCTGCTGCCTGAGCATCACCTACTGGGGTGCAGATCGCTCTAGCTGCTGCACTCTACAGAGCTCTTGTTCAATCCCACCTTGACTATGGGAGTCTACATCTACATCGATGCTCTGCAAATCATATTCAGGTGCCTGGCAGAGGGTTCATCAAACCACCTTCACAATTCTCTATTATTCCAATCTCGTACAGTGTGCAGAAAGAATGAACACACATCTTTCCGTACGAGCTCTGATTTCCGTTATTTTATCACGGTGATCAAAATGTTCAAATGTGTGTGAAATCCTATGGGACTTAACTGCTAAGGTCATCAGTCCCTAAGCTTACACACCACTTAACCTAAATTATCCTGAGGACAAACAGAAACACACCCATGCCCGAAAGAGGACTCGAACCTCCACCGGGACCAGCCGCACAGTCCACGACTGCAGCGCCTAAGACCACTTGGCTAATCCCGCAAGGCGCTATCTTGGTGATCGTTCATCCCTATGTAGGTCGGTGTCAGCAAAATATTTTCACATTCGGAAGAGAAAGTTGGTGATCGGAATTTCGTGAGGAGATTCTGTCACAACGAAAAACGCGTTTCTTTTAATGATTTTCAGCCCAGATCCTGTATCATTTCTGTAACACACTCTCCCATATTTCGCGATAATACAAAACGTGTTGCCTTTCTTTGAACTTTTTCAATGTACTCCGTCAGTCCTATCTGGTAAGGATCCCACACTGAGCAGCAAAGTTCTAAAAGAGAACGGACAAGCATAGTGTAAGCAGTCTCCTTAGTAGGTCGGTTACATTTTCTAAGTGTCCTGCCAATAAAACGCAGTCTTTGGTTAGCCTTCCCCACAACATTGTCTGTGTGTTTCTTCCAGTTTAAGTTGTTCATGATTGTAATACCTAGGTATTCAGTTGAATTTATGGCTTTTAGATTAGACTGATTTATCGTGTAACCAAAGTTTGAGTTTCTTTTATCACTCATGTGGATGACCTCACACTTCTCGCTATTTAGGGTCAACTGCCACTTTTTGCATCATTCAGATATCTTTTCTGAATCGTTTTGCAATTTGTTTTGATCTTCTGATGAGTTTATTAGTCGCTAAACGACAGCGTCATCTGCAAACAACCTAAGACGGCTACTCAGATTGTCTCCCAAATAGTTTATATAGATAAGGAACAGCAAAGGGCCTATAACACTACCTTGGAGAACGCCAGAAATCACTTCTGTTTTACTCGATGACTTTCTGTCAGTTACCACGAACTGTGACCTCTCTGACAGGAAATCACAAATCCAGTCACATAAATGAGACGATATTCCATAAGCATGAATTTCACTATGAGCCACTTGTGTGGTACAGTGTCAAAATTGTTCTGGAAATCCAGAAATACAGAATCGATCTGAAGTCCCTTGTCAATAGCACTCAACACTTGCATGTGAATAAAGAGCCAGTTGTGTTTCACAGGAACAATGTTTTCTAAACGCATGTTGACTGTGTGTCAATAGACAGTATTCTTCGAGGTAATTCATAATGTTCGAACACATTATATTATCTAAAATCCTGCTGCGTATCGACATTAACGATATGGGCCTGTAATTTAGTGGATTACTCATACCACCTTTCTTGAATATTGGTGTGACCTGTGCAGCTTCCCAGTCTTTGGGTATGGATCTTTTGTCGAGTGAACGGTTGTATATGTTTAATAAGTATGGAGCCAATGCATCAGCATACTCCAAAAGGAACCTGATTGGTATACAATCTGGACCAGAAGACTTGCTTTTATTGAGTGCGTTAAGTTGCTTCACTACTCCGAGGATATTTACTTCTATGTTACTCATGTTGGCAGCTGTTCTTGATTCGAATTCTGGAGTATTTTTTTCTTCTTCTTCTTCTTCTTCTTCTTCTTTTGTGAAGGCATTTCGTAAGGCTGTGTCTAGTAACTCTGCTTTGGCAGCACTGTCTTCGATAGTATCTCCATTGCTATCGCGCAGAGAAGGCATTGATTGTGTCTTGCCGCTAACATACTTCACATATGACCAGAATCTCTTTGGATTTTCTGCCAGGTTTCGAGACAAAGTTTCATTGTGGAAACTGTTATAGGCATCTCGCATTGAAGTCTGTGCTAAATTTCGAGCTTCTGTAAAAGATCGCCAATCTTGAGGATTTTGCGCCTGTTTAAATGTGGCACGTTTGTTTCGTTGTTTCTGCAACAGTGTTCTAACCCGTTTTGTGTACCAAGGAGGATCAGCTCCGCCGTTTAATTTATTTGGTACAAATCTCTCAATTGCTGCCGATACTGTTTCTTTGAATTTAAGCCACATCTGGTCTACACTTCTATTATTAATTTGGAGTGAGTGGAGATTGTCTTTCAGGAAGATGCTTTTTTGGAGAGGTATATTTTTCGCTTGTTTTTCGAGGATATAGGGATGACAATATTCAGTTTCGCTACAATAACTCTGTGTTCACTAATCCCTGAATCTGTTTCGATGCTCGGCATTATCTCTGGATTATTTTTTGCTAAGAGGTCAAGTGTGTTTTCACAACCATTTACTATCCCATGGTCTCATGAACTAACTGCTCGAAATAATTTTCAGAGAATGCGTTTAGCACAATTTTGGATGATATTTTGTGCATACCTCCGGAATTAAACAGGAATTTTCGCCAACACATTGAGTGTAAATTAAAGTCACCGCCAACTATTATCGTATGAGTTGGGTACGTGTTTGAAATCAAATTCAAGTTTTCTTTGAACCGTTCAGCAACTGTGTCATCTGAATTGGGAGGTCGGTAAAAGGATCCAATTATTATTTTATTCTGGTTGCCAACAATGACCTCTGCCTATACTAATTCACAGGAAGTATTTACTTCATTTTCGCAACAAGATAAACTACTACTGACAGCAACAAACATGTCACCACCAACTGTGTTTAGCCTATCCTTTCAGAACACCGTTGGGTTCTTCGCAAAAGTTTCAGCTGAGCTTATATCCGGCTTTAGCCAGCTTTCAGTGCCTATAACGATTTGAGCAACAGTGATTTCTATTAGCACTTGGAGCTCTGGTACTTTCCCAACACAGCTACAATAATTCACGTCTGCTATACCAATGATTCCTGTATCTACGTTCTTCCTGTGTTCAGCCTGCACCCTATGTGACTGAATCCCTTCTTGTGTTTTCCCGAGACCCTCTAACCTAAAAACCGCCCAGTCCACGCCACACAGCCCTGCTACCTGTGTAGCCGCCTACTACATATAGTGGACACCTGACCTATTCAGCGGAACTCGAAACCCAACTACCCTTTTGTGCAAGTCGAGGAATCTACAGCCTACATGGTCGCAGAACCATCTGAGCCTCTGATTCAGACCCCCCCCACTTGGCTCTGTACCAGAGGTCTGCAATTGGTCCTGTCGACTATGCTGCAAATGGTCAGCATTGCTTTCATCTTGCAAGCAAGACTGTCAGCCTTTACCACTTCTGTTAGCCGCTTGAAACCGGAGAGAATCACTTCTGATCCAAAGTGACACACATCATTGGTACTCATGTGAGCAACCACCTGCAGTTAGCTGTACCCTGTGATCTTCATGGCATCCGAAAGTACACATTGTTTTTCTTACCCTACTTGTCAGCCAATGGGGCCCCATAATGCGCCTATGTTGGAGCTCCCAACTACCAATAATCACACCCTCTGCAATTGCCCGAATCTCGCTGGCTGAGTGGCTTCCTCTGAAACAGGACAGGCGATAGCATCTGGCTCAGCGACAGTGTCAGCCACAGATAGCACCTAGGACCTGCTTGTTAGACAAACCGGAGAGGCCTTACTTGTGGGTGCGTGGGAAGTCCCTTGCTACCTGCTTCACCCAGGGGTGACCTCCCACTTGACCACAAGGAAAGGGTCAGCCTCAGTGCAAGCAGTAACTGGGTTGGCCACTGGTGAGGACTGATCAGAGGACTCTGACGTGGTTGACATCCGTTGGATCCCTCATCAGTGGTGCCCATCCACTGCAGCCTCAAGCTGTGTAACCGAAGCCATCACAGCCTGAAGCTGAGAGCAAAGTGTCACCGACTCCCCTCGCATCTGCACCCAACAATCGCAGTCCCTGTCCAAACTAAAGACCATGGAAACTAAACTGTGCAGATAAATGCACTATTGGCACTTGCTGTGCTACTCAGCTCTAGACCCCGATGGAAATGCACAAACTGTGTCTAGTAAAATGCAGATATTCTAAAATCTAACTATCGAAGCACTCAGGTGAAACTAAATAATTTGCCCCTGATTAGGAACTTGTAATATGTCACAAAATCGGTTTACTTCCCGATGCAAACGAAAACGCGACAACTGTGGCTATTAGACATTAAATTTACACGCAGAAACTCGAGAAAATAAACTATTAAAGCACACAGATAATACAATAAAATTCACTCCTGCTTAGGAACTCGTAAATGACACAGAAGCGGTTACTTCCCTGTTGCTGCGTCTTCTCAGTCGGCTACTGCTGTCTGACTGGCTGATTTATGGTTAAGTGATGCCCTCAGTGTTGTGTGTACTCGACCCAGTTCCCCACTGTGGTGGTCGCCTACTGACGGCAGCTTTTAGAACAAGTCCAGTGATCAGTGTCTTGGTGGAGGCCGAAATCCCTCCATTGCAGATCCGATGGCTCCAAATGCTCGCCAGTTATGTTGCACAAATTCGTAGTTCTCCTGAGCATCTGAATTACTGTCTCCTTTTTCCACCAGTGGCAGTTCATCTCCTGCATCGGCCGTCCAGGTCAGGGCTAACGATTGCAGTTCGCGTGCAATCCCTTCAGTCTGAACTGGAGTCATTCCCGTTACCACCTCCCATCCAGGCCCATCCGCATATACTTCCATGGTGTACACCTAGGCCGCAGATTAGTCTGGACCTTTTGCATGACCCTAAGGACTCAGTTACTCGTGCCGCTCTCCGCTGGCACTTACTCTTGATTCTTGATGTGTTCCGGGGCTCTGAAGTGGTTTACACCGATGGCTCAACGGCTGGTGGTCATGTTGGCTTTGCCTACATCCACAGAGGCCATTTTGAACAGCATTACTTGCCCGATGGCTGCAGTGTATTCACTGCAGAGCTGTTGGCCATCTCTTGTGCACTTCAGTATATCCGTTCATGAGCCAAGAAATCGTTTCTTTTATATACCGACTCCTTGAGAAGCCTACAAGCTATCGACCAGTGCTACCCTCGCCATCCTTTGGTAGCGTCCATAAAAGGAGTCCATCTATGCGCTGGACTGGTCTCGTTGTTCAATGGTGTTTGTGTGGACCCCAGGACATGTTGGCATCCCAGGCAATGAACTTGCTGACAGGCTGGCCAAACAGGCTACGCGGAAACCACTTCTGGATATGTGTATCTCTGAACCTGACCTGCGTTCTGACTTACGCCGTAGGGTTTTTCGGCTTCGGGAGACAGAATGTCATAACAGTACACACAACAAACTGCATGTCATTAAGGATACTACGAATGTGTGGAAGTCTTCCATGCAGGACTCTTACAGGGAATCAGTTGTCCTCTGCCAGCCCCACATCGGCCATGCTTGGGTGACTCACGGTTACCTCCTGCACTGTAAAGACCTGCCTGATTGTCAGTGTGGTACCTGGTTGACAGTGGCCCATATTCTGGTGCACTGTCCCATTTTGACTGCGCAGTGGCGAAATCTTGGGTTACCAGACTCGTTGCCACTAATTTTATCTGACAACACCTCATCGTCGGCTGTTTTAGTTTTACATTCTATTCGTGAAGTTGGGTTTTATAATTTGATCTAAATTTTAGTGCATGTCCCTCTGTGCCCTCAACCCTAGTGCTTCAAGGGTGGAGGTTTTAATGTGTTACAGAGTGGCTGGCTTCTCCTTTTTTAGTCTCATGGTCAACCAGCCATGGTAATCTGCTTTGTTGTTTTAATCTCTTCATCGTGTTTCTTGCATTCCTGTGGTTTTCTTGTCCCCTTTTGTCCATTCACCTGTTCGTTTCCCTTCATCGTTCTTGTGATTTTTCCTTTCATTACGTTTTGAGTTGTCAGTCTCGTTTGTTTTATTCTCACAGTTGTGATATTGTTTTATTCAGAACAAGAGACTGATGGCCTCGTAATTTGGTCCCTTTCCCCCTCTTTTAATCCAACCAACCATCTCAGACGTGAGGCTGAAGTGAAAATGGATACATTGTGTACATTTCAGCCAGATAATACTTGGTGACTATGTGAAATGCCTCGTCATGAACCAAGGCAGCTGGCTCACATACAGACTCTGATCATCCAGGAGGATGACTTGGAGCACTTTAATGCCAGGCAACAGCCAGTAAGGTATAAGCTGGGAGACTTGGCATGGGTTTTTATGTCTGTGCGGAAATTGGGGCTGTTGTAAAAGTTACTGAAGTACTATTTTGCCTCGAATCATTTACATCGTCGTGTGTCAAACGTCACATGTGTAATCACGTGTTATGACCTGTATCAAGAAGACGTAAATGCAGAGATGTCATTTATGTCGTATGTATAAGCACTATTGCAAATAAACGATGGAGACTTCTCATTCAAGGAAACTGAAGCCCCATTCTAAGACCGCGTAAATTTTATTGGAGGTACTACCTTCAGTGCTCATTACAGAGAAGGGGATATGACAACATGACCAGAAGCCAAAGATCTGCCAGTGCTGCCATACAGAGGACCAGTGACAAGATCTGGATCCTTGATACTGTAGCATCTCCAGTGAGGACAGTGACATTTCCGGAATGTTCTTTTGATTTCTTATGCATATCATATTTGTATTCTGAAATATTTGATGTTCTTAGAAATAGCGGCACATTCCATCCAGGAGTCAGTTATGCCGTAGCTGTACATTGGTCTTCATAATTAAATGTGCTTTCAGCGCTAAATGTGATACTTCATTACTAATCTTGCTTTCGTATTTGGACTTGATCGTGGTTGCAACGTGATCATATCGAAATTAAGGAACTAACAGTGATAAAGTTTTTGAATGGCCAAAGCAAACTTCATAATGGATGTTCCTGATCGACTTTGTATAGTAAATTGCTGAGAAGTGAAACTTCATTTCCGCTAAAAGGTAATGTTACTGTAAAATACAAAGCAAAAAGATACCAAAATAAAAGCACCGCTGAAAGCACCACATTAAACAGTAGCGCTTCAATCTGGAACCGCCCTGCTGTCATGGTCGCAGGTTCGAATCCTTTCTCAGGCATCGCTGCGTGTGATGTCCTTAGGTTAGTTAGGTTTAAGTAGTTCTAAGTCTAAGGGGACTGAAGACCTCAGATGTTAAGTCCCATAGTCGAAGACGAAAAAGCATGAAATCCACTACTATTACATGAATGAGCATGAAGAAAATACGTTAACGTCTTATTTTAGCAGGCGATGACACAGTTATATACCACCAACGTCAATATTAGAACTTTCTTCTGGAGAAAGCTTGACCTTGACGACCCATTATGCTCTCTTGACGATCTATGTGAATGCATTGTGGACTTTTTCATGTTCCGTTCCATCTTGTTCTGTTCATCAATTGTGAATAGACGTTAATGCTGTGGGTCACTCCCAGACTTGTATGGTTATATTTTTAGCAGTGTCAGGTACAGCATCTAGAAGCAATAGTGGTCTATTCTAAGCCACAAGATCAAATAATTAGATTTTCATTTGTGTGCTATGAGAATGATTTTTTTTTTTAGATTGCAATTGTCCTATGTTATGGAGGCAACTGTAGCTCCATTATCAAAGCTGATGCACTGTTAAGAGGTTTTGTCTGTTGAAATCTCGAAGGGTAGTTAGTTTCCAACAGGGGAACCTAAAACCACTACATAGGCGTGTTCCCATTCGTTTCTTCTTTGCAGTCGCTGATTTTCATTGGTTTGAATTGAACTGCTCAAAAAAGTTTGCACTACCTACATACGTGTCGAGGGTTAGATAGAAGGGGAGCAGGGAATGAAATGATAAAGCTTATGAAATTAAAAATTTGTACTCTGAAATGCAAACCAAAAAATTACCAAAATGAGTACATTCTGTAGGAAAGTGCTCATATTTACACATCTGTGAGACTAAAATTTGGTGCTGGGTAAAATTTAATAACCTGTTGCTCCACTCTTTGTACTGTAATATTCTTAAATCCTCCTTAGCATAATGTCCACTACATATTTGAGACTTTGCTGCTCAAGTCTTCATAGTCTTCAGTGGCAGCCCTCCTAAAGTCATCATTGATGGCAGCCCTTTTAAGGTCATTCAGAGTGTGAGAAAGGTATCTGCAACTATTAACTGCAAGTTTCAGCTGGTCCCAAATGTGCTCAGTCAGGTGCATATCAGCAGATACCACAGATCATTCCAACTGGTTGATTCCTGCTTCCCATAAGAATATAATCACAGAGTGTGTTCACGCATTGTCATCTCACAGAGTGAACTCATCGCAGAAATGATGTCTGTAGAGCTGGGAAATAGGTTGGAGGATCCACTCCAGATAACAGCCCTGAAATTACCCTCAATAGCAATGTAAAGTGCCCAACATCATATCTAACACCAACCCAAAACATGGACTGGTCCACCTCCATACTGAACCCATCAGCCTGCAGGGCTAGGACAATCCATTTGTGTCTAACTGCTCCCATACTACTATTCCGTGATCATCAGGTGTCAGACAAATCCTTCACTCGAAACTATTGATACAGGTTCCCTTCTTCATCTTAGCACACCAAAGTGTTGGCGGTTTTGTGCAGTTGTTTGTAATCAACGTCTAGAGCCTAAGTTGACAGTGTGCAGGCAGTTGCATACTGTCTGCGTCGACAAAGCCGTCCCAGTTGCCTCCAAAATGGGTGTGTGCACTTCTGGTGTATTCGTGGGGCATGTAAAAGCGATATTTTGTTGTTAGTTGTTATCAGTGTTCTTACCTTGAGGTGCAAAATCCCGTGTTGACAACCCTCAACCCTTGTTGCTATCTGGTGACAATGTACACACACTTTAATCTTGAAACGACCCTCTGGGGCATTTTTACAGTCTGAATTATGTACGCAATCACCATTGGTGATGGGTTGGGGGGGGGGGGGGAGAGAGAGAGAGAGAGAGAGAGAGAGAGAGAGAGAGAGAGAGAGAGAGAGAGAGAGACCACTTTTCTGATCACCACTGAGAATGCATGTTTACTTTTACCTCCTTGACACTTGTGGTTGTAGGCAATTCTTTGTGGACGGAAGTTTATCGAAGAAGAGGTTTTCAATTGAAGAAACAAACTGTGGAAACCATAGGGCTTGGCAGTTTACATACATTTCAGCATGACCTCCATAAAAAAATCAGTGTGCTAGAGTTCCTAGTGGTTGCTGCTAGGACTTGTTGCCGTTTTTATGGGGAATGTTTTATTTTAGATGTCGACTTACGTTGTGTCACTGTAATCGTTCATGTTTGAATTACCGAATGCCCTCGGAAAAAGTACAGTATTTAGTTGGAAAAAAAAGTTCTCCGCCTCAGTAAAAAAGGCGCAAGTATTAATGTATAGTGAAATACACATACCTTTCTTTATAATTTGCCATAACATTGTTTCAATCTCTCAAAGTAAACACAGAATACTAGAGTTGTCATGACTTTGGTGATCTGCATTGAGATAAGTATATCTGGGGATCTGCGATGGTTTCTGACACTCTCGTCATCTTCAAAGTGTGTTCCCCGTAGAGAATCTTTAAACAGCCCAAAGAGATGGAATTCCATGGATGCCAGGCCTGGGCTGTAGGATGGATGAGGTAGGTGCTGTCTAGCTCAATTTGGCTAAGTGTTCTCGGGTTCTCAGACTTGTGTGTGGGCGTGAATTGCCGTGTTGGAGCAAGATTTCTGCTGGATTGTCCGATCAAACACGTCGGAAGCGGTTCTTGAGTTTATTCAGAATCTTCACGTATTCCTCATTCTTAAAATAGGATGGGGCAAGCTGAGTAATAAGTCCAGACAACACATTCTGAGATACTTCACTATCAGGAGAGAGATAAAATTAAAGAAGGTAAAACCAAGAGATGTCCGCGCACAAACTACTACAGCCTCCAAAATCATATCGAGTGGAATGTTTGCTGTAGACAGAATCCAGAACATATGCACAAACTTCGCCCAGAATGGTTGACTATCTTTGGCATTACATCCACGAGAATGACGCCATCACAATCCCAGAAGACTTTTCCCGCAGAGGTGGTTGTCTTGAGTTTCTTCTTTCGTGGTGAATGTGGATGATGCCACTCCATGGGCTGCCTTTTTGTTTCTGGCACAAGGTGGTGCATCGAGCTTTCGTCCCCCATAACGATCCGTAACAGAAAGGCCTCGCCATCAGTCTCAAAACGCTCCAACAATTCATATGAAATGGCCTTTCTTTGAATCGTGTGATCTGCTGTGAGAATTTGTGAAACCCATCGTGAGCACCACTGATTATCCGAGAGTCTCGATCGTTGCAGACACACTTCCAATGCTGACCGGCAACTGTAGAGCCAATTGTCAACTTTTGATACGCTGGTCGGCACGAATAATGGCATCCCCGCGATTCAGCACGGCTGGAATAATGGCTGTGACAGTACGTCCCGGCTGTGGCTGATCATGGAGCTCTGTTTCTGCATATCCTGAGGCTCTGACTTTCTTTACCCATCATTCAACTGTACTCCTATCAACTGGAGCATCGCCATAAACTGCACACAAACGTTTATGAATGTTCATCACAGTTTCTTTTCCTGCACACAAGAATTCAATAACAGCACACCGCTTGTAACGTGAGTCGGAGTCGTACGTAGACGCCATTTTGACGCTGTACTACGGCTCTTCCATCTGCCTGAACGGTGCGAAACCACTGGCTCAAGGAACAAACATTAGTTGTGAAGCACCGACAAGAATGTTTGTGTGTGTACATTAATGGCTTTTTAAACGAGTGTGGGGCATTACTTATTGAACTACCCTCGAAATTAAATGTGTGACGCGACCTTCCTGCCAGGCCTGCTTGTAGTAGCAAGACTAATACAAGCTTGGTGAACAACGGTGCTATGGATTACTTTTAAGCAAACTCTCACGGGATACATTTAGAACGCTATGATACGAAGCGTGATAAAAAAAAGTAACAGGAATTTTTTAATTTGCGGTCTTTATACATCCGATTTTCATTTTTTTATCTTGTTGGTGTTCCTGTTCCTCGTATGTGTTTGCATTTCAAGCTGTTTCGAGTATTTAGTTTATTTTTGATAGTCGAAAAGGTTATGTGTGTTCCCCAGTGCTCGGAGAGTTTTTACTTTTAAAACAAATGGAGCAAAGAATTTTCATTAAATTTTGCTTGAAAATGGAATAAAGTGTTGCGCCGCATTCTAAATGTTGACTGTGGCTTTTGGTGAATCTACTATTAGTAAGACAAGAATTTATGAGTGGTGTAACGTTTCAAAGAGATTCTAGAAGACGTTGAAGATGACGACCCCCTAGCACATGAAGTACTGACAAGCAATTGGAAGAAGCAAAAGAAAAGGTTGTGGAACATCGCCAAATCATTATCAAAGATTGCTGATAATGTTGGCATGTCCTTTGGTTCATTCCAAGCAACTTTTTCGGATATGCGATTGCATTCTTTCTCGGCGTATTCCAGTGATGAATTCTTCTCGGGTTATCAGGCGAGTGGTGGCGTCGTCTTGTCGCAACGTTTCGATGAGTTTCTTACCTATTATCTTCGCCACCACTCGGCTGATAACCCGACAAGAATTCATCAATTTTTTCGGATTTGTTGGGCATAAAACTTGTAGGAGGATAGTTCGTTTCGTAACTGAATTTCGATCAAATACGACGTCGCGTAAGCATCGCTCATGAATTACTGAATGAAGTCGACAGCGATCTAGAACTTCTGAAGAAGGTTATAACAGGTGAAGAATCACGGGTATAACGTCGAAACCAAATCTCACTTTTCCCAATGGAAACTGTCTGAAGATCCGAGACCGAAAAATTAAACAAATTCGATCACATATGAAGGTTGTCCTCACTGTTTTCTTCTGTGGCGACCAGTGGAGATCGCGCGCTCAACGGGCACGATCAGCTGATCGCCAGTACGTGCAGGAAGTTGGCGCCGGCCGCTCGGAGCGCCCTCTCGCGCACGTATTCCTTGCGGCAAGAGCAGGGCGTTCTTTGAACTTGTTGTGTGTTTATAGTTGCGCGCGCATTTCTGGTTGCGAGAGCAGGGCGTTGTTTGAACGTGCTGTATGTTATAGTTGAAAATTATTCTTCTCTTTTTGTTTGTCTTAGAGTCAAGATGTCCATTACAGTTGAGACCCAAACCCCCTTTTCGAGTCAACATGTCCATTACAGTTGAGACCCATACCCCCTTTTCATTTAAGTTTTTTCTGCGGTAATTTGGGGAGAGTATAGCAGTGATAAGAAGAAAATAATTGTAGATTACAAAGTTCATTATCTATAGATCCCACGTAATATAAGCAAGCCATCTTGTAGCCCTACAATCACAGCTACAGTTAGATTTCAATAGGATGGTGCCACATGAATTCCTGCCTTACGATCGTACAGCCCATAAGGAATAATAGCAAGAAGTTGTACGCCGTTTGCGTGAAGCAGTCTGAAGAAAACTACCAGAATTGTGACGAAACCTATCGGCGAAATTTCATTATGATAATACTCCCACTCACACCTCAATGCTTGTTCGTAACTTTCGGAAAAAAAACGGTATATGACCTCAGCAATCGTATTCGCAGGCCATAGCCCCCTGAGACTTCTTCTCATTCCAGAGGCTGGAGAGAACCATGAAGGGAAGTCGTGTTGGCACCACTGATAAGCAAAAAAACAGAATCGGTGAAGGAGCAAAACACCTTAACGAAAAGTGAGTTTCAGAATCGCTTCCAGTATTCGAAAAAACACTGACATTAGTTTATTACATCTGAGGGGGATTGCTTTGAAGGGGACAAAGTTGATGTTGATGAATAAATCAAGATTCTTTAAGAAAAATAAAATTTCTATTACTTTTCAATCACATCTCGTATACACGTTTTGGTTTTAAAGATCATCAGTGAGTCAGTTCCGTATCTTAGAAATAATAACAAACCAGCTGCTTTATTTATGAAGGAGCAATTCTTGTTTTGCCTTGTGCTACTGAGAGACATTTACGCAAGTGTTCGATTCTTTCATCGTTCAATATTGCCATAGCCACAAATAATGTATAGAAAACTGGATAAAATGCGTTTGCAGAAGTTGGTGAATGCAAGACGTGGAAAACAGCAGCGAGGTTAGGTCTGAAGTAAGAACATCTGCTGAAAATGTGAACTCGTTTCCTAGCAACTCCAGGCAAAACGTTGGTGTGATGAACCGTGGTTATTACAGCGATGAATTTCTGCACACTGGATTGGGATGAATTAGCCTTGAATTATTAATTACAGCAGTGAAATTTTCTTGCATTTGCTAGGCGTATGGTAGTGATAACATTCAGTTTATAGATGATGGCAAGGGAGCGGACTTGGTGGCCAATTTGTGTAGTGAATGCATAGATCGTGATTCTTATACTTCGTTGAAAACTTCTAAATGTCAAAACTGGTACTATGAAGCTAATACCAGGTTTTCCTATGGCTTCAGATGTATTGGAGTTGGGAGAGAAGCCGGAAATTTATTGTGTGGCATAATAAATACGCCAGCGCCATATCTGAGATGTACAAAAATAAACTGTGAACTTTGTGAGACAGTATAATAGCAGCTACAGTAGAAGCTGTTAGAGAAAATGGCCCATTAGATGAGAACTATTGTAGTTGTGCTAGAACAGACCTTGTGTCATGTGATAGTACATTCATAAAAGCAGGGTCTACATCTTTATATGATGTGTCAAGTGTCATAAGTATTGACACAAGTAAAGACTTGATTTACAAGTTATGAGCAAGTTCCGCCCCAACTCTGCGCTTAGTGGAGAAAGTGAAGAAGGGATAAAACATTATAGCTACAGTAAAGCGTACCCTGCTTATAGTGGTGGAGTGGAGGAAGCTGGTATACAAATTATTTTTAGAGGTCTGTCAGATGTGTGAAATATCATGGGGATAGTGACTCCAGTGCATTCAAGACTGTGAATGAGGGCAAACCTCATGGAGAAATTTAAATTGAGAAACTTGAATGCATTGGATATATCCAGAAGATAATGGGCTCTAGATTGAGCCCATTCTGTATTGAGGAAACTTATCAGTGATATGGAAAACAAAAAGTTGGAAGATGGAAAGGACATTGGTGTACACAGCAGACACTCAAAGATAGCGACAGACACTTCAAACGTATTATGGCAAGTCTGTCAGACAGAACCTATCCACTGTAAATATGTCTCACATTAGCTTATATGAATCTACAGGCTCAGAGGGATAACAACCCCTTCATTCACAAAAAGCAACTCCCAAATTTTATACTGGATGTGGTCAAGTGCACTTACATGTTTCTGGCCGATCCTGAACTTCTAAAAATAAGTGTGTGTGCATGGCAAAACCCAGAATCCAAATAAGTCTCTAAAATCACTCATATAGGAACGATGCCGTAAAGTGACATTTTCATCTGCTACAGTTGTCAGAATTGCATCTTCTGATGCTTCTCTTGTATTCTGTGATGGGGATGTAGAGAGTATGAAGGTATTAGAGGGAATGAACTTTAAAATAGGAAATTTCATTGGAGACATCTTGAGAGAAATAATTTACAGCACCTCTCAGCAGCAGAAAAATCAGTTAAAACACTTTTAAAGAAAAGAAGACTGGAAACAAGAAAACAGATAAGCCTTGAAGGAGAAGACCATGAGTACAAATGTGGGACCTTCTGAAGAGGTGATGTAAGAAAAGAACGTTAGGTCGAACTTTACATTGTATTTCCTGAAATTTTGTTTCTTAAAGTTTGTGTATGCTTTCTTTTAGAATCTACGAAAGCTAGGTTTATGAAATTTTGTGTAGTTGTTTCTAGAAATCCAATAAATGTTCTCCCAAGAGGAAAGAGCTGTTTGGAAGCGCTCTACAGTCTTGCAAATTCTTGTTCTCTCAAGAGGAAAGAACTGTTTGGAAGCGCTCTACAGTCTTGCAAATTC
Source organism: Schistocerca serialis cubense (assembly GCF_023864345.2). NCBI lineage: Eukaryota > Metazoa > Arthropoda > Insecta > Orthoptera > Acrididae > Schistocerca > Schistocerca serialis. Next base: position 765,857,781 of record NC_064638.1, read on the forward strand.
TTGTTCTCTCAAGAGGAAAGAACTGTTTGGAAGCGCTCTACAGTCTTGCAAATTCTTGTTCTCTCAAGAGGAAAGAACTGTTTGGAAGCGCTCTACAGTCTTGCAAATTCTTGTTCTCTCAAGAGGAAAGAACTGTTTGGAAGCGCTCTACAGTCTTGCAAATTCTTGTTCTCTCAAGAGGAAAGAACTGTTTGGAAGCGCTCTACAGTCTTGCAAATTCTTGTTCTCTCAAGAGGAAAGAACTGTTTGGAAGCGCTCTACAGTCTTGCAAATTCTTGTTCTCTCAAGAGGAAAGAACTGTTTGGAAGCGCTCTACAGTCTTGCAAATTCTTGTTCTCTCAAGAGGAAAGAACTGTTTGGAAGCGCTCTACAGTCTTGCAAATTCTTGTTCTCTCAAGAGGAAAGAACTGTTTGGAAGCGCTCTACAGTCTTGCAAATTCTTGTTCTCTCAAGAGGAAAGAACTGTTTGGAAGCGCTCTACAGTCTTGCAAATTCTTGTTCTCTCAAGAGGAAAGAACTGTTTGGAAGCGCTCTACAGTCTTGCAAATTCTTGTTCTCTCAAGAGGAAAGAACTGTTTGGAAGCGCTCTACAGTCTTGCAAATTCTTGTTCTCTCAAGAGGAAAGAACTGTTTGGAAGCGCTCTACAGTCTTGCAAATTCTTGTTCTCTCAAGAGGAAAGAACTGTTTGGAAGCGCTCTACAGTCTTGCAAATTCTTGTTCTCTCAAGAGGAAAGAACTGTTTGGAAGCGCTCTACAGTCTTGCAAATTCTTGTTCTCTCAAGAGGAAAGAACTGTTTGGAAGCGCTCTACAGTCTTGCAAATTCTTGTTCTCTCAAGAGGAAAGAACTGTTTGGAAGCGCTCTACAGTCTTGCAAATTCTTGTTCTCTCAAGAGGAAAGAACTGTTTGGAAGCGCTCTACAGTCTTGCAAATTCTTCCAGTTTCCATATATTGAGGTGTCTTCCGCGTTTTTGTCAATAAGAAACACTGCCACTGTCTTTTATTTCAATCATCCTGTGTGTTGTGGAAGCCAGCTTAACATCCACCATGCAATGTCAGGCCTTCTGTGAGAGCCGATAGATCGAAATATGCTAATGCCAGTTTAGCACTGGACACAGACCTCAAAGGAATGGTAGAAAAACAAAAGGCATGCTGATGTACAAACCTGTAGTCATACACTGCTTGGCTGTGTTACAGCAGAAAAAAAAAGTGTATCGAACTGCTTATGAAAGAACAACACAGGAACCCTCTCTCGTGATCGATAGTCTGTGGAATATGGCCTCCTACAATACGGGCGACAAAACTTTACACAGGTTTGTGCAAGTGACTTTGATCACTGGTCACCTGCTCCAGTGGACCAACATGTGTATATCTAATTGGATGCCTCATACACTCGATGTCAACACGCAGATGGTATTTGTTTTCGATATATTGGAAGAGAGAGACGTGATACTTATCTTACAGGCTCCCTACCAGATGATGTTAGCAATGTTGTTATCGTTTGTAGTTTTACTCCATTGGATGTTATAAAGATACATAGATAGATAGATAGAGAGAGAGAGAGAGAGAGAGAGAGAGAGAGAGTGAGAGAGATGGGAGGGGGGGGGGCTGTGCTGTCACAAAAGACTCTGACACCATTACAATGTCATATTTCTAGTATGGTAATCATAGGAATAGGATAGAGATAAGGACATATTTGTAGACTTTTCATTCAGTATCAATGAATTTTAGGTGTTATACTTTGAATTTATTTGTGCAGTCTGCATATTCTCTGTATGGTTGTGATTTTCCTCCTGTAAGTTAGTGTGCTCTTTTTCTCGGTGTGACAGCTCTCTTCCTGTCAGCCTTCGAACTAATGGAATAATACTGTCAAAATGCGATGGGATTTCGAGAGTGCAAGAATGTACGTAACATAAATAAGACATGAAGGCTTTTTTTTTTTTTTTTTTTTTTTTGTAATTATGCCCTTTATTCTTCGACGAATATATGATAACGACAATGTGGAATGGGGTTGGGTTGCTACTGGGTAGTACGAAACAACATCCAGCTGGTGCGTGTGTGAACAGACAATTTTTTCGAATGATGTACTCCCATAAATGATAGAAATAGTGCTTGAATACGAAGTTACTGATCATCACCTTCGTGGGAACTGATCAGACTAAAATTCACGTAAAGAAATTACTTATGTCTAGTTGTAAGGAGAGAGTAGATTTGACACGTCATTGAGGAATGTATCGGATTACAAAGGGTGGTGATAGGTGCATTTTGTAAGCGGTTGGACTGGCTAAAGGACTTAATTTCGTAGAACTGGGGAGAGTCGAGACACCTAGCCAGTGTGTGTGTGTGTGTGTGTGTGTGTGTGTGTGTGTGTGTGTGTGTGTGTGTGTGGACATAAATTTTTCCGAATGCTATACACATATAAATGATAATCGGAAATGTTTGTGTTAGAGCATAACGTTACTGTAGTCCGTGTTCTGACTATGGACAGTCGTTAGGGAGATTTGAAGTGAAAAATTACGATTTCAACACATCAATAGCTGTAAGGGCGGGGGGGGGGGGGGGGTGAACGTTTTACATGGAAAATTATGTCCAGTCATAAGAACGATATAGATTTATGTAGGCAATTACTATTTCCAGAGCCACAGTCATCAGGATGCAGTATTTCTGATAATTTCCTCAGTTTCGATTGTCACCAGATTGTAGCTGCAATCATAATATCTAATAGTCCTTACACTGATAAATATATGGTGGGTTTCCTAGGACGACTCTTCCTCCCATCCATGTATGTGGTGGGGGTAGCCGGTGACCAGAACAAATGGACATCTTCAGCTTAAGGTTTGAGCTACCCCTGAGCCCACTGAAGCAGTCAGGTGGGGCACAGCCATGTCGCCATCTAGGTGGGTGAATAGTCAAGTAATACTCAGTATGTGTTGGGCAGCCTTCTTGATTATGTGTGTTGCAAGTATTCTCCAATTTTTACATGGATATTTGAGAAGATTCAATATCGATCACTGAGATAATATTTGAACTCCTACCACTCCAATCATACTGGACACCCTCCATGGCCGGGTGATCCTCTCTGGCAGGCCAAGTCCTGCTGCAGACCTGGTGTGATCGCTGAGACGTACGTCCATGGCAGAAACTAGCGTTGTGTGACTCTGGCCTGGAGTCCTGCATGTCGACATTGGTACATGAGTGTGTGGGATGTAAGAGTGTTTCAGTGATCTCCAACATCTAACTGTGACTACTACTACTACTACTACTACTACTACTACTACAGAATGGAATGTGGTTTAAGTTCGTGGTGCTTACTTCTTCTCAATACAGCCCAGTGGTATTTGTTGCTGTTACTATCCTATCATGTGGTAGACCCTTCCTCCTCCTCCTCCTTAGTGTAGCCAAGAGAACCAACATAGGGATTATATGGTGCTTTAAAAACCAATAGTAATGCCAAATTCCCGATTGATTGATTTATTGTTTTCCATAGTGGTATGAGAGTAAACACTCCAGTCAAACCCCTGCCCCAGTCTCCTCAAATTGTTTAAGGACGTAGTGCAGCTGAGTGTAAATTTGAAAATGTCAGCTACCTCCAACATAATGGACTTATTACTAAACGACCTACTTGTGGCATTATCAATAAATAGGCTGTAAGAAAAAAATATGGAAGGTGGGAGTGTAGGATTTGGAAACTGGGCAGTTCCAGGATCGAATCCCGGAATTTCCCACCAAATATTCCAGTCGTAGTATCCACCAATAGGAAGCAAGGAAAAACTGTCCCATACAGAGAGTATCAACTTAATTAGTCAATCGGCTTGATAGAGTGGGGTAGTGGAAATGGACTATCTCCAAGACATCCACAGCCAGCATTTTGCAGAGGGCTGGAGATTTAACAGGTATCCACTACTTTGTTCAGGATAAAACAGGGGTTAGTGCGGTACAATGCAAATGCTTTCTGGGCAGGAAGTAGCCACTGAGAGAGAGAGAGAGAGAGAGAGAGAGAGAGAGAGAGAGAGCAAGTTTTTGACAGCAATTTCTCTGGATGAATATCAGAGATGCCGTCACCTGATGCTTTGTTCGACAGGAAGTAACTGGAGGGGTGAGGAGTGGAGGTCGGTGGGGTGACGAGGTTGCTTCTCCCAGTGTCCTCTGAAGATGGTATTGTGAACTAACTCAGTATCTGCACAACAGGTCGAGCACTTAGAGCAGCTGCTTCCACTGACGTGGTATGGAAAATGTGTGTTTGGGAGCAAAACAAGGAGTGAGTCTGGTATCAAAAGAATGTTGGCATCTGATGCTTTGTTTGTGGATCAAATAGCAGGCGACCGTCATGATGGTATTTCTTGCATGTTCGGAAAATGTATTATTTATGCATTTAATTACTTTTCTTTTGATGTATTCCACGAGACTCACATCTTTAGAAAAAGCAGAGAATGATGAGTTTTCGTGCTGAATAAAAGATAGATCCAACCCCTGCAAAATGATTTTTTTAATATAAACAATACATTGTTGTACCCTCTGCAATGTAACACGAATTTCTTGTCATGAGATCCTTCCAATCCATGAGCTGAGCGATTTTTCCCACCAGTTTTTTCAGGGAGGGTCGGGAGGGAGGGGATGTTCTGTACTGGTGGCATTGTGCACTAGCTCAGTCGATCCCTGCACATCAAGGTGGGAAAAATTGCCAACAAGGCAACACCTCCCATCTGCATCAGTGAAATTACGTAATTACAAGGGTGGTTTGAAAAGTTCTCAGAATGGAATAGAAAAAAAAGTATTTACATCACTCAATTTTTTTTATTTTTCAATGTAGTCTCCTTGTAGGTTAATACACTTGGCCAACGATGTTCCACTGCCTTGATCCCATCTCGAAAATGTGTTTCCTCCAGGTCTGCAAAATAGTTTTCAACTCAGGTTATCAGTTCTTCGTTTGAAGTGAATCTTCTTCCAACAAGAAAAATTTTCAGTTTTGGGAAGAGATGGAAGTCTGACAGAGCCGTATAAGATGAATGAGGCGGGTATGGCAACAATTTGTACCGTTCGTGTAATTTTACACTTGTGCGCAGGCGCGCATTGTCTTGATGGAAGATGACTTTCTTCCTTGCTAAACCTCGCCTTTTTCTCGTATTTTTTGTTGCAATTTGTCCAGGAGGTTAGAGCGGCCGTGATGTAACTTGGCGGGTGAGAACTGGATGCGCAGTAAAACGGAAGTCACGTGACCTGCCGACCAATAGGAGTCAGTCAGCCATAGCAAGCACCTAATTTAATGTAGTTCTGCGTGGAGCAAGTTTATGACTGGTTTTAGCATTGTGTGTGGTGCTTTTTCGGAACTCATTGCAAGGCATTGTGGTAATATGAGTGGCAACAGCAAATGTCACCCAGTGTTACACAGGCAGGCAAGAGAAATAATATTTCGCGTGTATCAGTTCTTTAGACAGGAGCTGGAAGTGGCAGCCACAGCTGACAAAAAAGTGTCGCCGAGTCTTGCCAAGTGCCAAGTACTAACAGCTGAGGCGTGTGGTATCGGTTTGAGAACTGTACAACGGATCGCCAGCGAAGCCAAAGCATCTGCTGAAGAGAACGAATCACCTATTTTTAAGTCGCCTGGTAAGTGCCGAAATCGAAAGAAATTCGTAAGTGAGCTCGACGATTTCAGCAAGAATGTGTTACGGCGCAAAATATTCGACAAGTATCGCCAAGGTGAATGTCCTTCGGCAGATAAATTATTTTCCTACATGAAAGAAGCTGAAAGTTTCAACGGCAGCAAATCTACCATGCTCAGAATATTAAGGGAGATGGAATTTAAATACAGAAAGAGCAATGGCGGAAGAAAATTGCTCTTTAGAGAGAAGTGACATTGTAGCAGCAAGAACTGTGTATTTGAGAGATGCACGAGATAAACCAAGCAGGGAAAGCACGTATTTATTATCTCAATGAAACATATGTTCATCAGAACCATTCAAGACCAATGTGCTGGAAGAGAAGTGACAATGATGGTGGCCTGAAGGTTCCTGTGGGAAAAGGGAGACGCCTTATTGTACTTCACGCTGGTTCTGCAGATACAGGCTTCATACCAGAGACTAAATTAATATTTAAAGCATCGAAGGCTATCACTCTGAAATGACCTATACTGTCTTCAAGCGGTGGTTTGTGCAATAGCTACTTCCATACATGGCAGAGAATTCTGTTATAGTCATGGACAACACAAGTGTGCACTCTGTACAAGTGAAGAAGGCTCCTACTTCAAATACCAGGAAGGATGAAATTATTTCATCGTTGTCGTCTAATGGAAGTCCTCACACAGCATTACAGGCCAGGGCAGATTTACTCATGCTCGTAAATGCATACAAGCCTAAATACCGCACTTGTGAGATAGATGAACTGGCAAGACAGCATGGTCACCGAGTGATCATGTTACCACCATACCACTGCCACTACAGTCCTATTGAGAGAGTTAAAGCCCATATCACAGAAAGAAACAGCACTTCCGAATTGATGACATGGAAAGACTCACACATGAAGCAGTGGACAACGTAAGCATATCTGCATGGGCAAACTGCGTCAGACATTCAGAAACACTCCAGGAAGAAGATTTTAGAAAGGAAATCGACAGAGACTTGGTGTGGAGCCTTTCATAATTAATCTTTACAATTCGGATTCGTCTTTATCAAACAGCGAGGATGAAGACGATATTTTGCGATACCTGTGACAGTACTGCAATGGTGCAGTAAGCATTTAAACATATATTGTAAATCATAAGTCTATATTATATAACTTGAGTCTAGGATTGCCTGGCTGGTAAAGTAATTATAAAAATATTTTAGTTTCTGACGCAATTTCGTTGCGGACTTTGTTTAAAGCTTGTCTTCAGTGATTACACCCGTCGATTTTCTTATTGAATTATCGTCAAAACATGTAAAATTTCGTTTGTATTTATGCTAGTCGGACTGTTGTCTTCATTTCTGAAAAAGTAATTGTTCTTGCTTTCCCGAAAATTAGTCCCAACAAACAGCATGTAGAAACTTGTTTTATATAATGTATGACAATAACTGTGTACAATAGACACAATATCAACAACTATAAATTATTTGTTGTACGTGAGGTGTCTAGAAACAAAAAGTGCCTTTGGTTCTTTTAATAACTATTTTTAATGTATGAATGGCTGTTTATATTTTCTGAAATATGATTCTTTCAGCTATGTGCCGAAAAGATGCTCTACATGTAGACTGCTCAGACGTTTGCTTAGGTCACTTAAAAAAGTGGCATGTAAAAATTTCACATGTGCGAGTATTTCCCCTGCAATCCAAATAAATAATTTTGACTACAGATGGTAAGCCATCACAGGGTGAACATATTCTTGGGGTTTGAAAGGGAGAAAGAAATACTCCTGTATGTGCCGCGATTTTTCCTAGTACTCACACATATTGCAAGACATTTTATGTGTATTATAAAAATCATTGGAGTATCAGTAGATATACATTTTTTCGCGAGGTTTCTTCTACTTTTCAAATTTCATTTTTCAAGGTAGCACAAGAAGATTGTATTTTCTGAGTTAGAGTAGGAAAGATAAATAAATGCGCAGCAGTTTTCCCAGTTACTCAACACGGTATTCTTGTGTTGAGCGACAGACACAATAAACAATGCAAGTCTGTCTATTATTCTTGCCAATGTTCATAGCTTTTTTATTTTTACACATTTTATACAACTCCATATTTTAAAGGCAAACGATTCGATGACAACGTCTTTCTCATAAAGACATATACGGTAGGTATTACTGCGCTCGTCACCTTTCCTGTATGCGCGTGTACTGCAATGCGCGGCGGTCAATAGCGAACAGTAGAATGGAGCAGTAATGCATAGTGTGGCTACACTGCCACGGCTGGCAGCTGGCTCCCCCACCACTAACTGCTGGCTGCGCAGAACTCCCCCACTACCCACCAAGATACGTGACGCCCGCTCTAGCATAGTATTTTCCAGTAATCGTTTGCCCAGTGGGGAGATAATGTACAAACAGAATCCCCTTCACAATCCAGAACACTGATGCCGTGACCTTTCCTACCGAAGGAATTGTCTTTGCTTTTTTTGGTGAGAAAGAATCAGCATTTTTCCATTGCTTTGACTGTGGTTTTGTCTCTGGTGTATACTAGTGTGCCCAAGTTTCATCTTTGGTCCTAAACTGCCAATGATTTCAGGGCTGCCTGGCTGTCTGAACAGATGTAGATGCTACAGTCCTTTTAGCACCTGCGCATATTCTCCTCCACACAGGCCATGATTGCAGTAATTTCAACAGTTTTCCTAGAGAGATGATGCCCTCCAGTCTTGGCTGGACCCCATACACCCTACCACAACACCTTGGTCTATTTTTGACCCATCAGTGACAAAAAGATTTCCCCTGTACGGTGTCGAACTGTTTTTTCCCACTGCTCCCTGCTTCCAATTACTATATGAAGGCTTGTCAAAGCAGTTGGGTGTTATTATATAGTCAGCAGGCATTTACGCAGCCATTCCTATATTTACCTCGCTCACTACATTGGTGTGTGATTCTGGATATCTGAATGCGACCCAGTTTTTGCCAGTTTTAAGTCTATGTTACCCAGCTGCTGCCTCCATCTTGACCCAAAGGTGTAGTGAAGGCATGTCCGCCATGGCTTCCATTCCAGCAGTTGGTGTGCTGCCAATTCCGCCTGTTATGGCTAAGCAGGCCAATCTCTGCACCTTAGCAAGCTCCTTAGCTGCAACCCGCTGTTCTACATTCTTTCACCACAATACTACGGCCCTGTAGGAAATCCTAGGTCTGACCACTGTGGTGTATATCCAGCAAATACCCCTGGGGCTTAGGCCCTTCTAGTACTCACTAGAGTACTTTTCGCCATGGAGCAGATACTCTTAATGTGAGGGGTACATGTTAGCTTCTCATCTAAGGTTATCCCTAGATATTTGACTAGCCCCTTCACAGACAGTTTCATCGAAGAGCTTTCGATTCCAACTTGAGTGGTGAATATGTCTCTTCATTAATGGCACCACAACAGTCTTCTTAGGATTAACCCTCAGATCCTGTGCACAATGTCCAAGCTTCCTTGTGCCATATTTCTAACTGTGTCAGTAAATTTGCCAAGTATTACTATGACAAGGTCATCTGCGTATCTTTGGCAGAAGTATTGTCTGGAATTTAATTCCACGATGAGTTCATTCACCACTAGATTCCACAATAGAGGGGACAAAACTTATCTTTGTGGGCAGCCTCTAGTGGTGTTAATTACCATCTTTTCATTCATCATGGTAGCCTGTACCTTCCTTCCACCAAGCAAGGCCCTGGTCCACCTGCATATAGTGGTCCCCAGGTCATGCACCTTTGCTGCCCTTACCATGGAATCGAAGGTCGTGTGACTGAAGGCCCCCTCGATATCCAGGAAGATGCAGAGGGCTAGTTCTTGGAAGTGAAATGCTTTCTACACCTTCCCAACAAGTTGGCGGAGAGCTGACTCGCATGATTTACCTGGTTGATATGTGTGCTGGTTTGAATGTAGAGGGACCCGACTTATCTCCTCTCCCCAACATATACATTAACCAATTTTTCCATTGTTTTGAGAATGAAGGACAGACTGATTGGTCTCATATCCTTAGCCTTGGTATGGTCAATTCTCCCTGGATTTTGAATGAAGACAACCTTCACTGCCATCCAAGCATTGGGAATGATTCCTACTGCTAGGATAACCCTGAGTAGCCTGCATAGGACTCTTATGAGCTTCTCTCCTGGCTGTTGCAGGAGAGCTGGAAAAATTCCATCTGGGCCAGGTGACTTCAACGGTTGGAATGCACCCACCACCTATTAAAGTCCACACACTCCTTGGCCGATTCCCAGTTCTCTCTTTGAGTGCCTGAGAACCGTTGTCTCTCACACATTCTGGTCTGTGCTGTCTGGAAGAGCATATTGAGGAAAGTGAGTTTTGAGGAGCAGTTCCAATGTCTCATGTGCTCTCTTTGTATATTCCCCATCCTCCTTCCTCAACATACCTCCTGGATTGGTTGGTACTCTAGTGAGAATCTTGTGCAGCCGTGCTCTCCACTTCCTCACAGAATGCCTTCCAGGATGCCTCTGTTGCTTGTCTGATTGCAAGACTGTAGTCGACAGGGGCCTCATGATATTTATCCCATTGTCCTTTACATCTCGCAATATTAAACAGTCTCCATACCTGCATGTCTAAGTTTTTATTCCACCAAGGCACACTCCTATTTGTGCACTTCGTGGTGATGGTGCAGTTGTACTGATATGAGGTCACTGTGGCAGAGCCTCTGCTACTTCCTCCAATTCTACTGGATTCCTTATTGAGGTTTTAATTCCTGATAAGCCTAAATCGAGTTCCCTCCTAATATGTCTCCCAGTCTGTTTTCCTGGGATGAAGATGGCTCCAGCACCATATGCCATTGTTTGACATAGCTGCCCATCATCATGGAACTAAAGGTTGTGTCAATTACTTCTTCCCTTCTGCAATTCCTGAATGTGGGTTCATTGCCCCTATTGAGGACGTCTAAGTTGTTAGTTAAAAGGGATTCAAGAAGGTACTCACCTGTACTGTTGGTGTCCTTGTTGCCCCACAGTAGGTTGTGGGCATTGGCATCGCATCCCACAAGAAGTTGGTCACCTTGCTGATGGCAAGTCTCTACCAGTCTCCTCACCTCCAAGGGAGGAGGAGAGCTGTCTTCATAAGGGAGGTATGCTGAGGCCAAAACAATTTCCCTCGTGATACCTTCCTCACATTGCTGCATTTTAATGGTCACTAAATCCATAGAGCAGAAATCCATCACTGGCATGAAAGAAATGCCATTTCTAACATAGATGCATGTGCTGGAGTTTCTTAGATTTCTAGTGTAGATCAGCTTACCTCGAGTGCCACCAAGGCCCGAGACACCCCTTTTATATAAATAGGGTTCTTGTATCAGGGTCACGTCCACTTCCTGCCTCCCCAGGCAGTGACTCGGGGCAGCAGAGGCCCCTTTACTGTGCTGTAGATTAATCTGCAGCACCTCCAGTCTCCGTCTTGCTGCCGTTTTTGAGGTCTTTGAGAACTCTGATGGTGCCCTGCGAGAACCCTAAAAACAATTTCAGATCCTGCTCCCGCATCGCCTTCAGGGACTTCTCTCTGACCTCCACTACCAGGGTTCGTCCTTCTGGTGCAACCTTCTCGTTGATCACTCTCCAATCTTCTGTCGAGACTTTTGGGTTCTGGGCCCCTATTTTTGTGAACAGTGTCTTAGGAAAGACTTCTTTAAGGATCTTTGGTACCCATATTGATATCGTTGCGGTCTTAAGAAGCTCCGCTACCATCTTAACCAGCAGCTTCACATCTTTGTGCGGGGATAACGTGGGCACCTTGTCCTTAAGGCATTCCACCATGTTTCACCATGTGCACCCCTTCACAGACAAAAATGAGGGCACCACGATCTAGATAGATCCTCCTGAAGTTGGGTCCTGGACCAGCGTCCACCCCCCCGCCCTCCCCCAATCTTTTCAAAGAGGGCCATCTGTACCAATTCCTCCTGCTGCGAGGTGATGGCCATCAGTGTATCGCCTTCCTGGATAACTGCCATCCTAAAACAGAGACTGCAGTACTATAGGTCTGTTTCCCTATTTCTTGCCTCGTTTTTTTCTGGACTCGCTTATCCAGGGAAGAGGGAGTCTTTGATTCCTCCCTTATCCCCTTGCTACCTGTCTATGACGTAGTGGGGGTCTACTTATCCCCTTCAACCTGAGACAGTTTGTTCCTGGGGGTCTTAGGTTCAAGTCCCTTTAATTCCCTCCACTTGTCTTTAGGAAGCCATTCTTTCCCTTCCTTTTTCCTCTGTTTGGTGAGTAGTTTCCTCCTCTGGGCCCCAGACAAGCCTTTGATCTTAATCTGGTCTAGCTTCTTGATTACAGTTCCCACTTCTGGCTCAGGTCTAGACCCTGATTCAGTAGTGGGAATGCCTTCCATTGGTACTGACCCCAATGTTTGGATATTTGAGGTCTCAGTTTGCCCCTCAGTTTGTTTTTCAACATTTTCTTTAATCGTGTCCATATTGGTCCTACGAGTTTTGGGGATCTACAAGGTCCACACCACGAATACTCTGCACAGTGTAAGGCTACTTATTCAGGGAGGTCGCCTGGTATCCCTAAGGCTCCGTTTGCGACACATCTTCCCATGTGCCATGCAGCCCTTGGGTGCACCTTGTGTTGGATCAGGGAGTTGAGTAAGACTAGAAGTGGATAGGGAAGATGGGATTTTGTGGGACACTCTTAGTCTGATCCATCAGCTGAGGCCTTTCAAGCAGTAGGTCCTCTACCTTCGACATAGTCCTCAGCTTCATGTGGATATACAAGCCTCTCCACCCGCACGGACAGTGCTTCATCGCGGTGGTGTCCCCCGGAGAGGAATAGTGATTTATTTTCTCAGATATGACATTGTAAGACAACTTCGGGTTGGGGCAGGGTGGTTGAGGTCAGTAGATCTCCCACTGCATACTGGGTTGGAAAATCTTCGACCCCGCATCTTTTTCCAGCCCCTCTTTCATCCCTCTTTTATCCTGTTTCCGTTGCTTTTAGATATGGTTTGCTACTTTTTTTGCCACACCCTATTTTGGGTGTTCTTTAATGCCTTGTCTACAATGGATCAGGGGTGGGATGGCTGTGGGTGGAGCAGTTCTCATTGCAGGCAGAGTCCTGTGTACACCCGCTTGCTGCCTTACCTATTTCCATCATCTTGGTTTTGTTTTTGATGGTTCACATGCCGTTCATTAAGTGTCTAGCTTCCTCACTTTTCTTGCTCTAGATCTCCCGACTAGAAGACATTATTTTTGTTCTGTTACTGTCTTCGCCCTTAATTGGGTTGTCAGGCGTCAGATGCAGGTAGAGTTTCTCTCACCATGGGTGACCCATGGGAGAACCCTTGTTTGCTGTGATATAGGTACCGAACTGATCCAAATATTTATATGTAAATTATTTCTCAGCTGTGACATCAGTGTTGGCTTCAGTTTCCATGTCTGAGCGTGCGCACAGTGGGCCACTGTAAGGTGGACCCAGTCCCAACAGTCAGCTGTGTCACGTGTACAGTCGCTTCTAAATGCTGGTTGCCGCAGTCAGGGCAAGACTAGAGTTTCTTAGACTTATCATGAAGTCACATTGGCAAGGAGGGAGGGCGATTTTGACCTACCCAATTAACATTACAAAAATGGTCCCTTGATGTTGAGGGGGAGGAGAAATGGTCTAAGCAACTGAGTCTCTTACGAGATGCCTGTGAACTCGGATGAGACTTAGAGGCATAAAAAGATGGTGGTGGTGGTGGTGGTGATAATGTTGAGATGCAAACTATTGCTTGCAATTGCTACAATCTAGTATTGATACCTGAATTTCGTTAGCGAAAGATTTTAAGTATTTCACCGAGACTAGGACTGGATGTAGCCAATGCTTTTCCTGACCTCCCTGTCAGGAGCAAGGTGCACAATCGCGTCCTGAATCAATGATTGCGCATAGGAAACTTTACAGTTCTGGAATGTGAAATGGCACTTGCGTGCGAGACACTGAGAGTCGGGAGTCCATCCTGCGTAAGATTGTTCATGTTGTTTATGATAACAATTGAACTGTAGCCTAGATGCAACAAGGTGTGTCGGATGCCTGTAGTATTCTGTTAACAAGACAAAAAGTTCAGTGAAAAATCTGTAGAATTTTGAGATTTGTCCTAACTTTCGAACCACTTCATACGTACGACTGCTAGATGACAAAAATAAAGCACTTTCCTGCTTACCGAAAACGTTATAAGTAAAACAGTGCAGTGCAAACGTCAGGTTTACCTTGCAACCCTCTCTCGCAAAAGCAGGCAAACGGTTGTGGGGTCGCAGCTATTACCACCGTCTGACTTTGCTACTCTAGAGACAAGAATTAAAGCATAGCAACAAGCATACCGTTCCTACTACTGCTGCTGTTGCTGCCAAAGTTCCAGGAACTTGGAATTCGTAACACTGGCGCTGGGAACGATCAAGCCGAAAACTCAGTAGTGTAAAAACTCGTCGCCATTTTTCCATCCGCGACCGATAGGAATGCATAATCCGTGCCAAAGTCAAGTTCGCGTATAGTATAGAATACAAAAGGAAAGCCAATGACGAGAAGACGGAAGTTAAATTACATTGCAGGGCTGGAGTCCAATTAGGAGAGCGGCGGGATTAACAGTAGTTCGTGCAACCCCTGCGACTGAGATCGGCCGTCGGTATGGATATTAAACCGTCTATCTCTGACAATGATTTGTTGATGGGAAAAACTGCCATGTTACATCATTTCTCGAGCCCACGTTAAAGTACAGCTCCATCTATATCTAGTAGACAGCGGCCGACTTAACGACTGGGCAGTCAGTTGCCCAACAGATGATGCTGAGATAGCGGCGGCGGCTGTGTACGAGAGCATGCTGGAAAGTAAAGCTTCCGAATTTATGTGAGAACTCTTGAAGCTTTTTAAATCATACAAACTCCATTAACATTCTGCATCTTTGTTCTTCATTTGTACATATTTATTTCTCAACATAATCACCTTGGCGACGAACCAGTTTGCTGATACCGTCATTGTCAAGGGCCCCCATATCCGGTGGCAAGGCTGTCGGGGGGCTATATCTCAACGAAAGGGAAAAAAATAGTGTAGTCAGGTGTCTTTCTTTCAAGAAAATGATTTAAAAGTCGGTGTTACGCAGGTTTTTTAACAGGGTCGGAACTGGAACTTTTTATGACTACTTGCCATTCGTCTTCCAAAACATTAAAAACACTGCAGACCCCCAGGTCTAGGCTCCCCCGCCTACAAACCATCGTATGGGCCTCGTTGGTCAATGTAGAATATTTTACTTTTTTTGACAGAGCCACAACCCCACCTCTGTTAGGACCGCTTTATCACTATCAATGTTCTCGAATGTGATCTTCAAGGATTGGAAATCATGAAAATCGGATGGCGCCAAGTCAGGAATATATGGAGGAAGATCGGTGACATGAACCCAAGACGTCGGATTTTTGCAAATGTCACAGCGTTCGTGTGTTGTCCGGCATTGTCAGGCTAAAGGACAGCGTTCTGCTAATGTGGACGAACTCTTCGTATTCGAAACTTGATTACAGCACGCTGTTCTCCTGCACCGACTTAGTTGGGAGCCTTCTAGTGGCAGAGGGCTGCAAATATGTAAGACATGTGAGAGTATTTAAAACGCTTTACGAATTTTCACAAGAAAAATGTGGAGTCATTACTTTCGAGTACGCTCTCTTATCTTCGGTATAGTAGACGAAAGAACATAAGATATCTGGTACATTCTCTGTGACAGTTGCACTTTATGAACTGCATTTTGTTACGCCACGAATATTGAGTTAAATGTTTCAATTTTACCGTGATGTCTGTAAAATATTTTGATGAATTATTACTGAATTTGAAGACAGCAGCAAGGATATGGAGAAGTGTTCGAAAGTTCAGCTGAGCTTCCTCGATAACACTTAACGTGACAAGACGTTTGACAGCTTGAGGTGCTGGGGCATTTTATTGACATATTTCTGCGGACGAGATTTTCCAGAAAGCAAGATTTCCACCTCCCCTACAATTTTTAAGACAAATTTCTGTGTATCCACACCTGGTAATAAGCATATGACCCGCTACTACAGAGATTCAGCTCGGGGGCACGTTGACGGCTGGCGGTGCGCGGGCCGTCCAGTCTGCGCACTGTGTTAACGCAGCTGTAAAGCTTAGCTGCAGCTGTTATGTGACAGCCGCTTGCGTGGTCCCACGCCGGAATACAGTCCGTTGCTGAGAAGCATGCCCGCTACGCCAATGTAGTCGGGTGTGCCTCGTGATGTGCTCCAGAGAGGATAGTACGCGCCGTTCTAAAAACGTTTTCTTGAGTGCAGTTAACGTCGACTGACATGAAGTGGTTTGAGTGATGTAATTATATTAAATCCTGTAATCTCAGCAGTGTTCTGATAATTCCGAAATAATATCGGTAAAATACTCCCTCTGTGTGCACCTGGGATCAGTAGCTACTGTATCAATAATTTATTAATACTAGTAGTGTGTATGCACCTTTTGAAATTGGTTTGTTCCTCAGTGACACATTGTATTTTATTCGGCTATAACATCACTGTTTTGTTCCTTGTTTATGGTGTGAATGTGAGTTTTGCATGCTCATTTTACTAGAACTTTTCACTTTCTAGTGGCGCTGTACATGAAGAATAAAACTAGGCGACCGTAAATGGCTAAAGGCCCCCGTACACTATGAAACAGTTTGCTAAAATTTTGCTATGGTTGCCAAACATTTGACCGTGTACAGTGCTGCTTGACTTGTTTGTCAAGCATAGATCGTGTTTGACGTGTTTGCGAAAGATTTTGCTTGACGGCAAGTTTGAAAAGATAGCAGATTTTGTGTCGATGTTTCGCCGCATATGTTAAGTGAAAAATAATTTTATTGCAATTTATCTCACTGTATCGTGAGTTTTCACAACTGTGGAAACTACAATCTAGGATGAAAACAAAATAGCGCTGACAATTACCAAAATGATAGCGGTTTCCGTTTTTCCCAGTCGTATATTACGCACGAGGAGGTTGAGAAGAAAATCAATATTCTACGCTACAGAAAAGCGGCAATGGAACAAAAAGAATCTAAGTTCTCCGGTTCTTCCACGTACAGTGTTGACTCTCTGTTTCCACGTTGTGGTGTTTTAATGAACTGTCATTAGATGACCAAGTAGAAGAGAGTGATTTTTCGCATACTTGTATCTTTTCCTGTGTGAGGGCGAAGTAACTCTGGACAAGTTACCGTTCCACTGTGCATCCTCAGAAAGTTGATGTAATCATCAGGTTTTGAGCGTAACATTTCCTTGGCAGGTTTTCACGTGTAATTTTCTCTCACCTTTTAAACCATTCTCTGGACCAGCGTCTTGTTTCCTTCTTCAAACACAGTGCAAGAGTAAATGTTAGAAACGCAGTATCTGCATTTGTATCCGTTCCCATCGGTATCAAAATACAGCATACTATTACACGAACAGCGTCTGCTTCAGTGAGTTATACTGACAAACTTTATGTACGTGTACGGACTTGTTCGACAAATCTGCAGCTAGACAAGGGCGAATTTGACAAAAAATTTGCCTTAACAGTGGAGTTTATTCGCGTGGCAGTAATTTTTCTGGCAGCCAGTAACACAGGCCATTGGCCGCCGCGCGGCAGTAAGGATCTGAGGGGAGGACTGTTTCCCCGCTCCCCACCACATCGCGTCTCTGCTGACTAGGCTCCACACTGCCGACAGTGCGTCTGCCCAACACCGACTCAAAGGAAGGCCTCGGCGCTTTTTCGTGACGTCACGACAGCTAGGCACTGCGAACGCCAGGTCTGTTTGCAGGCATACTCATAATGGTGGTGTCTCCCTCCCTGACACAGGAAAATGTGAAACTGTTGGCGGTAGTTGACCAACACACATTGTTCTGAGAGATTTCTGCAATCAATTAATTGTGCAATTCATTACATTCTTAACAGTGTACTCCTGAACTTATACCACCTGTTTTAAGGATTGACATACAAAAAAAACTTCATGGTCCAGCAGCAACAGAATTCGTGCTTCTTTACCTTGTTTGTAAATCTGAGGAAGTTACGTTTGTACTGAGTTGCTTTTACAAGAAACTGTGAACATATTGGTGCTCTTCTTTGGGTATCTTGACTGACTATGGGGTGCGGAGCACTGAATGTTAATGAAATATCTTGCGATTGTATACGTTGGGGGAGGGGGTGGGGGACAGAAGAAGAGGCGAAAGAGAGATACTTGTTTTATCAAATAAATTTTTTTTATCTTATAAAGTTTGTCCTTTCAGTTGCAAGAGGGGAATATTTATCTTTTCTAATGTGCATGTTTAAAAAAGTTTAAGCTCAGTATTATTTTCGTTGTATGAAGCTAATTTTGTTTCCTGTTTAGAATTCCTTTCGTTGAAAACGACTGTAATCTAATGACTGGCAACAGTTGGACATTTACACATGTAAATTAGTTCACATTTCCAGTGACGATGTCAAACGAAAATAAATAAATAAATAAAAGAAACGAGTTTATTGTAAGGGGGTTGGGGTAAGTTTCGATAGCAAAATGGATCAAGTAAATATAGTTACTTGAATGTAAAATTTCCGAAGCTTGCAATGGGGCAAAGCGTCTTCTCATATTGATCTACGTTTGTTTCGACAGTTTTCAGTAATACAGAACTATGATCTTCATTTGTAGCTTCCTTTGAATCGGTGTTGGTCTGACCCGTGCATCTGTCACGTGAATCCCGTCGCTTCAGACAAGCAACTTTGGTCAAGCTAGGGTGTAAGCATCCTAATTCAATACAAAGGATCGGATTAAGGCAAGGGCTTACTACTTCCAATAGGGCCACAGTGATATTCAAACCGAAATTTAGTTTGAGGACCGCATACGTTACCACCGGACTAAGTTTTTACTATGAACTACAAAGATGGCCATTGAAACAACAACTACCCATTTTTGGATATGCAGATGATTGACATTTCAGCGCAACCAGACAAACTAGGTAGGAATATCGCCATCAGCACTCTACGTATAAGGAAAAATTACACAGTCGCTGTCTCATTCGGAAATCACATTTGACTGTTGCTTACTTGTGAGATCGTGTTATGGCGCTTTCAAGACAGAAAAGCGTCTACCAGCAAGCGTTTGAATCCGTCTGTGGAAAGAGAGTGATCTATCGAGCATGCAGTTTATCCATCCGCGATATTGCTGCTCGCCGTGGTCGGCTCCCCACGATTGTCAAGCGAATATGGTAGCGATGAGTTCAAGAGGGCCATTAGTCTGCGGCTTTGCGGTCTGTCGCCGAAGAGCACAGGTAATATTGTTCTCTCTGTCGTGCAAGATCTTACGGCCACGTGTCACTTACGTTGAGTCAGGAAATTATCTTCTTTTGGCGAGACAAATATCCACGTCGGCAGTACGACGACGTATAGAGCATCATGGACTTAGCAGGGCGACCTTTGTTGCGGTTTACTTTGACGTGGCAGCAGAGGCGATTAATGTGTGGAAGCTTCGATGAGAACGAACATCGCCAAAGCTTGAAGGTAGGAGACGAGGTACTGGCAGAAGTAAAGCTGTGAGGACGGGGCGTGAGTCGTGCTTGGGTAGCTCAGTTGGTAGAGCACTTGCCCGCGAAAGGCAAAGGTCCCGAGTTAGAGTCTCGGTCCAGCACACAGTTTTAATCTGCCAGGAAGTTTCATTCATCGTTAAACAGACGCGCACGAAACGATCTCCTCACTTGTCAACCCCAGTGGCTGTGCCATACCTTGAACGTCTCTTTGAAATCTCCTCCAACAAGATAACGCAAGATAGCATGTTTCCCGTGCTGCCCTGTCCAACCTCGATACAGAACGTGTTTGACTGTTGTCTTGGCCAGTACGTTCTCCAGCTCTGTCACCCATTGAAAATATACAGTCTAGAGTTGCCTAGAGCTTTGCGAACCACCACTCACTAGTCACTAACACTGGTGACATCTGGCATACAGCTGAAGCAGCATTGAATGACATAGATATATACTGTACGTCGTTCAAGCCCAGTTCGACTCGACGCTCAGCCGGCTTAGAGCCGTCTTTGCTGTCAGAGATAGCAGCTCTGTCTACTAAATAATCTATAAAAATAATATCTAAATAATCTGTAAAATTCCCACCAGCTGTACTGTGTACACACAGTAAGTAAAACTTCATTTGCTATCCTTCTCTGCGTTTCAATTTTAATGGCCAGCAATGTACGATGTACTCTATAATTAGCTAAAACAGGAAATCATTCGATTAAATCAACTAAAACTAAACTCCTCCCGAACAGGCTATGAAGGCCCAACGGTGCCTCAGCCCATAGGTTTCACTGGATGCGGGTATGCGAGGGCATGTGGTCAGCACACAGCTCTTCTGGCCGTATGTCAGTTTCAGAGACCGGAGCCGCTGCTTCTCAATCAAGTAGCTCCTCAGTTTGTCTCACAAGAACTGAGTGCACCCCGCTTACCAGCAGAGCTCGGCAGACCGGAAGGTCACCCATCCAAGTGCTAGCCCAGCCCGACAGCGCTTAACTTGGGTGATCTGACGGGAACCGGAGTTACCACTGCGGCAAGGCCGTTGGCGATTAAATCAGCTGGTGGATAAATTTACATTATCTTTCCGTGTGCCCTTGCATTGTTTCAAGTTACTTTTTAGCGACAATGAATCTATTCTGCCTACGTTCTTACCTACTTTCAGCAAATACGCCACTGAATAAAAATCATCTGTGGTTTTTCCCCTCTCAGCTAGCAGTGTTGTAACCTGTCGTTCCCGTAGTGCACTTTGCACAGGTGTATTTATTATTTTCTCAGTTTTGTTGTTCGCTTCTCCTGATTTCTCAATTTGTGAGTTACAGCGTGTTAGTCCTCTTGCTATTGCAGGCGTAGAAATCATGATACCATAATCCAGCTCGGTTCATTAGCACACTTATTATTTCGGGTCCACGTAAATTGGCGTCACCAACTCATGGCAGTCACGTATCATCCTAAACTGGAACTCAGGCTACACCGCAGAAAAATCATACTTCGTCAAATTCTGGATATTATTGTATTAATTTTTGGGATGTTTATTTTTTCTTGTATCTGTTCTTTTAATTCTGATGCGATGTCTTCGTGTTTATGTCGTGTGCTTCGAAGTTAAGGACGCTTCCGTGTTAGTGGTAGAGGTAATATTGATTCTTCAGCCTTTAAAATTTCCATATCCTCGCATGATGGTGAGGCAAATTACTGCTTTCTCCAGTTTATTATTAATTTCATAATTACTTCGAGACCCTATTCTCGTTACATCGCATGACGAACGCGTTTTACGTCGCCGGAAGCGTATGAATATTAGATTAAATAATGTATTGAATGTTCCAGAGAAATTGCGCTTTTTTTTGTCGTATTAACTTGGAGCCACAGAGGCCAAAACATCGACAGTCTTCTTTCCACAATTTATAGATTAGGACATTCTCTATTTACGGGCAGATACTTCTAATTTTGGGATTAGTCATTACAGCACAGTGATGTCAAATGCAAGATGCTGCGATTGAGCGCATCACAGTTATTGCTGGGGAGAAAACTCAGTTGTTGAGATTGAACTTTTACTTGGTTACATCACAAACGATACATAACGAACAATCCTTAAGCGTTGTCAGAAAAGACTCCGTAAAGCAGTTGTGCTAGTAGCTGCAATAAATATGAGACTGTGGTGCTGCGTAGTTGTCACACCAACGCGCTATCGCGATTGTAATGAGCAATAAGCGCCAATTCCGCCAGAGAAGAGTGACAACTTTGTTCTCGTATTCTAACACAGCCTTTCCGGCTTCAGGGGATGTTGCGTACAGATGGAAAAAATTTGGCCTTTCAGAAGCACTAAATGGGAAATTGCCCATGAATTCTTTTACAAGCAACTCCCAGTAATTGAACCATGAAATAAACTGTTCAGTTGTACATTGAATGAAAATTCTATCGATAATGATGTGCAACGGTAAGGTGGAACAAATTTATTAGATCAGAATGAAGAAATGTGATGGAAAAAACCTATCTTAATCACTATCGCCCTTTCCTGAGTTGCTGCTATCGCAGTGATTTACTTGCAGCAGTGATAGTTCTGTTACCACGTAAAGTCAATGATATCCTTGGTCATATCTGCTTCTGAATGGAACAGCTAAAGGGCATCAGCGTGTTCAGTCCTGTTTTGTCTTGTCCTTGATAAAGACCCAGAAAATTTCTATGGCATAGAATTAGCATTTTGCCACGACCAACCATAGCGGTTAAATCTGTTTGTACAAGTGATCAAAACACACAACAAATGGAATTCTTGTGCCCTGAAGTGCGCTCGCGCGAGTTATCCTCTAGATTCGTAAATTCCTCTGTGATGTGGCGTGAGATGAAAGGTCTACGTTATTGTTTTCCTGTCTTCAATAATATGGGCATTCCGTATGATTGTTGGATTTCGTGGTACCACATTTATTATTTGTAATACGAAGTCTATTCTATAACAGTCAAGTATGAATTACGTAACTTGTAGAGATTACTTTTCATCAGTAGAAGCTTTTTGTTGAACGTTTGCAATCTGATGCTCAGTTTTTGAACAGGCTTAAGGATTGTTCCACTCAAATAAGTAAGGTCTTCTGTTTCATTTCTGAACTTTTCCAAAACGTGTACTATTGACGAAAACCACTTTTCCATTTAGAAGCGTGTTTCCTTCTTCATGACCTCTGTGTAAACACTACCAA
This sequence comes from Schistocerca serialis cubense, assembly GCF_023864345.2. Classification (NCBI taxonomy): domain Eukaryota; kingdom Metazoa; phylum Arthropoda; class Insecta; order Orthoptera; family Acrididae; genus Schistocerca; species Schistocerca serialis. The sequence goes on from NC_064638.1 coordinate 765,880,055, forward strand.
TAGAAACCTCTATCGTCTTGTGCAACTGTCTTATTTCTAGTGGATATTTTTGTGATACAGAATTTTTAGTTTCTGAATATTCTCGTGAAATTCGATTGCCGTACTCTCGCTAATAGTTAATCTGCGGTTCCCTTATCTTCCCTCAACTCCGTAAGTGATGTATATTCCCACACAAGTACAAAGCAATAAATTGGATCACCAAAACTTCGTCGCACGGAAACAAAACAACGAATGTCAGCACGTTTGATAGTTATCTGACTATAAACGCCGACCTAAGTATGGTATCAACGATTGGTCAAATGCAGCTCAGAGCTCCGACAGCAATGCATATGCGGCACACGACGAAGTAAATGCCAAATAAATGCATATGTTAGCACATTACAGGTCATTACGTGCATAATAACATAACAGCTGTGAAAAGTAAATGAGGAGCTTTCATTTCCACTTTCTGTCACGTCCATACGCCATTTGTACGACAAAACAGCTTCCTACTGTTGACTTCTTTCACGTTTCTTTCCAGCAAATTGGGAGTTCTCCATCGCAGCACAGAATGTTTTTAAAGGAAGGAAAAAAATCACTATCAAAATTTCGAACGCACTCCTTTCGCAAAACTGGCTATAGTCTGAAAACGATTCAGCCCTTTTTCGACAGCAGATTCCAAAGTCCTTTACCAACAGTGTTATTGATTTCAAATCGAAAGATTATAAAAGTTCTTTCCTTGCCGCCGCCGCCGCCGTTGTTGTGTTGTCTTCAGTCGGAAGACTGGTTTGATGCATGGAGAACCTCAATGAAGCTTATGTCATTTTGTAGGTAAGTAAGTTCGGTCTTCCCTACCCCAGTTGCTCTGTAATGGACTCTTCCCGCCGAATAGTTTTCATAGCGGGAGTAAGCGCTCACAAGCGCTGTCCGCGCCCAGCGTTCCCGCGTGAAGTCATTTTCACCACGCAGTCATTCGAAAACGATTATAATTAACAATATATCGTTTTATATATAAAGAAAGAACATTTGACAAACTTTCGGAAAGGTAAAGTAAATATTTTTGAAGTTATTGCATGTTTTTCGGTAATCCTTGCGAGCGGTCCGAAAGAAAGGTGGATCGCCCAAGTTTGGTAGAAACGTACAATTTTGCTCACAAGGTACTTCTGTTAGGTTGGTTTTTTCTATTTGCAATACTGAACGAAAGATTTTGGTAAAAATTAATACTATTCCAAGTTTAGTAGAATCAGTGAAGATTGTCCACGTCTTGGGTCTCACTGTTTTGAATTGTTATATTGTAGATGTAGTGGCCGGCCGGAGTTGCCGAGTGGTTCTAGGCGCTACAGTCTGGGACCGCGCGACCGCTACGGTCGCAGGTTCGAATCCTGCTTCGGGCCTGGATGTGTGTGATGTCCTTAGGTTAGTTAGGTTTAAGTAGTTCTGAGCTCTAGGGGACTGATGACCCGTAGTGCTCAGAGCCATGTGAACCATTTTTTTGTAGATGTAGTGTATAGCATTTAATAATATCGTGTCGCTTTTGACCATCAATATTTCAGCCACAATACACATTTAAATGGTCCCTTTACAGAACACAAGTATGCGCATCACGTCTTTCAAAAGTTCTATTTGTTTTACATCGGGTGATACAGGATGGGGCAAATAAGTGACCTGGTAAAATGGTTCAAATGGCTCTGAGCACTATGGGACTTAACTTCTGAGGTCATCAGTTCCCTAGAACTTAGAACTACTTAAACCTAACTAACCTAAGGACACCACACACATCCATGCCTGAGGCAGGATTCGAACCTGCGACCGTAGTGGTCGCGCGGTTCCAGACTGTAGCGCCTAGAACCGCTCGGCCACCTCGGCCGGCTGACCCGGTGAACAGAGTTCCAGAGTACATAGAAACACAGCGGAGGGAAGGAAATACAGTACTAACCTGACTATAGCAGATGTTGAAAGTGACCATCAGTCATCTCGTGGCACTTTTGGGTCCTGATCAACAAGTTTCTGAAGGGGGATCGGAAGCTGGACTGTTGGGATTGCTGCAGTTCTTGAAGACTTCGAGGGTTGCTGCAATACACCTTATATTTGAGGGCTCCCCACGCGAAGTAATCGCGCACTGATAGAACAGGTGAACTGGGTAGCCAGCTAGGGCCGCAGCTAAATTGACCTTTGCTAGCAACTCTCTTCACGCGTGAAGAGTGTGTAAATGTGCTCCAAGGTTCGGCCGACTGTATGGGTTGTTGCTCCATCCTGTAGGTTTTCCCCTCCTCCATTAACGCTGCCACAAATGGTTTCAAAATGTTGGCAAAGTAACGACCGCAATCAGCGTCTAATGAAAGACGATGGGACCAATTTCATTTGCACAGACACTGCACACCAAACTCCAACCTTCTGATCATACTATGGTGTTTCGTGGAAGTTATGCAGATTCTCCGCTGCCTAGAACCTGTGATTCTGGGAGATGACATAACCACTCAGGGGAAGCCAGGCGTCAGACGTAAGGAACAGGTCCATGCCCAAACCATTCATTATTCTCAGTTAAAAGCCGCTCATAAAATTGGCGGTGCTGAGGTGCATCTGCTAGTTTTAATGCATGAACAACACACACTCGGTAGGGATGCATGTGCAGGTCCAGGTAGAGTATTCATCGGCATGATCGACGTGATATGCCGGTCTGTTGTGACAGGTGTCGGGTTGACTTGGTAGGACCCAGAAGCATTTTCTGGTGAACTGCGGCCACGTTTTCTGGTGTGCGGACACGTTTCAGGATGTTTTTGGACTTGTTCAAAACAGATCCTGTCTGACCCTTTTTCCGGACTAAGCGTTACATGGCACTCTGTGCTGGCACTTTCACACCATTAAGCTTCTCAGCAATCAACAGACCACACCCGTTTCCACGACTGTTATCATGTAACTTTCCACAACGAACACCCGCTGCTCCACTCTGAGTATCGTCTGTCCCCCATGCACTGCTCCACTCACACTGACAGCCAGCACTACGTTCTGAACCGGTGTGTTTCACGGGCGGGGGTCCACGTGGTGTGCTCGTCACGGGCTGTGGTTGTATGCATACATTCACGTCCAATCGTTTCCACTCGTCCAGACCATTTTTATTTGCCTCGCATTGTGGGCTTCACTCGAGAATACAACATCCTCAATTAGAAAACTGTTAGATCTCTGCAAAGTCGCAAATGGGAAGGCAGTGACTGAATAATCAGAATGTGTATAGTTACTAAGGCTGTTTTGGGCACTAACTGTTCTCTTCGCCGGCCGCAGCTGTGAACGAAACCTGCCCCTGTGGATGAATGCAGCTCTAAGCCAGGCAGTGGTCATCAACAGAAAGAAGATGCTAGTGGACTTTCTACCCGTTCGCATCATGGGGAGCCCATCCTATGGCCGCGGACCAGTAGAAACCGCAGCCTAACGTTTCGCAGACACCTGAGATGGGGCCCCACCCGTTCCTGGAGTGAGAAGTACTCTTCGAACGCTTTATCCCTTACTATCCCTTACTAACCCCGACGTCGACATTGCCCTCACAATACGGTGTCACACTTCACCAGGCACTAATGAGGTTGGTGACTAAATATACAGCTTTGATATGAGCCAGCGCTGCCACCACACACATTGCACTATTATGTAAAATGCTGAACAAGGGCAGTAAGAGTTGCCTTGCACCTCCCATGGCGCTTCCCATGAGAGAGCTACCTGCATTAATTTTGCAGGAAACGCTTTGCTGAGTGATAGATTCCTACCGACTGCGCTCCCGTTTTTATACAATGGCGCAACAGTCAGAGCCTATGCTTATTGCCAAAATGAGCACGAGGTTGCTCGACCGCTGCGCAAATGATGATCGTGCAGCAAGTGCTGTTAAAACAAAAAAGTTTCACCGACCGTGTTGACACACCCAAAAACAGATATCAAAATAACCTAAAAATGGAAAGGATGGAGGCAAAGGACCAAATTGTTTAAACTGCAAATAATCAACACATTACGTCAAGTGAATGAATGTAAGTGAAGTCAAGGCTGTTAGTTGACGCACTCTCCGCGTTTATCCGTGCCCTGCCTTTGTTGAATATTCATCGTGTTAAATATACAGTCAAATGAATTGCTGTTACCTAATTTCCGTAATGCCGTCCGAGTAAATATCACCTGGTACGCGGAGCTACTTTAAATGTCGAAGAACCGATTTGTCTTAGAATGGCAATTTATTATTGTTGAGAGTTTCAGATAGAGCATTAGGCAACGGATGACTAGAGCATGGGAAGGGAATACAGTAGAAGACGAATGGGTAGCTTTGAGAGATGAAATAGTGAAGGCAGCTGGAGGATCAAATAGACATCAAAAGGGGGGGTTGTAGGAATCCTTCGATGGAGAACATGGGAGGTATTGAATTTAATTGATGATAGGAGAAAATATAAAAATGCAGTACATGAAACAGGCGAAAGGGAGTACAAACGTCTAAAAAATGAAATTTACACGAAGCGCAACATGGCTAAGCAGGAATGGCTAGTGGACAAATCTATGGAATTAGAAGCGTGTATCACTAGGGGTTAGATAGATACGGCCTACAGGAAAATTATGACTCCTTTAGAGAAAAGAGAAGCAGCTGTATGAGTATCGAGAGCTCAGATGGAAAACTATTCGTAAGCAAAGAACGGAAAGCTGGAAGCTGAAAGTATATACAGGGTCTATATAACGGAAAGGTTCTGAAGGGCAATATTATATAAATGGAAGAGGACGTAGATGTAGGTGTGATGGGAGATAAGACACTGCGAAAAGAATTTGATAGAGCACTGAAAGACCTAAGTCGAAACAACTTAGAAGGTAGGTTAAGGAAAGGCAGACCTATGTTTATAGTATTTGTAGACTTAGAGAAAGCTTTTGACAATGTTGACTGGAATACTCTCTTTCAAATTGTAAAGGTGGCATGGGTAAAATACAAGGAGCGATAGACTAAGTACAATTCGTACAGAAATCAGATGGCAGTTATGAGTCGAGGGGGCATGAAAGGGAAGCGGTGTTTGAGAAGGGAGTGAGAAAGGGTTTTAGCCTATCCCCGATGTTATTCAGTATGTGCATTGAGCAAGCAGTAAAGGAAACAAAAGAAAAATTTGGAGTAGGAATTAAAGTCCAGGGAGAAATATAAAAACTTAGAAGTTTGTCGATGACATTGTAATTCGGTCAAACAGTAAGGGACTTGGAAGATCAGTTGAATGGAATGGACAGTGTCTTGAGAGGAGGATATAAGATGAGCACATGAACAAAAGCAAAATAATGATGGTGGGATGTAGTCGAATTAAATAAGGCGATGCTAAGGGAATTAGATTAGGAAACGAGACACTAAAAGTAGTAGATGAAGTTTGCTATTTGGGAAGCAAAATAACTGATGATGGTCGAACTAGAGAGGATATAAATTGTAGACTGGCAATGGCAAGAGAAGCGTTTCTGAAGAAGAGATACTTGTTAACATGGAATACACATTTAAGTGTTAGGAACTCGTTTCAGTGGGGTCAGTCCATGTGGCCGTGTATGGAAGCGAAACATGGACGACAAAAAATTTAGACCGGAAGGGAATAGAAGCTTTTGAAATATGGTGCTACTAGAGAATGATGAAGATTAGGTGGATAGATCATGTAACTAATGAAGAAGTACTGTATAGAATTGGGGAGGATGGAAATAAATGGTACTACCTGACTACAAAAAGAGATCGGTTGATAGGACACATTCTGAGACATCAAGAGAACATCAGTTTAGTACTGAAGGGAAGTACGGGGGGGGAGGGGAGGGTCGTAAAAACCGTAGAGGGACACCAAGAGATGAAGCAGATGCAGGATGATTTAGGTGACAGTAGTTATTTAGTTATTTGGAGAGGAAAAGGCTTGCTTGCACTGGACAGAGTAGCATGGACAGCTGCATCAAACCACATGAGATGAGTGTTAAGATAATTTTGTTTTTAAGAAGGCGACGGCCGACTTCCTCCCAATTGTCCCAAAAGCGCTCGGCTCCGTCATTACCTTCATGTTATTGAGACGGTAAATTCTAACGTTCATTCAAACAAACAACTTTAAAGGACTTTGTCTTCCTTGTATTTGGATGATCCCGTGTGGTGAATTAGACCGATGAGCAGAAAGCCAGTAACACAGGGCTTTCAAATTCTGGCTGTCACGTTACAATAGTTGAGGTATGTCTGGCTGAATTATATTGATTGATGCCTGTGCGTGTGTGTGTGTGTGTGTGTGTGTGTGTGTGTGTGTGTGTGTGTGTGTGTGTGCGCGCGTGCGCGTGCGTGCGTGCGTGCGTGCGTGCGTGCGCGCGCCCTCTTCCGAGTTAACAGATTCTTTACTGTTTCTGAAGTAGTATGCTCCCAGTTGTCTTTTTTTTTTTTTTAATCGGCACTGTTTAGCCTGTGGGCGCGCGCTAATTCTGTTCCGTTATTTGTTTACAAATCTTCAGTAATCATATTTTTACTTAGTTTTTAAAGTTATATACGTTGTATAGAAATGACAAGCTCTTATATCGTTTAACACGTATCACTCCCATAATCTTTTCGGATTTGTTTGGCATTAGAATATTTTCTTGTTTAGGTATGAAATTATCAGCATAATTTGCATTGTTTTGTTTCTCGAGTAAAATATACTTCTCATATTCCGCCATACATTCGTGATGCTGTTGAATTTTTACTTATGAAACATGACGACATTAATTTTGCTCCATACGAAAAATTCTCATCCACGACTTTTTTGATTAACAGGCTTACAGAGAAGTTAATCACAGTGAATGGATGATCCTCTGTTGGAACCAAATTTTGGATACTTGAATAATCCGAAATATGAATTATCAGGGTTGATAGTATAAAATCTATAACAGCTGCATGAGAGGAGTAATTCTGCGATGCATTTACAACGATACGTCTCCAAGCCACCGTATTTAGTGTGATACTGGGCGATTCTGTTGCCGGTACTGTTTCCCTCCATTCCTGTTTCGTTCACAAACTGTGCGTAGGAAGAACGACTAACGACTGTCAGATGGCCTGTTTATGAGCTCTAATTTGTATAATTTTACTACCGTGGTTGTTTCGAGATATGTATGTTGAAGGTTGTTAAGATATTGCCTGACTTTATCTCTGTTACACTGTACAGCTTATGAAGTGAACCAGTGAGGAAAGTCTCCACTCTTGAAATTTTGCTGTATCTTTGGGTTGGTTAGTCTTACCTAGTAAAGGCCCCAAACTGACGCAGAATATAGCGTTTGTCGACGAAATGTTTTGGAAGCTTCTTTTTTCCCGTAGGATTTCTCCATTGAATCTCAACTTGGGCATCTGCTTTAGGTCGCTCGAAACGTTACTCACAGATACTTTTATCTTTGGCCAACAGTGTAATAGAACAGTAACACAGTGGTAATTAACGTGTGTTATAAACGTGTACACTGTTAAGGTGAGAATGGGATGTCAAGGAAAAGGGATGGGAGGGAACTTGGTATACTGCCGCATTACGACAGTATCAGCAGTTTACTGCAAACAGCTGATCTAAGAATTGGCTGGTAAAAACGTGGGATCTCAAGACATAACGATAATTCAGTATTCACACTGTCTTCATGTTCTCTTAATAGGAACGTGTAGGCATCGTCACCTATCAGAATTGCAGTTGCTGCTCTTACAAAAAGTCCAGAGACATCCCGAACCATTGGTCATTGCCTTTCATCAGCTGGACGAGTTTCTCTGGTCCTTGATTACGGTACCGTTCGCAGCACAGCAAAGCACTGCACAAACGGTAGTGTCTGGAATGCTGACGAAAGGCTGCGTATCATTTTTAGAACCTCATTGTAGCATTACCGAAAGCAGTTGTGACCAAGAGTGAATACATAAAAGTATGATGGGAGTTCACCATGTTATGGAGTGACAAACTGAAGTCATTAGGTAAGCCTTCTGACTTGTGTTTAGGTCAACTGTGCAAATATTGGGCACTGGGTATGCATTGTACTAAAACACGCCAAAGACAGTTCCGTATTGAACAGTTCCGTATGTGGAATTAGCTGGGCTTCAATTTGAAACTAATGATTGTGGTCAAGAGGACCCGGTGCACCAACTGTGGACAACCTCCTCTCGGTGAGAGCGACATTCAGAATTCATGTGGTCAGACTTTCATCCTGCTGACGTAATAACCTAATTAGGCACTTAATTCACTCTTTGTTATCCGTTTGATGTCATTTTGTGCTCATTGGAATCCCTTGATGCGTGGAAATTAAATTTTACTATTTGTAGATGTTAACCAATTTGTTTTCATGAAGTGTATTTGCTTTACAGATGCAGGTCACATAACGACTCCTTTCTTCTGTCTTCAGCTATATTGTCCAGTAAACTGCTTTTTTTACCTTTTGCGGTACTTTGGTGATCACAGTAAATAGTTCTGAGTTTTAACTTAATTTCGCTACGTAATATTTCCCTGTTGCTGTTGTCTATGTGATATAATTTTCGTGTGAAAAGTTCCAGCCATATTATATTTCTGTCCATTTATATTATTTCTGGTGGCCGCTGTGGCCGAGCAGTTTTAGGTGCTTCAGTCCGGAACCGCGCTGCTGCTACGGTTGCAGGTTCGAATCCTGCCTCGGGTGTGGATGTGTGTGTGATGTCCTTAGGTAAGTTAGGTTTAAGTGGTTCTAAGTATAGGGGACTGACGACCTCAGATGTTAAGCCTCATAGTGCTCAGAGCCATTTGAACCATTTTTATATTATTTCGGTTTTATTGATTTTTCCTCCAAATTCATGAATTATTGTGTGCCTATCAAGCGTCTAAACAGTACTCCCTATGGTACGGATATTGCAGAAAAAACCTCGTTCACGAACTATTTCTTGTACCTCCTCTGGGGAGCTCAGAACTCGTACGTGAATACTTGAGTGGCGAGCATACGGCCCCAAGCATTGCAGTACTTCTCTCCTGTGCTGCAGTTTTCCTCTCTGACTATATATTTTCTCTGACAAATTTTCTAGGATAGTTTCCTTGCTGACAACCTAGTTCGGTCATAGGATGTCGGTAATGGCTTTTCTCACTTTTTTCCCCTCATTTTTCACAACATATGTCGAATAACTTCCGTTTGGTCTCCACTTCAAGGTTTCAGTTCCACTTCATGAAAGTTCTTTTACAGAATGTGCAGGCCGTGCAGGGAAGATCTCCCAGTACATAGCGTCGTAATCAGTCCATGTGAGTGGTCTTCGTGTTCCCTGTACGGTGACAGCCCCTGACCACGCAGGAATCGCACTATTGATATCCGTGCTGTTGTCTCCCAATGCATGCCGAGCTGCCTGTTCGTTGTGCACGTCATTGCTACCACAGGAATTTTCCGTCCTTGGCCAAGCCAGAGGAGTAAAACAAAGTCAAGCGACTTGCAGATCCTTACACTCCTCAGTTCATGGTTTGTTCCCAAACAGTTGGAGAGTCCTTTTTCTTTACTAAGCCGAGTATGTTGAGAAGGTATTTGGCGAACTCCCTTCCTTTAGTAAATTAGGAATGGTTCCATTGTAATTAAGAAGGTAAATCCTACTTATTCCTGGGCATTACAATCTTATAAACAACTTGATGATACACTTGTTACCATAACATCCCATACGAACCTAAACACGGTACAGGGACTAATTTTTACTGGGACTCAACACTGCAGATAGATGAAGATCTGCGTGAGCACTTGAATAGGTGAGGGATCCACTTGATACGTTGTGTAAGTCAAGGCCCTTTAGACGACAAGGTACACAACGGCGCATTCATCCTCCCATTTGAGGAGGCTTCTCGTCCAGAGATATTCAAAATCATGGTTTACCGTATCGATGTGAACTGGTATATCTCACTTTCGATTCCATGCTTTAAATGCCAGAACTTCAGGCACATGTCATCTCAATGTACATACAACTGATCTGTGGATACAGTGGCTGCTACTTCCTGAAAACTCACCATGTGCACTACCATCTATCTGTCGATTATTGGAACAACTACCCTCCCTGATTCCTGACTTGGGCTACCCTAATCAAGGAATGCAAAACACTGGAACTGGGGACGCAAATCACCTCTCATGTTCTGAAGCTTGGAAAAAATTGGTCGTTTATATCCAGTCTTAGTGATACCGACTTTTGCCACTACTGTGACCAGGTCATCAGCAGTACCTGACGTAATTATTCCCTCGACGACAACGTCTGATGGTCGCGCAAATAAATTTGACCTTTGGGGCGATAGGCCATCCGCTCTCAAGGTTCCCTTTCGGGAATCCTCTCCCCAGAAATCCACAGATTATCAACCCGACACCAGCCAAAATCTGAAGGAACCACAGACTGTGGATCCCAGGGCTGCCCACTCTTCTTCCGTTCTGATGCTCATAGTGGAAAAGCTTTCACAAGATTAACTACCAGAAGCAGTGAAAGAGATAAAGACTAAATCTCAGGTGAAGGCTACTCCGGTGACAGTGGAGGCGCCATATCCCCCCACACCTTCTGACTCTGAACCTGTAGTCGGTGATAGTGTTCCACCCTCACCAGTACAGTAGTACTGGGGCTGACTTGTTCTCCTGGCCCCTTCACGCTTAACCCGGACACTGTCAGTGTGATGATCCAATGGAACTGCAGTGGATATTACTGCTAATTGCCAGAACTACTACTACTAATAATAATTTTCTCTTTTTCTGCAATCTGTGTTGCTCTCCAGGAAACACACTTTACTGACGACCATCTCAGACTCTTTGAGATTAACGTATATTCTGTCAGAACTATGCTATTGGAGAGCATCTGGAAGTTTCTGTAAATTGGTTTGCATAGGTATCAGTGAGTGGATTCCCTCTCCGTACCATCTCGGAAGCAATAGCAATGTTTCTTACTCTGATTGACATTCATATATTTCTTACTCTGACACGGTAAGGAGGAGGATTACTTCCTGGTACACTATTGTATACAGGGATACACTGATGAACGGTCCGCAGTTCGTGGTCTAGTGGCTAGCGTTGCTGCCTCTGGATCACGATGTCCCAGATTCGATTCCCGGCCAGGTTGGGGATCTTCTCTGCCTGGGGACTGGGTGTTTATGTTGTCCTCATCATATCATATCATCATCATCATCATCATCATCATCATCATCATCATTATCATTCGTGATAGTGTCTAGATCGGACTGTGGGGGGAAAAATTGGACTGTGTAAAAATTGGGATTTTGTAAGGGCGCTGATGATCGCGTAGTTGAGCGCCCCACAAACCAAACATCATCATCACTGATGAACGGCTATAGTATAGCTCTGACGTTGTTGCCTGTCTGATCCTTTTTTGTACTTGTTTGAGTTTCGAATCTCAATCAGCTCTAAGACTTCTCTGCAACGTCTCGTGACCTATCTTCAACAATGTTTCTTATAAAACACTGCAGCGTGGCTCCTACTTCTACATTACTGTGTATCACCATATAAATAGCTGTGTGAATTATTCTCTCGACCGAGCAATCATTTACAACAACAAGATGCAACCTTCAGATTGATGAGCGCTTTGTTTCACTACTTAAGACATGGCAAAAATTTTGTACCACAGTAAACAAGAGGCAAATATCTGATGCATGAGATGTAGAAGAAGATTAATTCTGAAATGAGTGGAATAATTATAGCACGTGCCCCCTGCTGTAGTGCTAGTTCAGTGAAAATGGCCAGAACTGCTTCTCACATGTGTCATAGTTTCTGTATTACTGTTAGGGACTTAGGCTACTGCTCAGGAAGAATAATTCTCACCTCTCGAATATTCGTCAAAGGTACATGCAATATATCTTCCAGGCAAATCTCATTAGGACTCCAGTCCGAAGAGTAGGCTGACCATGGCATGTGAGTAATATGAGCTCGTAGCATGCTGCTTAGTGCTTACCACCCAAACTTTATGGCAGGAACACGTCAGTAATAAAAAATAAAGAATTGCAAATTCCCAGAGGCAGTGACATCAGCGTAACACAAAGCTTGGTTGTTCTGGTTCTTATACCTTCCTACAGCGCTGCGTGGTCTTGGAGGCCCCTCAGACGACAGTAAATTATACTTAATGTGCAGGTTTTTCTCCAATGTACGTTGGACAAAAAATGCCTTATACTTTTTTTTTTAGAATGGTGAGAGGCTGGTTGCCTGTCTGATGGTTAAGAGACCAAACAGCATAGTCATCAATCTACAGCAAAAGTCCTTGCTACAGCTGTTTGAATGTCACATACTGTTCCAAAATTGTTTCCTTTGACTGACGTCACTTTTTGGAATAGAAATAACCACACATGTTGGGTGGAGGAGGAGGTAGTGGTTGCACTGCAAGCGACTTCGTCGTCAAAAACTGCCCAACAGACAATGCAGTACGGGATGTTACATATCGTGATGCATGCTCCAGTTGTTAGCAATGTGTAGACAAACACATTGGACTCTTTCCAAAGTCCTTCTAGAATTACTGTGTGGCCTGGAGATAACCACTCCTTGCGAACAATACTTGAAGTTTGATGTCGAGATCGTACTGGGAAAACTAACTTTTATCACTAGTGTAACTCGGTTCAGATATTCTGGGTTCAGTTCCACGTTTTCCAACAGATCATCAGCCCCTGTCTTTTGTCGATATATATGTACGTGACACTTTTGGGATCCATTTTGGTACAAAGTTTTCTCATTCCCAGATTCGATCAACATCTGGCGAACAGTTTCCCGATTAATGTTGAGTTCGTTTGCAGTTATTTTCAAGGCTAATCTTCGATCAACTTTCACAAGTTAATTCACCGTGTCTGCGTTGTCATCTGTTCGTGCTTTGATGATCGACCACTTCAGTGTTCATCTTAGACATTGGTTTTGCCTTCTGAAAACATTTTGTGCCAACGAAACATTTGCGCCCTTGATAAAATCCCGTTTCCAAAAGCCTGATGAAGCTTAGCATGCTCTCGGAGTTTCCCATAGAAGGAAATGGCATGCCACTGCGCAATATTTCGAGATTCCACTGTTGTAACGAGAAGCAAACACAGAACTTCAATCTTTAAGCTGCTACTCCTGATTAGTGTTGCCAGATTTTTTTAAAAAAACTCTGTAAGGGGACAAATGTTCAGTTGAGCAAAAAAAGGATTTCATTCTTTTACCCGGGACAAATGAAAAACGATTTCTTTTTGATTTATTGATCTTTATTATATTTTAATGAAGAATGTACAAGTTTTGACATGGTTTTTTTTGATTTTACGTAATTCAAAAAGTCAACACAGTTATATTCATAGTTGAAAATGGTCATTAATCAACTTTTTATCAAATTCGGGATATATTTTAGTCCATCAGTCCATTTTAATGCCGTCTGTGAAGAAATTCTTTCTATAAAGCAGTTGGAGCTAGGATACTAAAGATGTACGATAAGACATAAAAGTTAGAGATTTCATTGTTGGAAAACCCTTCCATGATTTTCTTCCATTCCTCAATCGCACCTTTATTTTTGTCATCAAGGGACTATGCCACGCCCAGGCTGCTTCTAGTTACATATTTGAAATTCCTCGAGTAAGGGGTTCATGTTCAGTTGATCGATCCTTAACAGTTCCGCAGAATTTTAAAAACGGTCGTAATTTATTGGTTATTTTATGTCTAAAAACAGCATCTTGGAAAGGATGTTGCTTTCCGAGAAATCATATCCTGGTAACAAATATCGTACAAAATTGGTGTAAAACAGGTCCCCCTCCCCCACCCTCAGCCAGTACTGCAGCGAACCAAAGACATTACGGTAGCTATTCAGGATCGCTCGCCAACGAGCCCTGCAACGATTCAAACAACATCCTTCGCAGACCACACTTACCATTTTTAGTGACTTCATGATAAGGCTCACTATTTAATCAAACACAGTAAGCAGGAATACTAGTGTCAACAACTGATCCGGGTCATGTTCTACAGGGTGGTCTTTATGTTTCACTTTCCACCAAGCTGAATCCTAAAATGAACTCTTCACTGACTAGGAACTACTTCAGGACTCAAGGCACTGATTCAATTCACAGTTAGATGACCCAATACCTGAATATTCCTCAAAGGCAACATCTTCTAAGAATCTTCAACCTTCTTTGGCTCCAAGTTGTCTTCCCATCACAATGGCGAGATATGATAGTTGTCCCAACTCTTAATCGAGGTAAGAACCCAACATAAAGCCAGACAAGAACCCAGCGTCTCTTGATAGCTACAGGTCGAGTAGGCTGACCAACATTGTAAGCTGCTTGAAACTAAGGTTTCCGCAGAAACTAACGTCGCAGATTATGCTGTCTTCACAAATCTCGGGCCTTTTGTCCGCCTATCAGTATGGTTTCCTCGACGGATGATCCACAACCTACCATATGCTTATGTTAGAAGCAGCTATCTGAATGCGTTTTTCTGAATGCCAGCACTTTGTCGTAGTCCTTTTTTTACTTGCATGACTAGGATTTTTGAGACCCCTACCCAATTTTATTCTTCAGTTTGTACCCCACTGGTTGTTCCAGGTTAGAGTCAGCACCTCGCTCAGCTCCCCACAGCTCCAGAGGACTGTGTCCCACAGAGCTCTGTGTTGAGTGTCACTATTTTCCTCATCACCATTAATAGGTTAGTGACCTCTCCACAGTCCATCCTGACCCAGAAATTTACCTAGGTACGTAACATCTGGACATTGTAGCTCAGTCGCATTTCTTGGGCCTCTTTTTGATAAAAAGCTGCCCCATAATAGTCACCTGAAGACTAGCTGCATGCAGGACCTTGCCCACACATCTTGGCGTGCAGATCATGCTACTCTTACCAGTATTGACTGGCGCTGGTTTCGTCCCATCTGGACTATGGCTGCCAGGTTTATGGCTCAGATACTTCTTCAACTTTAAAACTGTTAGACCCAGTTCACCATCTTGATGTGCGTCTGGCCACTGCTGCCTTTGAGACTAGTCATGTAAACAGTCTCTGTGTTGAAGCAGGGATCTTCCCCTTCAGGTTCGAAGGTACCAGCTCTTAGTCTCCTGTGTAGTCGCCATTCAACAATTCTCTGATCGTCCCACGTATCCTGTTCACTGTACATACGAGGAGTGTCGTCGTCCTGATACCTGCCCGTGGGTGAGACTACAAATTGGAATGCGCCTCACTCCCCTCTGACAAGATCTCCATCTCCAATCCCAGGATTATGCCCCTCGTGTCTTCTTACACAGTCCCTCTCATATGGTGCCCAGGTGACGGATTGGGACTGAGCAGTTTCAAAGTCCTAAAGGCTAGGTCGCTCCCATGACCTTTTGGCGTATGTTACGTCCAGTTCTTCAAGAGTTCCAGGACGCTACCATCTTTTACACTGACAGCTGTAAATTTGTATATCAGACAGTATATACTTTTACATCGACTGCCAGTATGGAATGCCTTTCGCTGCCAGGAACATGCAGTCTGTTTACAACAGAGCTAACAACTGTTAGCAGAGCTTTCCATTTTACTGAACAGGTTTCCTTTGGGCTGGTTTTAATACACACTGACTCAATGAGCAGTCTTTTGCTATTGACCGATGCTATTCTTACCATCCTCTGGCCTTCATGACCTTCTCCCTGACCTTTGTTGTGTTGGCTGCTCAGTTGTCTTTCAGTGGAGCCCAAATAACGTGGATGCCCCAGGGAATGACCTGGCCGACCTTTTGGGCTAGAGGAGCACTTACTCGCTCCCCATTTGTTTTGCCAACCCCAGATGCATAAATGCGGGTGAACACGATATTTCTGCACACTCGTAATTGCAGGGTACTTGGGGATGAGGCAGCTCCTGCTGTAAGCTAGGCCTAGGGGATCTCCAACCATGCTACTCTTTTAGATTCAGTTTGCTCCTTTCTACCACGCCCAATTTTCTATTCTCGGTGTCACACTTAGTTGAATAGTGGGTGCTGTTGACTGTAATAGAAATCGGGTGGAACAGCTGTGGGTGGGACATTTCGTGTCACATGCAGAGCCTCGGAGACACCCTTCTTCTGACTTCCTTATCTCCTTCATCTTGCTTTTATTATTGACAGTACACAAGATATCCAGAACGTTTTTAGGTTTCTTGCTTTTACTGTTATGAATGTCCCGACTAGATCAGAAAATAGTTCTCAGTGGACATCTCTACTTCCAGATGCACCACTCTTGGATTGAGGGCTAATGATTTCGTTGTTTGGTCCATTACATCATCCACCCCCACCCCCGACAATAAACCAACTCAAGGATTCTCTTCGTGGGACTAGGGAAGGGTGACTAAACAATTTCCGGAGAAACCGACAAACAACCAGGTGGGCTCCAATGCGCACCTCCCCCCCCTTTCCTCCCCCCAAATGTACCCAGGTTTTCTAATGTTAAATGTTAATGTATTGTTAATACTTTTTGTTACTCCTGTGATAGCCTATTTACTATTAGTGAAAACGATAAACAGAAATTTACCGTGACTAATTTCTACAATATCTGTTTAATTAATGGTATTTAATATACACAATAAAAATTAAATTTATTGTGATTTTTTTTCAACATATTATAGCCATGGAATTTTAGCTTTAAATACTATTGAACGCTTGTACATCGGGTTGATTGTCCGTGGAGAAAGGGGTACGTTTCACTGCTTCCAGCCTCCTTGATTGTATATTTGTTCTGTGAAGCCTAGTGGTAAAACTCTACATAGTTGATTTTGCAGTTGTACAGGATCAGTAGGAGAGTCCAGTTCCATTCTGTTCCTTTCAACTGTCCTGTGGATATTCACGAAGAAAGATACTCTTTCTACATTGGCGTTATGTGCTGGTGGGTCACTGCCTTTAAAAAAATCTCACCCACTTCTCATGACGCTAAAGTGCACCTTTATTTTCATCATTTCGTTGGCGAAGATTTTCTTCAACAAATTTTGTCAATATCCCGAATTGATCAAAGAGAAAGAAGTCATCGGTTTCAGTTTTCTTTCCCTTCAAATAAGAACCTTTAACACTTTCCAATGTTGGCACTCTCTTCAATGAAATCTAGTCACACTAACAGTAATGGTGAATATGAGGTGCTCCGCCTGCTCAGAAATTCTATACAAGTGTTACAAAATCTCTCAACTTCTTCTTTTAAGTCATTTTCTTGTGAACTGTTACTTCTTCTGTTTTAAGAATATATTTAACATTAAAAGAAATGAACTGATGCTCTTGTCTGTTAGCAACAGATTCAAGAGTATTTTTCAGGACATCTTTTACCTCTCTTCCATTTTCCGTGTTATCCTCAATTTTCTTTGTAACGTGCTAATCAAATCGACCTTCCTTAACAAAATTCCACTCCTTACAGTAACTTTCACTGAACTTGCAGGCACGTTTCGGCATTGCCTTTTGCAACCCAGTGGCAACAATACGACTGATACGAGAAGCTGCTCAGCTTGTCTGACACAACATTAACAGGTACGCTAACCTGACAATGCCAATGGTAAGTGATGCAACAGTCCGACACTTTTCATAACTGAGTTTACAACGCCTCGAACTGTTGTTACACCAACACAACTACACTCCAGGCACAGTACGGCGCAAATTACGTTATTATTTCACTGTATCAATACTGATACTGTGGTTACTGTGGGACTATGGAGCTTAGAGGAATAAGCTGAAATGTACGAGGGGCGTATGAAAGATCCGTGCAAAAATAAAAACTACTTATGTGTTTGGGATAAACCTTTTTTTTATTTTTCGGCATAGTCTCCTTTTAGACCTATACACTTCGTCCAATGCAGTTCTAATTTGTTAATCTCTTGCGAATAATAGGAATTGTCCAAGTCTGTAAAATAGCTAGTAGTTGCTGCAATCGCCTCCTCGTTTGAATAACATCTTTGTCCTCCCAGCCATTTCTTCAAATTGGGGAACAAATAGTAGTCCAAGGTAGCCAAGTCTGGAGAATAGGGGGGATGTGAAACGAGTTGGAATTCTATCTCCATTAATTTTGCGAGCACAGCTGCTGAGTTGTGTGCTGGTGCATTGTTGTGATGGAAAAGGACTTTCTTGGGCGGTCCAATAGCCGGTGTTTTTCTTGCAGCTTGGTTTTCAAACGGCCCAATAACGATGAATAATATGCACCTGTAATAGTTTTACTCTTTTCCAGAAAGTCGATGAGGATTATCCCTTGCGAATCCCAAAATACAGTCGTCATAGCCTTTCCGGCTGAAGGAATGGACTTCGCCTTTTTTGGTGCAGATTCTCCCTTGGTAACCTATTGTTTAGATTGTTCTTTGGTCTCAGGAGTATGGTAATGTATCCATGTTTCATCCACAGTGATGAAACGATGCTTACAGACCTGCGGGTTCTTCCTGAACAGCTGTATACCATCCTTGCAACACTTCACACGATTCCATTTTTGGTCAAGCGTGAGCATTCGCGGAACCCATCTTGCGGATAGCTTGTCTCATGTCCAAATGTTTAAGCAAAATATTATGTACCGGTTCATTCGAGATACAGCGCTAACAATCTGACGCACCTTAACTCTTCTGTCATCCATCACTACATCATGAATTTTATCGATGATTTCTGGAGTCGTAACCTCCACAGGGCGTCCAGAACGTTCAGCATCACTTGTGCCCATATGGCCACTCCGAAAATTTTGAAACCCCTTATAAACTATTCTGATCGGAGGTGCTTCTTTTTAGTCTCCTGAGGCGTTTTGCCTTTCATAAAGTAATGTTTAATCACGAAACGAAATTCTATTTCGTCCATTTTTTTGACAATCAGTCGACTTCCTTGAATCACACGAATGTCAAACACAAAGAAATAGACCAATATGGCTGAAACTTGGTGTGCGTTCTTTCCAAAGATGCTACTAACTAAACATGACCTCTATACGCCCCTCATATACATTTATCGCATCGTATTTGTCGCATTCAGTTTAATCGAGCGAAATCTCTAAAAATTTACAGAATTTCGTGAATTATATTTAAAACTGAATTCCGGTGTTTAGAGCGTCCTGAAACAATTTTCGGCAGACCGCACATGATGATGAAAAACCGGTACAATCCTGGTTTTCCAGGACTTTCGGTCACACATAGGCCCACTTCGAGGCCCAGTCGACATTAGATGTCGCTTGGAGCGCCAAGCTGAAAGGGGGCGCCAGAGGCCACACAACTGTAAGATTCTAAACAGGACGTAGCGGCCGATTCGGGTGCCAAGCTGAGAAGCTCCTCTAAAGCACAAGACTGGTATACAGTGCGTATCACAACTGGCGCGGATGAAAGTTGGAAGTGTAAGACGGAAAAGGGACAGGGAGGGGGGGGGGGGGTGGGGGGAATTGGAGCGCCAAATGATAAGCTTTTTTCTGTGGAAAATGTTCTCGAACCGGCCGTGCGTGGGACACAGTTTGAAGGTGATGAAAAAGTAATTCATGCAGCGAAAACATGGCTACGAGCACAAAACATACAATTTTACCACTAGAGAAATACGTAATCTTTTACAATCCTGGCATGAGTACTATGTAGAAAAGTAAAATAAATCTTGATTGATATTATCACCAAATCCCTTTTCTTAAGGAGAAATATGTTGTGTGTGAGAAAAAAAAAATGGGCATTGTTCATTGAACGACCCTTGTAATTTTTTGTCCAGAAAATTGAAACAAATCTTGGCGCACATTAATTGCAGTGTGTGTGTGTGTGTGTGTGTGTGTGTGTGTGTGTGTGTGTGTGTGTGTGTGTGTGTGTGTGAGAGAGAGAGAGAGAGAGAGAGAGAAAGAGAGAGAGAGAGAGAGAGAGAGAGAATTTCTAAGGGACCAAACTGATGTCATCCGGCCCTAGACTTATACACTACTTAAACTAGCGTAAACTAACTTATGCTAAGAACAACAACAACAAAAAACACACACACACACCGTGGTGGCCGTGCGGTTCTAGGCGCTTCACTCTGGAACCGCGCGACCACTACGGTCGCAGGTTCGAATCCTGCCTCGGGCATGGATGTGTGTGATGGCGTGGATGTGTGTGATGTCCTTAGGTTAGTTAGGTTTAAGTAGTTCTAAGTTCTGGGGTACTGATGACCTCAGCTGTTAAGTCCCATAGTGCTCAGAGCCATTTGAACCATTTTTGAAGACTTGAACCTCCGGCGGGACTGGCTGCGCTAACGCACTCCACCTTGAGTGGCACCTCAAACCGCGCGTCCACTCCACGCGGCAATTACGTAGTAAACCACCGATATTTACAGGAACACAGATATTCAATTTGCTAATAATCTTTTGTGGTTCTTCTTGGACACAGTTCAAGAAAATTGAGAATCCAAGTTTCTTTCGACTGCACTATGTGCCAGTGCCTCATTGTTCCTTTTTAAATGAAGGGAAAATTTTAAGGCGAGTAAGGGGTCTTTCAGCTACTCATGGCAGGTTCATGAGACACGGAATTAGAGGTCTTAATCAAATGCGTTGTATTTCTTCCACGTGGATATTCTGTAGAAAGTGTTGTTTCGGCACTAGCATTCGAAAATACTAACAGATGTCGTTGTATAGCGTACGCTTGTGAACCAGATTCAAAATCTTGAGCAAATTATCGTGTGACCGACAACGATGTCTGAAGTATTTTTTTGTCCTGTCATCCTCAGTTGGGTGTAGTATTTTGTTGATAATCTTCGGGTTATATTCTTCTATTTGCAGCTGAGTAAACCATTTTTTCATGCCATATGGCTACGTATAGTCAATATTTTTTTTAAAGGCATCATCAGTGGCAAGTTTTGTAAGTGCAGCTCTACGTGTCTTCCGTTGCTGCTTTCAAAGCTGTTCTTCTACTTTCAATCTTCGGAATTTCACTAACACAGCAGATCAGCATCTGAAAACCTTGCCATTGGTGCCTTAAAGAAGAAGCGAAACGCCTGTGTCATGGTAAAGTTGGTTTTATTGAGTTGCAGATAGACGGACATAAACCGAAGATTAACAATATGTCTTGAATAGTACTGCCGTTGAGCTTCTGCGCTTAGCGTTTCAATTGAGGTCCAGCGCAATTCCGTAATCTCGGCAGTGCAGACTGAATTTTTCAGTGAAAGATAAATAGTAAACGATTTTGTTTCTGAATAACCTGTGTTCTTGTAGCGAGTTCAGTCACATGCTTTGAATTGTGTCCGTTCTTGTTCCCTGCGACCTGCATTTCGTTGTGATAATTATGTTTCCCGAGATTGATTGTGTGGGGGAAATCGATTGTGGCATTCTGCTACTGTTTACGCTATGGCATTCTGTCGATGCTGACGCTACGAGTTGCTCGTTTAGTACACTGATGTAACCATTCGCGTCGTTTGTGCTACGGTTCTGGGGCTGCAATAGATAAGGATTGGAAATGTCGTGTGGCTAGGGCCTCCCGTCGGGTAGACCGTTCGCCTGGTGCAGGTCTTTCGATTTGACGCCACTTCGGCGACCTGCGCGTCGATGGGGATGAAATGATGATGATTAGGACAACACAACACCCAGTCCCTGAGCGGAGAAAAATCTCCTACCCAGCCGGGAATCGAACCCGGGCCCGTAGGATTGACAGTCTGTCACGCTGACCACTCAGCTACCGGGGCGGGCGCTGCAATAGATGACGCCTACAGGAATTTACACGACACGGGTGACATCGTATACTATCGTTTCTTGTTATTGTTGAACACGTGTTATTGTTGAAGTAACAAGCAGTGCTGAGTTCCCGGGATTACGCTGGGGATTGATCGTTTTTTGTTGTTGTTGTTGCTTCAGAAGTAAAAAAGCTACATTTTATTTTTATTAAAAGATAGGAAAATCATATGGTATTGCTGTTATTAGCAAAAGCGGGAGATACTAGATTTCGGCTGTATCTGGGGCATTTGTAAATGGTATGTTAGATTTCCTTTTAGGTGTCACGGCAGCCAAAATCACAGCCTTTTTGAAACGTGAATGCTAAGAGCCAGGGAAATAAATAAATCAATGCAGTCAGTCTGAAATCATTTGGGAAGGCATTGCTTTCATTGTTGGGCAGTTACATCATAATGTCTTTGTTCACTTCCATTGTCGGTGTTGAAGAGGTTGAGGCGAAGTGTGGAAACGAAAGTGCGTGTGCTGAAAATATGCCATTATGAGCGGGTGTACTTCCGTAAACGTATACCTGGCTACAGACAGCAAAAGTAAGGAAAGGAAACCAGAGAAACACGATAGTGATATTCTGATATCAATTTGGAACTTGTTCTAAACAACCGGGTTCATCTGCAAGGTACGTCTTTTAACCTTAACGCTAGATATTATATAAAAACCTGAATTATTTGCTTACTGCAAGATAGTGTGTTACAATTTATTACAGCAGATATTCGTAAACATTTGACGTTTCACCCAGAGTACCATTTAAATTTTTTCCAGAAAATCAGCGGTTTTTATAACGTTTATTATTGCTTCGTAATCAGTATTACTCAATGTTATTTCTTTACAAATTATTCTTTCGCACAAACAATATTAACGCGTATCAGGACAAAGGGCCCATGTGATATCGAGAGGCTGCTGTTTCTTCTTCTGCTGTCTACTGCAACCGCTAACGAGCCTCTGTGCGTAGCTGTCGCGGCCGCGGTGGCCGTGCGGTTCAAGGCGCTGCAGTCTGGAACCGCGGGACTGCTACGGTCGCAGGTTCGAATCCTGCCTCGGGCATGGATGTGTGTGATGTCTTTAGGTTAGTTAGGTTTAAGTAGTTCTAAGTTCTAGGGGACTGATGACCTAAGATGTTAAGTCCCATAGTGCTCAGAGCCATTTGAACCATTTGTGCGTAGCTGTCATAGCATTCTAACCGCTCATCAACGGCCGTAGACTGCTTACAACTTTGAACTCTACATATTCATGTTACGTCAGAAAAACAAATCTTACGTGTAATGAGCACCAAGAAAATGTTGCTATTTTATGCAAGCTGGATCTTGTAGAGCCCTTTGGCCGTTGTTCAGTTAAGAGTCGAGGGAGAACACAACTAGCCGCAGATACTTAAAAAAAAAGGTTTATTTCGTAGTCACTATCAGTTCTGGGCCACTATGTTAAAAAGAAGCTTTATTTCATTGTCACTACCAGTTCTGCTCCACTCGTAATAAAACAAGTGTACCCATTTGAAGATGGCCACCGTGGCCCGAAACCGGCAGTACCAGTGGAATACACCTTTTTGAAAGGAAAGCGCTAATTGGTTATTTTATACAGTGCTCGGTGTTCCAGATGAAAACTATCGGGAGTGACGAAGCTTCTGTAGTGCGGCTGCGCGACCGTTTACGTAGCAGTAAAGCCCGTTTTACAGGAAAAATCGGCTGCTCGAAGTGCGTGCGCCTTTCGTGCCTGCATGTAAATCAGCAGCCAGTCACGACGCGAGTGTATGTATGAAGTCAATGGACTATTGATTGTACCGAGTGTGGAGTTCTAAATTTTCAAGTATGCTGCACACGTGGGACTGTGGCGGCGTCTGCTAACATCGGAAGTTACAACCTATTCTGGCCGAGCTCACTCGTATTACAGAAATTAATTTCGTGCTTCCGTGGCTTCTCAATCTTTATGATGTTGTTGGCTTTGTTTCCGTCGCACATTGAAATGTTCCTGCTAGTGTTCTCCTACAAGAGAGACGAAATACGTGAAAGCAAAAAAGTATATACGTTTTACAGAGAGAAAACACCTATACTATGCAAGAACAAAAACGTATAAAGATGAATGTGTTTTAATAAAATTATTTTAACAGTGGAAAAAGTCAGATTTTGGACAATAAAAATATATTCGTTGTTATTTAGCTCTTAGCAAGGAGATAAGTTATAAAGGCTAAAGTAAAAAGGCACTATTTACTGCCTTCTACATATTGTCTGGTGAGTGTGCAAGTACATATTTTCTCGATCAAATAAATGCATATATTATGAAATGTTTGAATGGCACTTTACTATTCTTTCAGTTCTCAGGTGTGTAGAGAATTTAGCACACGACTATTGACAAGATCTTCCAGTATGAATACTGCTTTGGTCATTAATCAAAAAGTGCTTCATAACCTCACTTTCGCCATTCAGATGCCAAACTGCACAGCAGACAGCTCTCGCAACACTTGCAATTTTGACATTTATGTGTAAACGAAAATGTGACCACTCGAAAGAGACGGGAATAGAATGCCAGGGGCGCTGCAGTAGATGCACTTGTCTGGAGTAGTCAATTGAGGCAAGAAAGTCGATTGTGTAAAAGGAGCTTTGCGCCAGCTGCGCTAGGAGCTTTTCAGTTCAGCAAATATTTCAGATGGAACCACAGTTCATGTCTGTATCGTCTTAGTGCTACTGCGCCTCTGAAGTCGATGCTGTATCTGAGCGAGACCTCTGTGTTCCAATTTATGATTGCCGGTGGCTGGGCTGTTTCTTGTTCTCTGCCCTTGATGAGTACAGGCTGCTACTGAAAAGCACAAGTACCCCTTTCATTGTTCTGAAAATATTTATTTAAAGCTTATGGCGGGGGGGATTACACGTACACACCATCGGCGGGTATATAAATTATTCCAACTCTGTGACAGGTAGAATGGCCATGACCACCGGAGTGCTTTAGTGTGGTTCGTGTTCAGCGTTTTACCAGGTCTGGTAAGGTATACAAGGGCCGTGAAGAGCATCAGTTATTGAGTGATCACTGTTGAAGACACGGAGATGCCGCGTACTCGTTTGAGACAGTTTTATCAGCACCTGACAGAGTTTGATATGGACCTGATTAGGGGTTGCCATTGGTCGGCTGCTCGGACAGTGCGATATTGAGGTTTGTGATGCGTTCAGTTGCGACAGTATTGTGGTGCCATTTTCCAACAAGAAATACTCGCCTACGCATGGCACATGTATCTATGATCTGTTTGCGTGATGCTGAGATGCTTCCATGGCCATCAGCACGCTAGATCTGTCCCTGATAGAACACGTGTGAGATAATATCGGACGTCAACTCTGTCCCAGTGCCAGTATCCGGGATATTAAGAACAAATTACGTCAGTTGTGGACCAGCTTGCCACAGAAGATGCGACAGCTTTATGACACTATTCCAAAACGAATCAGTGCGCGCATCCAGGCCAGATAAAGTGAGCTCACACTGCTAAGTTCTTTGTACATTTTATTCGATTTTGCAATCACTGCAGGAACATCAGATTCCATCTCAAGAGTTTGAACGAGGTCTGCGATGTTGCAAAAAGAGTCTGCATGATTGCTGGCGTCGGAGGTCACGAGAATGTATGGTCGTAAGAAGACCGGTTTCCGGACGGCCACCGTGGCAATACCCAGAGGAATCATCGTGTTCAACGTATGACTCTGGCTCATCTTACTGCATCTGGAGCAGCAGTTGGCACCGCATCTACACAACGACTGTTACAAATCGGTTACTGCAAGGACAGCTCCGAGACACACGCCCTGCAGCGTGCATTCCACTGACTCCAAACCACCGCCATTTGTGACTCAAGTGGTGTCAAGTGAGAGCTCATTGAAGGGCAGTGTGGAGGTCTGTTGTGTTTTCTGATGAAAGCCGATTCTGTCTCGGTGCCATTGATGGTAGAGCGTTGGTTACGAACAGGCCAGTTGAGGACCTGAAACCAACCTGACTGCATGCTAGACACAGTGAACCTACACCTGGAGCTGTGTATGACAGCAAGAGCACTCTGACTGCAAAATTAAAAGGCAGAATGGTGTTTCGACCTTTAGTGGCGCCACTCATGAACAACCATTCCAGGGGATGTTTTCCAATAGGATAAAGCTCGCTCACATGCCACGTTGTACCCCAACATGCTCTACGTTGTCGACATGTTGCCCTGGTCTGTTCGACCACCAGATCTCACTCCAGTCGAGCAGATGTGAGAGGCCATTAGACGACCTTTCCAGCGCCATCCACGAACAGCATTAACCGTCCCTGTATTGACTGACCAAGCGCAACGGGCATGGAACTCCATCCCACAAACTGAAATCCGGCACCTGTACAACACAATGCATGCATGCTTGCATTCAACAGCCCAGGCGTTACGCCTGTTATTAATGTACCAGCGTTTCACATTTCCAGTGGTTTATCTCGCGCTTACATTAACATGTGCTCTTGCAGTATTAATCACTTAAATATGTTACCTAGACATATGTATTACCAAAATTTCAATACTCTACATTAATTATCTTTTGGTGTTGCAGTTTTTTCTGTCAGTGTGTAAAGGGCTGATAGTATGGGCCATACCGGATGTAACTTACGTGAAGCCTGAGGGAGGAAAGTGAAATCAATAGGTTCAGCACTGGTGGTTCCTCAAATTGGCGAACGTAATTCCTGACATGGATGGAAAAAACTTCTCCGTGTTGGCTACAGTTAAGATTTTTTCCCAGAATGTATTTAACTCTACAGCGGAGTGTGCCGTGATCTGAACTTCCTATCAGATTAAAATTGTGTTCTGGGTCGGGACTCGAATCTGAGACCTGTGTGTTTCACGGACTAGTGCTCTACCGACTGAGCTACCCAAGCATGATTCGTGACCCGCACTCACAATTTTACTTCCGCCGATACTCTAACATCCAATTTTAATCTGCCAGGAAGTTTCAAATCAGTGCACGCTCTGCTGCAGAGTGAAAATCCTCTCTGAAAACAATACCCCGTGTATCCACAATATCCTTTCTTCCAAGAGTGCTAGTACCGCAACGTACGAGAGAGATGTGCGAGGGCGGGCCGTGAGTCGTACTTGGATAGCTCTGTCGGTAGAGCACTTGTTCGCGAAATGCAAAGGTCCCAGGTTCGAGTCCTGATCCAGAACACAGTTTTCATTTGCCTCGAAATTTCGGTTACAATCCTATTGGCAGAATGTATTTCCTGTCGACACATCACGGCATACTTAATGAAAAACAGAGTTCCCTCTTGAAGTTACCGAACAGTCGCGAGGTACGTTCGATTGTATATCAAGCCAAATAAACGGTATGTACGATCCTTTCTGTTCAACCTACGCTATAGGGTCACGAAGACGGTAGACAATCTGTACCGATATATTATCTCCATTGAGTTACGGAGTGCAACTCAATATGGCAGCAGATAATTGCCAAAATTGCTTTTGTAGCCTCCTGGGGAAAATTTCAGTGCCGTAGGGTGCATTTCGGCCATGCATCTTACTACCGGAGGTTTGCTTCTTACTTCGCTTTTGCTGACTAAACCAGTGAAATTTCACTGGCAACGCAGTGTGACGACGCCCTAAAACATTTTGAAACAGTTGAGACTGCTTCCTACTCTAATGACGCCCATTATACAGTGTCTAATGCCATAAAATGCATCGGAGCTAAGCTGGGAAATACACTCCTGGAAATTGAAATAAGAACACCGTGAATTCATTGTCCCAGGAAGGGGAAACTTTATTGACACATTCCTGGGGTCAGATACATCACATGATCACACTGACAGAACCACAGGCACATAGACACAGGCAACAGAGCATGCACAATGTCGGCACTAGTACAGTGTATATCCACCTTTCGCAGCAATGCAGGCTGCTATTCTCCCATGGAGACGATCGTAGAGATGCTGGATGTAGTCCTGTGGAACGGCTTGCCATGCCATTTCCACCTGGCGCCTCAGTTGGACCAGCGTTCGTGCTGGACGTGCAGACCGCGTGAGACGACGCTTCATCCAGTCCCAAACATGCTCAATGGGGGACAGATCCGGAGATCTTGCTGGCCAGGGTAGTTGACTTACACCTTCTAGAGCACGTTGGGTGGCACGGGATACATGCGGACGTGCATTGTCCTGTTGGAACAGCAAGTTCCCTTGCCGGTCTAGGAATGGTAGAACGATGGGTTCGATGACGGTTTGGATGTACCGTGCACTATTCAGTGTCCCCTCGACGATCACCAGTGGTGTACGGCCAGTGTAGGAGATCGCTCCCCACACCATGATGCCGGGTGTTGCCCCTGTGTGCCTCGGTCGTATGCAGTCCTGATTGTGGCGCTCACCTGCACGGCGCCAAACACGCATACGACCATCATTGGCACCAAGGCAGAAGCGACTCTCATCGCTGAAGACGACACGTCTCCATTCGTTCCTCCATTCACGCCTGTCGCGACACCACTGGAGGCGGGCTGCACGATGTTGGGGCGTGAGCGGAAGACGGCCTAACGGTATGCGGGACCGTAGCCCAGCTTCATGGAGACGGTTGCGAATGGTCCTCGCCGATACCCCAGGAGCAACAGTGTCCCTAATTTGCTGGGAAGTGGCGGTGCGGTCCCCTACGGCACTGCGTAGGATCCTACGGTCTTGGCGTGCATCCGTGCGTCGCTGCGGTCCGGTCCCAGGTCGACGGGCACGTGCACCTTCCGCCGACCACTGGCGACAACATCGATGTACTGTGGAGACCTCACGCCCCACGTGTTGAGCAATTCGGCGGTACGTCCACCCGGCCTCCCGCATGCCCACTATACGCCCTCGCTCAAAGTCCGTCAACTGCACATACGGTTCACGTCCACGCTGTCGCGGCATGCTACCAGTGTTAAAGACTGCGATGGAGCTCCGTATGCCACGGCAAACTGGCTGAAACTGACGGCGGCGGTACACAAATGCTGCGCAGCTAGCGCCATTCGACGGCAAACACCGCGGTTCCTGGTGTGTCCGCTGTGCCGTGCGTGTGATCATTGCTTGTACAGCCCTCTCGCAGTGTCCGGAGCAAGTATGGTGGGTCTGACACACCGGTGTCAATGTGTTCTTTTTTCCATTTCCAGGAGTGTAGACGGACACGAGCATCCGATATCTTCGCATTTGAACAGACCTGAGCAGAATGAAACACCGTGAAAGGAAATACAAAGCTTATCTTCGGTTACATACCTGCGACGTTATTTGGATGGCATCTACGAGGTATTACCCATAGTGTCGCAGTCAAATGTTTATTTGACCCAAAATGTTCGTCCCGTCTCCCTAACGCTTGGTGTTTCAATTTAGTCTGATTATGAAGAAAATACGTTGACCTGGAATATTCACACGCCCGCACTAAAGGAATGAATAGCATATTATGCCCGATCGAACGAGCTGATGTTTAGTATAGGTAAAAACTGTTTGTGTCTCAAGCCAGTAGGAAGGAATTTCACACATGCGCGCAGAAGGCATCGTATTGCAGTAGCCCGCTAAGACAAACACATGAGCCAGCAGGGGCTGGGCATTGAGGTCAGAAGGCTATATACTGCTTACCTACTATTGATGGAAGCACCATAAGCAAAATGTCGGACATTGTGCAGTCTGTAGACAATGCACTCAGCGTGAGGAACGAGGTCGACAGTGAGCAAGTGTGCAGACAGCCAGAAGTCCATTCGTTCGTTACAGAGGAAAATTGGGTATTTTTGCATCATTTGCCCGAACACCTGCAAATAATTACTTACTAAACACTATGAAATGCTAAATTGAAGGTCGTTTCACTAACAGTTCTATGAATTATCATGAAACATGAGCCAATTTAGACTTACATTTACCAAGGAAAAACAAACAAAACCTCAAAACAGCATTTTCCATCAGGGAATAAAATTGTATTATAAACTGCCACAGGAGCTAAAAAAGATTACTGAAATACATCTCTTTGGAAAGGCAGTTAAAACATAATTCATACGTAACGCATACTACACGATTAAAAGTTACTAAGAAGACTCAGTAGTTGTTAATAATGAAAGGAGACAACTATGAGTGCAACACCCCCGTCACATTACAATACATAATCACAATGTAGTAATTTTACAAGAAAATCATGTGCCAAAATCTATAGAATTCTGACTCAAGTTTTTCAGGCGGATTGAAAGGACATGAAGATGCTAATGACGCATTGTTGAATGGTTGCGAGCCTGGAGACAGCTTTTCGAACAGATTGAAGTTGGTGCCAGGTACATGGCAGCATGTTTGTGTGCCAGTAGTTACTAGAGTGTGTGCAGTGGTGAAGTCCTGAACTATGTTTCATATTGCAAAAAGGTATGTAAATCGCAGAACATTGTACAATTGGAACAACCGAATGCTCTATCCGGCAATCCTGATTTAGATTTTTCTACCCCATTTCAGGCAAATGATGTACAGTAATGCAAAAAAAGAGGAGAATTCTCTGAAGATAAGGTATTACTCGACAAAGCGAACCGTATTTCGTGAAATAGCGGGAAGTAATTTGGTCACGTGTCTGGCATACAGTCACGCTCCAGTTAAAGTATTGCGGTGTTGTCTGACAGTGGAAGCTCGCCGTTAACAGAATTAAAGTTATTGGCGATGATAAGAATGAAGCACTAACAGTGCTGAGGGAAAAGTGCCGAAACGTGCGAGCAAAGTGTTAAAGCTGGGTAAGTCACTGGTGTGCAAATCACGGTAGGAGGGACACGATGCTAAGATCTGCGAAGTATTCATTCCTAAGAATAAGCAGCGAAATGCACACAATAAATATGAATTGACGATGTGGATAAATGTTATTCGACAACAGTTTCTTATATTGTGAACAATACGATGAAGCTGCAACTTCGCTAGAATTTCATAGTTTATGTGGTACAGAAGTGGAAGCTAGCAAAGAAACTCTGACAAGGAGAGTGTGTGGCGTCGGTTATGGATTTCGGAGAACGGACTTAGAGGTGATGGGTTTGAGGTGTCTGGTACCTTACCCCAAAACAGTTCATCCTGCTGGGCATTCATTGAAAAGCCGACGACGAGACTATTAAATTGACCACGTTGTGTGAAATAATGCATTACCGTAGTGTGTATAATCTTATTATAAAATTATTTTTTCCTTTTCTTTATTCTTGCTCTACTTTCACTTTTGATGACAGCCGATAACCGCCTTCATCGTGCTGGTTACAAATGAGATAAATACTAACGGTTTCATATTTAACATGCAGCATTCATGGCTTATGTTTTATGGTACGATTTATGTTTCTTAGAGGAATACTCGTCATAGAAACATCGGTAAGATACACGGTACACGTCCCATGAGCGCTCAATGAGGGACACTTTGCCATAGCAGTATTTAATTTTCAATAAATTTAGGGGGATGCTTATGTTATTAACAAACTGCGAAACTACATTTTCATATATTAATTTTGCAGCCATAGAACAGCGCCGAATATAAATTCTGCTGTCTTCACCATCATTTCTAGTCATATACGACAATTTATTTAGACACCAACAAAAAAGGGACCAGCATCGAACCTAGAAAGAGCTACAACGCGTCAGATTGACGCTATACATACTCCACTGTCTGTTTTAAAGGATGATAGGAAAACTGACCTCGTCCGGTTATCGGAAATGAAGGTCCGGTGCGAAGGCCCACCAATGTGAAATGTGCCTGAATAAACAACTTATCACAAGTGAGGAGTATTGTCAAACGAAAGTGCTAAGGAAGACCAAAAAGGAGGTGGAATAGGGGAAAAAATCTAGTTGCAAATTTTTGTACGTTTATGAAAGAGGGTGAGGAGGAATTTGGGGGGGGGGAGTGCCGCCATGAACAACATACAGTATTAAGACTCATCACCCGTTGGGAGGGACCGCGGCGATTGGGAGGGGGAAAGGCGTTTAAAGGTCTATTTTTATCTTATTTATGGATTCTTCTGTTGCTGCTTGGTGGAACTATTCAATATTAAGGTTGAATAACAAGTACACTGTTTTTGTTCTACTGTTTTTTGAAGATGACCCAATAAGCCGAAAACTAGTTTGAAATAAACAAAAATTTGGCAGAACAAAAACAGTGTACTTTTCGCTTTTTATGTTTTTCTTGAGCAACTCGAAAATCCCGGTTTCTAGCGAAATTGTTTCCCAGTACTAAATTAAATTGTATTAAATTTCCTTTAAAAAAATAGCCCTGCTCATTTTTTTTGTCTAGGACTAATAGGCGACGAAAAAATTGCAATTATTTAAAACTGTGGTTTGATGGTGCAAAATTAAATGTGTATTGTTCAATGAAGTTGGTTAGAAACAAATGTTAAATGTGTGTACCAAGCCCAAGTGCAGTGGAGGTATTAAGGAGTGCATTGTGTTCTGCGGGTGCGACAGACTGGAGAAAGTAGCTATGGAGGGGACGAGGGATGGTCGGTAGACGCTTGAGAGAAGACAATTCATCGAATTGTGGTCACGCACTTCCCTTTTTGTGGGTCTGCGGACTGAAGAACGAGCAGGCGAATTCCACGGTCTCTACCTCCACTTACTGCATCACCAAAGGCCACTACAGGGTGTTTCACAAAGCTACACAGACTATTCCACAGTATGCCTTACCAACAATAAAAATGCAAGGAAAAACAGAATCTACTTAAATCTCTGCACACTGATGAAATCATGTTGTAAACCTATGTAGCAGTGTTTTACTCAATTAATGGTAAATTAATGAATGAACGGAAAATTACTGTGCTTCTCTCTCCATTAACTGTGTTGTTGGTTGACTGAATAAATCTTTTACATTCAGGATTTGCTGCCAATTGCAGAACAGACTACACTGCGTTGAGCCACTTTCCACCCATCCACAATATATCTTGCAACGTCGGCGTCAATATGTATTACGGAATAGGACTGTTCATATTCAAATGTAGAAGAACAATGTAAAGCATCGCTTGACTTATGTTGAAATATCAGAAGCTCCATAACACCTAGGTGACCTAATTCTATTACAGAGAAGGCCAGTTTAACATAGGGGCCTCTTCAGATGTAGGAAGAGCTGACGCTGGTGTACTGCATTTGATACCCCTCATGCTGTGAAACATACGGCAGCCATTGGTAGTGGACAAAGTTAAATCAACATTGTCGTGTACATATTTCCAGCATGTTACACTAAGGACTGATTCTGCCTTGAGATAAACAGTTGACTACTCCATCTGTTGAGCTTTTTTACTTGATAGCTCACTTGATAACTTCATATAAATACTCACTTAATAAACAGAAAATAACTCCACTATATAAACACGAGCTCAGTGTAGTTATTTTGTCTATTGACACAAGTGAAATAGACAGGAAATGCAAGGGAGTATATAATGGCCGTAAACTGAAAAGCGAGCAGCGGTCTTCCCAGAAGAACACTGCAGCTGCCATACAGGATGACTGAATGTATTTCCCCTCTAGCAGTATAGAACAGTGTGCAGAAGTAGATTCTGTTCATATAGGTTTCTTGCTAAAAAGAAAAGCAGCAGCAGCTAAGAAATGGCACTTTTTCAGTTTTTCACAGGATGACTGAAAGTATTTCCCCTCTAGCAGTATAGAACAGTGTGCAGAAGTAGATTCTGTTCATATAGGTTTCTTGCTAAAAAGAAAAGCAGCAGCAGCTAAGAAATGGCACTTTTTCAGTTTTTCCTCAGTAATTCGCTTCAAGTGCAGTTTAGGGAAAAATATGCCAATATTAATTTTAAAGAGCGTTAAGTTTCCTGCAGCGTTCATTCTAACACGTTGGAAAATTCGGAACAGCCACTGAGACACAAGGCTGTGAAAAATCTGCAAAACTATCAAGGAATTGGAAAAAGTTAGGTATGTGTCAGTGGTTTCACATTAATACTTCATTTTAGTACAGTTTTGAGTACAGTGTTGTAAAGGATTTAATTTCCTTCAAGGCTCATGCAAAATATTTGTATGTAGCCCTATAAACGCCGAGAAATTTTGCATTAACAATTTTAGTAGAAGTAGACTCGGAACTGAAAATAGTACCCTCATTCAAGAATAGTATTCCTGATTATAATATCATCTTTAAGATATTATGTATGCAATATACACATGTAGTTCGTGAAATTCGTGCAATTTCTGGGGAATAAGAATTTCTGAAAGAAAAACAAAAATTTTCAACAGTTTTACATATTATATTTCAGCAAACTACAATTTTATTTTAATGACGTACACTGTCCTAGCTTAAGTAATTCGTCAGTTTCTGTTGTTTTGACTCAGATGTGGTTGATGTGTACAATTCATCACTTCAACCAAACCATGTCTTCAAAATTCCTTTCCTAATAGATGAAAATGAATCCTATGGCTTCATCAGTGTTACTTGCTCAGCGGTGTCCTCTTTTCATGTTCGTAGGTACCAAGTCAGTTCCTTCACGTAGAGTGGAAATGCGTTGAAGTATTTCTTGTGTCCATTATCCCCTCGTACACTGACAGTATTCAGAATTTATTCTTTTATGGACAGTTTTCCGCACAAAAACATTCGCGTACGACTATCCAAAGAGAGTTTTTTTTCTGTTTCTCCTCAAAATCCGTTGTCACAGAGAAAGCAATCTTTGAAACGGAAGATATGTTCACCCAACGATCTAAGGGACGGAACACGTGTAGATTGGAAACCCTCTCTTCGAAGGTAAGCTGCTATCTGCTTGTCATTATTATATCACATTTGGTATGAAGAATGAACCTGGACTTCGTTCACACTATTCAGAAAATCAGAATATGCTGTAAGTTTACGCTTTGCTCTCGACCCACGTAATCCGTTTATACCTCTCTCTTTCACTAACGATGCTTCATCTTCCTTCAGACTTGGTTACATATATAGCACACAGCCCGGTGTGAATCTGACATTTCGAATGTGCAAACACTTATTATAATACAGCACAAAGCGTGCTCAAAGCATTTAAGTCGTAAATGATGAAAACTATGTAAAACACAAAGGACTGTCCTGTAAAAGAGGGAGTGCCGGAGTTGGATGGAGTAAGGAAAGAAGGGGAAGTCATGTCAACAATGAGTCAACAATGGAAAATAAATAATACCTGTTTTTAAACTGTATTTTTCTGAAATATAGTTATATGTAAAAGTGTTGAAAATGTGTTTCTCTTTTCAAAAGTGCTTAGTCCTAGAAATTACACGAATCTGTTGAACTACATGTACATATCACATGCACAGTGGAAAAAAATAGCACATTCAGGAATACTGTTTTCGGTTTCGAGTCCACTTTCACTAAAATTGTTAATGCAACATTTTTTCGACATGTAGAGGGAGTAATTAGCAAATATTTTGCATGAATCTTGAAGGAAATTAAATCCTCTGAAAAAATGCTTATTATGCATTATGCAAAAAACTGCACTGAGAAAAGTTATTAAGGCGAAACCATTGATGTATCTAACTTTCTGCGATTTCTTGGCGTTTTTGCAGATTTTCACAGGCTTGTATCTTAGTAGCTGTTCTGAATTTTCCAACATGTTTTGAAACTTGTAGAAAATTTAACGCTCCTTAAAATTAACACTTGCAATATTTTTGCTTAAAATTTACTTGAAGCGAGTTACTGAGGAAAACTGAAGAAGTGCTGTCTCTGAAGATACGGATTTCGCACAAGGTGGAAAAGTCTAAAACTTTAATTTTTCACGAGAGGGGTAATACATACAACATACATGAGGATCAAAACTACTCCACCTATTGCAACCCAACCTCCCTTTCAGAGTTATAAGGCGCACTGAGAAGTTTCGGTATAACTTTGTGAAACACCCTGTCGGTACTTTACGTGACTTTGTGGTGGGGGGGGGGGGGGGGAGAGTGGGGGGCTTGTCTGCTCTTTCTTCAGTTTGCAGACACACAAGGAGGAAAATGCGTGAACAGAGTCTGGCCAGCCCATATTCATTCCCTCGCGCTTCTACCCTCCCCCTAGACGCTACTGTTTTCGAGTTATTCAAGAAAAACATAAAAAGGGCCTTTAAACGCCGCTATGTCTACATGCTCAGACCTCTCTGCAAAGGATTTTTAGTATGTCGAAGTTCCCTCCTACCAGTGTACAAAATTTGCGGCTACACGAATTTTCCTTCGTTGACTGGACTCTTATTGGTTGCTTAAAATGCTGGCTATTCAGGTACAGATGTGTAGTGCGTGGCAGTGCTCCACTTGTAAGCCCACCGTAGCGTGCGCTGTTGCTGCCTCCCCTACCTGCTGACACTCTGGCAGGTCTCCAGTTCGGTTTGCCAGGTAAAAGCACTATGGCATCAATAGCGAGAATTTCTGGTGAAATTACGGTAATAGTAGTGCTGTGCGTGTAAATGCTAAAGCCGATTCCACAACGGACGCGCCGCACCGCACAAAAGCGCGGCTCAGAGTTGCACAGAACGGCGCAGACAGGGCGAAACTCTGCAGAATGGAGTACAGTGTTTCTAGGTGTGCAGCAGTGTTCCAGTGTGAGCGCGAGTCAATAAAAATGGGAAACGCCGTCTAGGCAGAGCGCACACGTTTCTCTTGCTGAACCGACACAGCGCGGAACTTGTTCGTTGCTGCGCAGCGCAGCGCAGTGCGGTTTGAGGTCCATACCGGCTGCGCTGCGCCGAACCTCGTTCCTTGGTTTGCGCGGCGCGACCGACGTGGACGCGGCTTATATATACTGACGGAAAAAAACAGCAACACCAAAAAATTATTAATGTAGAGTAATAAAATATGAAATGCTGACACATTAATAACAGGTGTAACCGCCAGAATGTTGAATGCAAGCATGAAAACGTTCATGCATTGTGTTGTACAAGTGCCAGATGTTAGTTTGCGAGATGGAGTTGCATGCCCATTGCACGTGGTCGGTTAATAAAGGGACGGTTAATGCTGTTTGTGGATGACGCTGGAGTAGTCTTTCAATGACCTCTCACATGTGTTCGATTGGAGACAGATATGGTGATTGAGCAGGTCGAGGCAACATATTGATATTCTGACGAGCATGTTGGTTTATAGCTCGG
Organism: Schistocerca serialis cubense; assembly: GCF_023864345.2. NCBI lineage: Eukaryota > Metazoa > Arthropoda > Insecta > Orthoptera > Acrididae > Schistocerca > Schistocerca serialis. Next base: position 765,916,527 of record NC_064638.1, read on the forward strand.
TATGTGCTTGAGCATTATCCAGTTGGAAAACACCCCCCCTCCCCATCACCCCCATAATGCCGTTCATAATGGCAGTACAACAATTCGAATCACCAGACTGATGTACAGTTTTGCAGTCAGGATGCGTGGGGCAACCTAACCATGAGAATGCTCCCGCTGTCATACGAAATGGCCCCCCAGGCCGTGGTCCAGTGTGTGTAGCTTGCAGGCTGATTGGTCGCATGCCCTCAACTGGCCGTCTCCTAACCAACACATGGCCATCACTGGCACCAAGGCAGAACCAGCTTTCATTAGAAAACACAACAGACCTCCATCCTGCCCGCAAATGTGCTGTCACTTGACACTATTGTAAGTTGTAAATGGTGGTGGCTTGGGGTCAGTGGAATACACGCTACAGGGCATCTGTCTCGGTGCTGTCCTGGAGGTAACAGACTTGTAACAATTCGTTGTATCACTGTGGTGCCAACTGCTGCTCAGATTCCTGCTGCAGATGCAGTTACAGTGCGCCAGAGCCATATGCTGAACATGATAGTCGTCCGTCATGGTACTGCAACATGGCTGTCCGCAGCATGGCCTACTTGCGACTGTACATTCCTGTGATCACTGCTACCAGTGAGCATGTGCAGTGGTTGCATTCCTGCCACGTCTTTCTGCAATATTGAAGAAAGAACATCCAGCTTCTCGTAGCCCTGTTAAACAACCTCATTCAAACACAGTAAGCTGTTGATAATGGCGTCTTTGTCGTCTTACAGGCATTCTTGACTGACATCAACTTACAACGTCCAATCTCAAATGTAACTAGTTCTTATGACTATTACAACATTTAATTTAAACAAAGCTGATTTTCATTCTCATAGTGATGCTACTAGCGCCACTCTTATGCGGCTGACGTAAAATTGGAACAGACATCATCTTTCAGATGTAGGGACATTCCTACGAACTTTGATTTGTCATGCAAATCCTTCTTGATGCTGCGATTTTTTTTTGTGTTATTAAAATCAGTGGTTCACCTATTTAAGCTATAAATAAGAAAATCTATGCCTCTGTTGCACTTAACTTAGTTCACAATAAGGAGAGAGTGTTATTCTATCCATCAAATGACTTAGATCCTGGTTTCATAGCTGAGCATGGCATAGGTGACGAACGTGATATCAGACATCTTAGATAAACATATAGGCTCTCCAGTATTTTACATACAATGTTCTATGTACACTCCTGGAAATGGAAAAAAGAACACATTGACACCGGTGTGTCAGACCCACCATACTTGCTCCGGACACTGCGAGAGGGCTGTACAAGCAATGATCACACGCACGGCACAGCGGACACACCAGGAACCGCGGTGTTGGCCGTCGAATGGCGCTAGTTGCGCAGCATTTGTGCACCGCCGCCGTCAGTGTCAACCAGTTTGCCGTGGCATACGGAGCTCCATCGCAGTCTTTAACACTGGTAGCATGCCGCGACAGCGTGGACCTGAACCGTATGTGCAATTGACGGACTTTGAGCGAGGGCGTATAGTGGGCATGCGGGAGGCCGTGTGGACGTACCGCCGAATTGCTCAACACGTGGGGCGTGAGGTCTCCACAGTACATCGATGTTGTCGCCAGTGGTCGGCGGAAGGTGCACGTGCCCGTCGACCTGGGACCGGACCGCAGCGACGCACGGATGCACGCCAAGACCGTAGGATCCTACGCAGTGCCGTAGGGGACCGCACCGCCACTTCCCAGCAAATTAGGGACACTGTTGCACCTGGGGTATCGGCGAGGACCATTCGCAACCGTCTCCATGAAGCTGGGCTACGGTCCCGCACACCGTTAGGCCGTCTTCCGCTCACGCCCCAACATCGTACAGCCCGCCTCCAGTGGTGTCGCGACAGGCGTGAATGGAGGGACGAATGGAGACGTGTCGTCTTCAGCGATGAGAGTCGCTTCTGCCTTGGTGCCAATGATGGTCGTATGCGTGTTTGGCGCCGTGCAGGTGAGCGCCACAATCAGGACTGCATACGACCGAGGCACACAGGGCCAACACCCGGCATCATGGTGTGGGGAGCGATCTCCTACACTGGCCGTACACCACTGGTGATCGTCGAGGGACACTGAATAGTGCACGGTACATCCAAACCGTCATCGAACCCATCGTTCTACCATTCCTAGACCGGCAAGGGAACTTGCTGTTCCAACAGGACAATGCACGTCCGCATGTATCCCGTGCCACCCAACGTGCTCTAGAAGGTGTAAGTCAACTACCCTGGCCAGCAAGATCTCCGGATCTGTCCCCCATTGAGCATGTTTGGGACTGGATGAAGTGTCGTCTCACGCGGTCTGCACGTCCAGCACGAACGCTGGTCCAACTGAGGCGCCAGGTGGAAATGGCATGGCAAGCCGTTCCACAGGACTACATCCAGCATCTCTACGATCGTCTCCATGGGAGAATAGCAGCCTGCATTGCTGCGAAAGGTGGATATACACTGTACTAGTGCCGACATTGTGCATGCTCTGTTGCCTGTGTCTATGTGCCTGTGGTTCTGTCAGTGTGATCATGTGATGTATCTGACCCCAGGAATGTGTCAATAAAGTTTCCCCTTCCTGGGACAATGAATTCACGGTGTTCTTATTTCAATTTCCAGGAGTGTAGATATGTACAGTCCTTTCCCTCACTCACGTTTGTCCCACGGCTACCAGTAGGCATTATTTTCAGCCATTAGCCATTGTTTGTCTTTTATGGTCTTGCAGTTCCTTTTATTTTCTATGTACAGCAACAGTGAGGAGGAGGAAAATTCTGCCGTAACATTCATGAAGACATCGTTGTAAGCAAAGAAATACGAGAATGAGTCAAATGAAAACCTTAAATATTTTTTTAAATATTATTTATTGTGCAGAAGTGGTACAAAGCTGTATCCCTTTTCAATATAATCTCCCCCGCGCTCAATGCAAGTCTTCCAGCACTTACAAAGTGCATAAATTCCTTTAGAAAAAAAATTCTATTGCTAATCCATGCAACCACTCGTGCACCGCGTGGCATACCTCTCCTTCAGAACAGAACTTCTTTCCTCCCATTGCGTCTTTGAGTGGTCCAAACATATGGAAATCACTTGGGGGCAAGGTCTGGTGAGTATGGTGGATGAGGAAGACACTCAAAATGCAGGTCTGTGATTGTTGCAACTGTTGTACGGGCAGTGTGGGGGCCTTGCATTGTTATGTTGCAAAAGGACACCTGCTGACAGCAATTCATGTCACTTTGATTTGATTGCAGGCCGAAGATGATTTTTTAGGAGATCTGTGTATGATGGTACTGGTGACAGTGGTCCCTCTAGGCATGTAATGCTCCAAAAAGACGCATTTTTCGTCCCAAAAGAGAGTCTGCAGAACCTTCCCTGCTGATGGTTCTGTTCGAAATTTCTTTGGTTTTGGTGATGAGGAATGGCGCCATTCCTTGCTCGCTCTTTTTGTTTCCGGTTGGTGGAAGTGAACCCAGGTTTCTTCCACAGTAACGATTCTTACAAGGAAGCCATCACCTTCTCGTTCAAGGCGTTGAAGAGGTTCTTCACAGGCATCAACACGTCGTTCTCTCATTTCAGGAGTCAGCTGCCGTGGCACCCATTTTCCAAACACTTTGTGAAACTGGAGCACATCATGCACAATGTGGTGTGCTGACCCATGACTAATCTGTAAACATGCTGCAATGTCCTTCAGTGTCACTTGGCAGTTTTCCTTCACTATGGCTTCCACTGCTGCAATGTTCTGTGGAGTCACAACTCGTTGTGCCTTATCTGGACGAGGAGCATCTTCCACTGAAGTCACACCATTTGCAAACTTCCTACTCCATTATGTAGACTTGCTGCTGTGACAGACATGCATCACCCTACGAACCTTCATTTGTCGATGAATTTCGGTAGGTTTCACTGTGCAAAAACCGAATAACAGAATGCTGTTCTTCCCTGGTGAAAGTCGCAAGTGGGGCGGCCATCTTTGTATTGATACTGCGACAGCATGTGTGCATCTGCACTATGCTGCCACCTACAGGCCATTCTGCACGCTGTTTGTAGCACACTTACCAACTTACAGGATAAAAGCGCGAAATTTCGATTTGTTACTACAAATTTAAGGTTTTCATTTGACTCACCTTCGTAGATGAGGGAGCTCTATCACTGGTGCTGTTTCAGCTCAATAAAATAAAACATGTACCATTATCCTTAAGAATAAAACATGTTTCTGCAGTCCCATGCACAGTAACGCAATTAACAAAATATTGATACAATGGCTGCAGGCACCAAGTACATATAAACGGAGAATTTGACCAATATTACTTCAGAAGTATCAATGCACTGAAGAATTGAGACTATATATTATATTTACGTTACTTGAACTTCTACAAGTCAGCCACAGCTGTATAAAATGCACTTGTGAAATTATGTTTAGCGTCATGCATACTGTTCCGTTCAGCATACATCACACTACTCAATGCAGTATTTCTGCCACATGCATTCTTAACTGCTGACAGTACTCACTCCATATGGGTTTAGACAAAATACTTTGTGCACAGATTTTTTTAAAACAGTTCTGTAAATTGGGCCTGACTGCTACTTCTAGTTATTATTCTTACTTCCACTTTCTGTCCCCCCCAAAAAATCCCTTAGCTGAGAATTAGTGTATGTAGGAATAATATGTCACCACTAGAAATTGGCTGTTACAAACTGATAATAGAATTTGTAGAGCATAACATGCCTATGACATTCTTTTTGCATGTTCATTCAGTCTTAACTTACTGTCAATACTCATCCCTAAAAACTTTGTGTTGGTTGCACAATCTGTAAATGTGTCATCTATGCTTAATGCGACATAGTTGTTTTACTTAGTGTGTACAGTTTGTTTCCTTTATGTTCAATCTTAATTTGTTACATACTGCCCAATTGTAAACGTCCTTTAGCGTGTCATTTGTTTTCTCAATGACTATGATGTTGCTGTCATCAGCAAAGAGAAATTTTTCTCAATGTCTTACGTGGTTTGGAAAGTTATTGATATGTATTACGAACAGAATCTGACCCAATACACTACCCTAAGTGACAGCTTTGTTAATATATTTCTAGCCTGACATTCTTTCGTTAAAGATTATCATCAGCAGATGTCCTATCTATGTCTATCATTTGCACCCTGTTTTCCAGTTAAGACTGGAACAACTCACATGCTGTTCCTCTTTCGCCTAGTGCATGTAGCTTGTTTGGTAGTATTTTATGGTCAGTGGTGTCGAAAGCTTTGGACAAATTTAAGAATACATCTGTAACACAGTCATCCTTCTCAGGAACTTGAAGCACTGCTTTTGTGAACTTTGTAACAGCTGGTATTGTACTCCATCGGCGTCTGAAACCAACCTGTGATTTGTTAAAAATGTTTTGTTCTATTCATGTAACTCATTATTCTATTCTCTTGGAGTGTGGTTTGTCTAACTCAGCTAAATTAGTCTACCTTTCATAATTGATTCTGCAGAAAAACTGGCCTAAAGTTTTCAATATTTGTTTAGTAGGAAAACAACTCGTGTTCTTTAGGTACCATGGTAAAATACTTGAACTGAAGGATTCATTTATATTGTTTGTTAATTGAACTCATATACCGTCTACGCACCCATTCAAAACAGAGACTGAATCCTCCTCTATGCCTACTGACATCTTGTTTTAATTTATTTTTTTTCTGTGTTGTCTGCCTGACTTCAAGCTCTGTTGTGGGAAACATCAGCATTGTGCTTACTGTGTAATTCATTGTGGTTGCTACTTGTGTTTTAGAAAGAATTTATTGCATTTTCTCCTCAGTAACAGAGAAATATTGATGTACAAATTTTGCCATTTCCTGTAGATTTTCTATTATTCTGTTGTTACACTTGTGTTTGTCTTTTCCTGTTCATGCTTTGCATGCCATAGTACTTTGCTTTTACTTTTTGCATTAAATATTATTTTTGTCATTGAATGAATTTTTGCAGCAAGCAGGACCCTCCATTGTGTATTTTTTATGCCTGTGCATTACTGTAGCTGTTTTTGTAGTGTCTGAAAGGATTTTCTAATACCTGAAGTTATCCATCTATTTTCGTTTGCTGCTGCTGTTGAAGTGGCTAAGTTTGGAAATGTCTTCAAAAATTAATTTAAACAACATGCAGAGTTTAGAGAACTTAGCATCTACATTGTTTTCCCTATACACTTCATCTGAGGTTTAATTTGCCAGTGCAGTAGAAAAGTACATGTATTTTATATTCCAAGAAAATCTCTTGGTAGACCTACAGTTTTGTGGTTCGCCAAGCCTATTTTTGCTGTATTATCTGACAGTACGTCTAATTACCGGAAAGCCAAGAGCTCTTATAAATCAGTTAACAATTTTCCCTGTCAATATTTGTAAGTACATGGTATAATAGTGATACTAAACTCACAGAATGATAAACTTCATATGGAGGTCTAGCTTTGTTGGTTTAGAGGCTGTCAATTTAAATCGTTTGCCCACATAAATTGTGGTCAGGTCTGCTCTATGTTTGAAATACTTGCCACTTTTGACAGAAGTATCTGATCCCACCCCTTCAACATAGTTTATAGTAGCATCTTTATACATTCATATGATGGTAGCACTGTATGCTGTGTTTCAATTGCCTCTACACAAGTGGTCTGTAATGTATATCACCATTTTATTCAAAAACTGTAATTCCACTTGAAGCTGCTGTGCTTTAGTTGCAATAGACTGCACAGTTTGATGGAGGAGGTCTTAGTAACAGTACTAATCATGGTGCTTCTTGTGGACTTTTATGCAATCTAAACAAAATTAACTGTAGTTTCAGGTGGAAGTATACTGTATTTTCAATCGGTTGAAACATGTGCAAAATAATTTTCTACACAATTATATTAATGTATGTGTGTATCATCCATACTGGTATCTGTCATCATCTGATGAAGATGACACTTTTTCACTGCAGTTTGAGTTTTTTCGTAGGTGCTAATACTACAGAAAATTAAATATTGGTGGTACATTGTCTTGCTTTAGTTTACTTCAGATTTCAAAGGTTCTGTGTTTAAACATACAGACGAAAAAGTGCTCTTCATAGCTTGTAATGGTTGTCTGCTTTAAAAGTGTTTCATTTTAATTGTAATGATTAAAACTTTCTTTCATATCTCATCAGTGAGAAAACTATTACCAGTATTGATTATGACGTAAAAAGAGTGAATAAAAATCTTAAGAGAAATATACAGTATTGAAATTAATATTTAAGAAAATGCCTCACATATTTTCAAGAGACCATTGTCCGTAAATTGGGACATGTATACGTGAATATGAATTCTTAAACAGACCACCATTCACATGTACCCATTAACGATGTCACTTATTAGCTACAGTCTGCAATTCAATAGTTTCCTCTGCAAAAATGTGATTGCAGATTTTATGATATTTTTTAAATAGCTTTGCCTGTGGAATGACATTTTACTTCCTTTCATATATTATTCTGTATAATCTCACACAGTACATTAGACTGAAAACAATAATTTAAAATAAAAAAGAGAGATATTTATTCCATAAGCTGACTGCAACCGGTATCAACCCATCAGGTGATTTCTATATAATGTCTGACTGTGTCTATGTCGTGTATAGTTTGATCATAGGATGTTAGAAGCATGCTAAGTCAGTGTTTAAATAACCATAGTAAACATTGGAATGAACTTGTACCAAATGGTAGTTGCATGCAAGTCAAATGTTCGCAAAAATTCAGGATTCTCCCTGGATGATGTTGAGCATGAATAGAAATCCCATGGCAGATCCTCATTGTACAAACTGGAAAAGCTCCCACTAGGTGCAGATGTATCTGGCAGTAACACGTTCATAAAGAGCTTAAAGTTGAACTGAAGCCGTGGAGAAAAAGTTAATACTAAACACTTAGACAGCTAACAAGCTTTAGTGAAAAAGAGAGCGATGCCACAGTAAATATTATGTAGGCCAATGGATATTCTTGAATAACCCATGTACGTCAAAATGGGCAAACAAGAAAATCAAGAAGTGTACTGTACTGTATCAGATTGTTGAGAAGGCATGTTCAGTCAATGTGAAACTGCTGCTGCTAGCTGAAACCATTATTGTCCACATTGAGTGGACCCTACCATGTTAGGGAAACCCTGACATAATGATACCACTGCATCCCAAGAACGTTAAATTCAGCTCCAGAGTGAAAACTATCAAGCAGCCTTGCCATATCTGTAATTAAGCATACTGTTGTGTGTGTGTGTGTGTGTGTGTGTGTGTGTGTGTGTGTGTGTGTTACTTTCTCAAAATGTGTCTTCCCCTCTTTGTAACCTATTACACCATTAAGTATATACAGGGATTTGAAAAAAATTACCATCACTGTGAGAAATGCAAGCTTGTACATAAATGCAGATGCTAATCAAGCCTGCTGCTTGTGATGATGTGTCTGGGCACAAGTGGCACCTCAGCAGTGTCCTCAGTATGTTGCAAGTGTCAGTCATGGTCAGAAGAGTGTTCTGTATAGTTGAGTAAATTATGTCAGAGCTAAGTGAGTTCAAATGTGGACAAATTGTTAGTGCTTCCATAAATGTGGGAGCTAAAATGTATCAAGAGGCACTATATCAAAGATTTATACCACATGCAGAGAAAGTGTAAAAGTAACATCTGCAAAGTCACAATGCAGTCAAAAGTGTGTGTTACACGATTGTGACAGATGGTCATTGCAGAGGATTGTGACAAAAAAATAGAGTACGACAGCTGTAAAAGTCCCCTCAGAACTGAGCAGAAGTCCCTGCAGAACTGAATGTTCCACTAGCAGACCCTGTCAGCACCTAAAAAACATCAAGCGATCTCCATAACCAGGGAATTTCAGGGCAGACTGGAATCCAGAAACTGCTCATCAGTGATGAAAATGCCCATGATTGGAAAACATGGTGGTGAAGCCATAAAACCTGGATTATGGAGCAGTAGAAGAGTTTATGTCCAAAGAGTGAAAAACATGACAGGTTGCAGTGATGGTGTGGGTAGCCATATTGTGGTATTGCATGGACCTTGCGTTCTCTCCACAAGTTTTCATTACTGCCAAGGATTATGTGACCATTTTGGCTGATGAGGTCCATCCCATGATACAATGTTCTCACTATTTTGGAGGAAGAGCAGTATAAAATTCCCTTGAAAACCATACAGAAACTGTGTACTTACCCATTCCGAGATAACTGGAAGCTGTTTTGAGTGCCGACGTGTTTTCCTACATCTTATTAGGCATTGTAATGTATTATGTTCTTCGTATTTCCATATTTTTGTCCACTGTACTAAACCAGTAATCCTTGTGGATTTTCCTACTCAAGCTTCATTTCAAAGTTCTTGCATTCATTAATCTTTCTTTGCTAAATTCTGCCCTTGACCTTATTGTGCTCAGCTTATCCAGTCAGTTGAGTTCATCCATCCCTAAATTGACTGAAATGTTCCATGATCTCTTCCCATGATGTATTGCATAATTACATGATGCCTCATGTGCCCACGACCTGGACTTGTACACTGTTAGCACTGCTACACATTCCAAACAGTCACCATCCTCACTTTCATCCTAGAGACAGAGTTAAAATAACGACTATGGCAAGAACTATCTTTAATGCCCCATAGCTGGCGAATTGCACTCGAAATCTTCCTCAATTCAAGCTCTGGACTTTACAACTAGTATTAGGAACTACATATAGTTTACAGTCTCCAGTTTGGCACGAACTTCCACAGAAATTGTCAAAACTATGTATAGTATAGGTCAAGAGTCAGAAGCAAAATTAAAGTTTCAGTGAAAAGAAGTAAAGTTTATTTACTTCATCAAGTGTGTCTGTTTCGTCGGGATCACCACCAGCGGGCTAATAGCTAAATGATTTGATTCCTTTGTGACAGCCAAAAGTGTAATTAATCAAAAGAATATGAGTTTGGTCTATCACGTGGTAGACAGCTAAATAAGCTAATGCTGGGTAGCCAAAAGAAAATTGTCCCAGTAATTGCACATCAAATACCAATCTTAATGTTTGACTTTCTTTCATTTGGACAGCATTTTCACAGAACAGTTTTCTAATGATTTCTTTGTTGTTTATATTACATTATTATGAATGGCTGTAATTTTTTACAAGCAAATTTTGTTAGCGACCATGTACATGCTGTTCTAATGTTCTGGAGAGCTCTTTCGTAAATCATAGTTCATCTTTATAATCTATTTTCCTTAAAATTTTGAATGTGAGAGATGAGATATCAAATAACTTGTTGACAGCTGATTCCCTTCCCAAAACTTATCCAATATGGGGGTTCTTTTTACAGTTTTCAGGCTATGAGCAGTACGTCAAATCCTTGTTGTTCTGCTAATTGTCACTAATTGTATGTAACCGCCTTACTACAAGTCCATTTATTGGTGAAAATGTTTGTAGTACCATGTGTAAGAACAACACTTACCAGTAGTAGTTAATACAGGGCCTACTGAAGTAGGATTGCCAGACAAAATTTGAAACAGATGGTGCATGTCTAACTTTTTGAACCTTGAAACCATATTTTTGTAAGTAGAAATAGATAGTAGAAAAAGTAAATGAAAAATGTACGGGTACTGAATGAATAGAAAAATTACTCAAACCCACATATTAAGAGAATCACAAGGTGCAGGATCTACATACTCTGTGACTCACTGATTTAGTGACACATTTGTATTTAATCTGATATCTTTTTAATTTATGGTAAACATTTTTTCATCTTTTTCAATTTCAGTTCAAGAACGAAGTGTTACGTCAATTCAATATGGACTCTGAAGAGAGTGAGATTGATGTCACAGAGTTGGATGACTGTCTTAAGGAGTTAGAGGCCATAGATATCTCTGATTTTGAACTGAGTGATAATGAGCAAAATTTGGATGCCAAGGAATTAACAGCACATGATGAAGAAGTGACTGAGAAGACAGAGTGTAAGCCACTGGAAATTTCAAAGGAGACAAGTTTTCTTCCAAGTTCTGAAGTGGAAATAGGTGCAGAATGCGAATTAGGAGGGCCTGCTAAAATAAATTATCCTAGCCATTGTGCTGAACCTGGGGAGGAGTGTAAAATTGGGAAATCAAGTGAGTATGCAGTTCAGTTAATGTACATTTTTATGACAGCATGCAGCATCAATAATAACCTAATTTTATTTGTTCTAGCAGCATTGTTTTTTCCTATAGAGGGTGAAACTGGAGAGACAAAACAAAAAATTGAGTTCCAGACCGATCTGTCAGTTACAGAACTCCGTGAGATCCTGAAGAGTACTGTTGATAAAGGAATTCTGGAAGATAAAAACACAAGTGAGACCGTAGTGGAGCTCTCTGATACAACAGCGGTGGTGAAAGACAGTGTTAGACTTTTCCGTGAAACAAAGAAGTAAGCATTTTTATACATTTTCTGGTCTGCATTCTCATAAAATATTACCTATTGTGATTCGGAAGTTACTAGGTACTTCACATGAATTGTTGCTTTAGCTGCTTCATTTAATCTATCATTTCCATGATGTATCATAATACCATGGAACAAGTCACTTTAAAGATTATTTAATTAATTTTTATTGAAATATAACTGGTTGCTGGTCATTTACAGTTAGGCTCATGTAACAATAACAATTATGTAGTGTAATAACAAAAGGTGTTGACAGACTACTAAGTTAATTTTGTTGTGAATAATATGAAAAATAGTGAAATAATCATGTCTTTGCCTCTCCCTCATTTGCTTCACCTAGTGCTCCTCAATCCAACAAGCCACCTTCCTCGATGTTGACCTCCACTTCAAGTGTGGCTTCATCGGCACCTCTGTCTACATCAAACCTACCAACCACCAACAATACCTCCACTTTAACGGCTACCACCCATTCCACACAAAATTCCCTTTCATACAGCCTACTCACCGATAGATGTCGCGTTTGTAGTGATGAACAGTCATTCTCAAAATATGCCAGATGTCTCACAGAAGCTGTCACAGACCAAAATTACCCTTCCAACCTTGTCCGGAAATAAATCTTTCTTCAGTCACCTAACACCTCCCACACACCCACTGTCCAGCCACAAAGGAGCATTCCTCTCATGGCTCAGTCTCAAGGGACTGGAGCAACTGAATTGCATTCCCTGCCTGTGTTTTGACTACCTGTTCTTATGCCCTGAAATTACAACTATTCAGCCCACTATTCTCCACACTCCCCCCACAGTGGTATTTTGCTGCCCACCAAATTCTTGTCTGTCACTACTCCATCCCTGCTCCCAACCCCTTGCGTCATGGCTCATATCCCTGCAGCAGATCCAGATAAGAGATCTGTCCCATAAATGCTTCCACTACCATCTACTGAGACCTGTCACAGATATCTCCTACACCTTTAAAGGCAGATCCACCTGTCCACATGGTTATGCCACCTGACAAGCTGTCTACATGAATGGCCACTGCCTGTCCGTGGCTGAAAGAGAACTCGATGACCGAGTTGCTGAACCATCTACTCAACATGATGTACTTCACTTTAATGGCTGCTTCACAGCCCACGCTCTCTGTATTCTTCCTATCAACACCAGATTTTCTGAATTGCACGAGTGAAACTCTCCTACAACATATCCTTTGGCCCTGTAATTTCCCTGGCTTAAACCTTTGGAAGTCTACATCTACATCCATACTCCGCAAGCCACCTGACGGTGTGTGTCTACCCTATCCCCTTCCTGTTCCCACTCCAGTATTACACACAAAGTCCTTTCCCCATCTCTACTTCTCTCCTACACACACACACACACACACACACACACACACACACACACACACACAGCCTCCCGATGTTGCACTTGGCAGTCCTACCCTGTTCCCACCATGTCCCTGCATGCTCCAACAGGTAGCACTAGCATTTTTGTCCACCACTACTACTGTACTACTCATCCTCCCCACTTAAGTGCGCACCTCAGTGCCCAGAGAGAGTGGACGTACGTGCGTGTGTGTGTGTGTGTGTGTGTGTGTGTGTGTGTGTGTGTGTGTGTGTGTGTTTTTTTCTACTTCAGAAGAAACACTTTGTCTGGAAGCTTAAACATTTTAGCACTGTTTCCCATTGTGCATGTCTGAGACTCAACACCTCTTGTGTGTGGTGAGTAGCAGTCTATCCTTTTCAGATTATTATTTATTAATGATAAGTAGAATATGCTCTCAGAATTGATTTTTTCACTTTTCTATAACTTCTTGTTGGTGTATGCCTATATATATTTTTTATTGTACTTACGTACAGGGAGAAACTGTCAAAAATGCTTAAAACATAGTAAATTACATTATTTTGTTGAGAAATACCATTATTTACTTATTTATTTTGCAAAAAAGTGATCTTGAGTGATCTTTGTAAATTTGATTAAGTGAGATTCCATTTTTTTTTAATTCCCTCAAAAAGGAAATTATATTCCAACACTAGACAGTCTCAGTTGTAGCACAGATATCCTCTTCATTCAGTGAAATTTTTTCCCTCCAAGCATTTTTTTAAGGTTAGGACATCCTACCACATGAGACCAAAATTGTGGGAACTGTAGATGCAAAGTCGCACTCTTTAATCATCGCAACAGTCAATATCTGAGCGGATGTATTATATGTGTGCAAGAATATTCTACATTACACCAATTTTGGCTGTCTCTGCTTCCTATCAGTATGCTACCAGCTCACTGACTCGTGTATTAATGAACAGTCACTATATCTTAGTTTTCAAAGTGGTAATAATGATACCATACAGGTAAAAAAGGTGCTAATCATTTTTCCCAATGGGAAAATGATTTTCACTATTTTTCCAGGTTACTATTTTGAGGTCTATATTTGTAGTTTTCTGTGGAATGTATGCTGGATCCACACTACACTTACACTTATAATGTTTCCAAATGTTTTGGTTTCCATATACCATTTTGAAATGTGCACCCTCAAGTATTTTTTTTTTCTAGTCTCTATAGTCTAGAAATATGATATCCATCTTTGACACAGCTTCTTCATATACAAAAATTTATTCATGAAATTAAATATGCGACAGATGTTTACCATCTCAACAGTCTCTCAGTTCTTAGTGTCACATATTATTGTCAAGATACCGTTTATTTATTGACCACTTGTCAGAATAAACTTTGATTGATCGTATGGAACAAATCCTTTAGGACAGGAACAATAGCATTGTATTGGCATCTCCTTATGTACCAATGTCATTGTAAGATTTACCTGTTCTCATGGATATCACATAGTGTTAATGTGCCACAGACCAAAAACTCTTTCCAGTTACCTAGTGAGTGACTGCCATGCATATTTTATCTCATTGGTTTGGATAGACAATAACAGTAAAGTACCCTTTCCTGAATCTTAATGATACCTTAAATCAAGATATTTATCCCAGCTATCAGTCATCTGGTAGACATGTTCAATGCATAAGGCAAGTTACTTTCGCTGATGGGGTATCAAAGATAGTGTGCAATTTGTCAACAGTAAAGTATCGTGCACACATGAATTTGTACCTTTTACCAGGATCCATTGATAACTTTACCACTGCTGTGTTGGAAGTTAGCTGCTGTACAGTTATTCATATGTTGGTAATGGACAGTTTTTTGGCGTTCCCATAGTGCAGCCATCAATGAGACTGAAGTATTGTGCAATGTATCCCTAATTGAAATGTTATCAAATCCTTTCATTCCCCATTTCCACTTAAATGCTCTTAACTTACCAACTGACTTATTCTATCAGTGTGCATACAGACACTTGTCACAATTCTTCATTGCAATCAAGATGTGTTGATTCAACACATTTATGAGCGCAGCTTTAACTCATTGTTATAGGAAGGTATACAAAATAGTAAGCAGATACTTTAAAGCAAAAAATGTATGAGATTCTATTCCTCTTCCCATCTCGCGTTTCTTTCCTCAAATACTCATTTTAGTTTGTCGCATTTCTTCTTGCTTGCATATCCACAAAACTATTTCCTCCTATAACTACTACTTCTGAATTTAATATGTCTGAGCATCATCCTGTTCTGTATTCGTAAGGGCAAAGATCTCTCCTCAGCATTGGTGTGTTTTGTTGGTCAGTTTTCATTTATATAAAAATGTTGTGCCAATTACCAAATAATTACCCCAATGTGCTAAAGTGACATATGAAGACAATGAAACAGCTTGCTTGGGTACCTAAGTAGCACTGTCACTATCACAATTTTTTTAAATTTTCTGTAATTCCACCATTGCTTTGGCATTAAGAACCAGCAAGTATATTTCATTATTTATTATTTCCTTGCACAGTCGCACACCCATCCCTTACTGTTGACTATTTTCGAACGAGTCCATTTTTTAACCATATCCTACATCAAAAAGTACACCATTAGTGAAAAATATAAATACAAATGTTAAAATATATAAAAGTTCTTAAGCCTCTTGCACATATAAAACAGAGAGGTTCATTACAACAGCTGTGACATAGCTGCATCTCTTTTATCGTGTGATTGTAAAATATTTGCAGCATAACACATAAAAGTTTTCTTCTGTTATTACAATATACATTCAAACTGTGTGTTGCTGGCATGTTTGACTTCCATAAACAAGGTCATTTTAGCAAATGTGGTTGAGTGTACTTGACAGGCGTTTTGTTATAATAAAGGGAAGCGAGTAGCATCTGTACACTCTGTACATGACTTTTAACCAGCAGCACCATACTTTAAATGCTCTCTAGAAAAGGAGACAGGTAGGAAGAATAATTTCTTGGACTTGACAATAGCAAGGGCAGAAAAAAATTGAAATATGTTTTATTGTAAACCAACACATTGGATGCAACAATTGGTGAGAACTTCAACCATCTGCCACAGAATAAAAGGTCATATTTTTTTGCTGCAGAGGCTTGACTACAGAAGCTCACCTTTGATGAAGCAGAAATACAATGAGAGTTATGTATTCTGAAACAAGTGCCAACAGCATATAGTTTTAAGAGAGGTGTAATCACAAAGGCTCAAAAAATACAGACACAACAAGGATTCACACATCGATAAAAAGCTTATTATGCTGAAGTATTATGACCATATTACTGAAAGGTTTGTGCTCACTTTCCCTAAATAGTAGAAGTAGTGTTTTGGACAGCAGACCAATGGAGATTTAGGCTTAGAAATATAACTGAAACAAAGAATAGAAACTATGGTGCATCTGGTATGTGCAGATTACAGTTTGGAACTTTCAGTATGTAATATTGGAAATAATATGAAAATACTACACATAGCACCTAAGGGGATCAAATGGGATGCACAAGAGGAATGGGAGATATGTAAATGGAATGTAAAGGAGTTGTGGAATTAACGAATGAGCAATCTGCATTTAAGTACCTGGTGTTTTTTCAAGCAGTATGATTAGTACTGCAGTAAGCTGACAGTTATAGTGCAATGACCTAGCGATCTACAGGCTGCAAGTATTTGTGGCAACACTTGCAGCTGTTGTCAGTACAGTATAAAGTTCTCAGTATTTTAACCAAATATATAATGTTTTTATGAAATTTGGAATGATTTAGGAGGTTTTAAAATAAAATTGTAAATTTTGCTGTTGCAGCAGCGCCGGATGCTGTCACCGGTACAGCAGTGTTTTGGACACAGTTATAATCTTTAATCAGATACGTAGTATTGCAACCACTTTTTATAAAGATCTGAGTAATTTTGAAAGTTTTAGAAAAGTTAGATTTTTAATGTTTTTATGCAAATTTAATTGCGAAATCAGGAGCCACACACACTGAGATGAGTTGCACTGTTTGAAATAAGCGGAGACATGCGGGTGATGACAGCATGCACAAACACATTTTGAACACTGACTGTGCCTTCCAAGTACACTCGACCACATTTGCTAAGTTGAACTTGTGTGTGGAAGTAATTTGTGCCAAGCACAGACATTTCGTATGTATATTGTAAGAGTTGTTCAAAACTTTTTGTATTACACTGGATTATTATACAGTCACATGATGAAGACACAGCTTTGTCAAGACCATTGTTATGAACTTCTGTGATCTCTATACACAGAGTGCATGAAAACTTCCATGTAATTCAATGTTTCATAGTTTTCATTAAGGATGTCCTTTTTGACGTAGTAAATTGTTCGAAAATGAATGGACTCTTTCGAAACTAGTCACTATTAAGGAATATACAGGCTGTCTCACCTAACTCTGCCACCTCAAATATCACTGGAACAACAATAGATACCCAAAAACGGTTTTCACCAGCATGAATGTACATTTAAAATGTAAGCAAATACTGTTTTCAACACAAACTTGTGTATTTTTAAATGGACACCCCCTATAATTTTGTGTGCCGTCAATAGCATGAAAAATCACGAACAGAATGGTGTTGGTTGCATTGCAATACGTCAATTACATCCTGAGGAATTGCGAAGCGAAGTTGACGCTTGAAATAAATGAAGCGCACAGCTAGTGCACGTCCTGAGACTCAAGCATGCATCTCATGCCACCTGTGTCGGGCTCGCACACTCCACAAAAATATACAAGTAACATGTCCAATGTAAAGTTACGTTTTTCAAATTGTAAATGTATGTTTATTCTAGCGAAATGAAAACTAGAGCTACAATTAGAGATAACACACTTGAATTCACTTTGCTAAACATGTTTACTAGTGTCCTGTCATCCTCATAAACTATATTGTTGTTCCTTACATCCAGCATAGAAAATACACCCTCATCTTGAGCAGTGAAACTGTGTCATGTCAACATTTGTTCGAAGTGCCCCTCTGTTCGCATCAATACGCGTTTACAGATGGGTAACAAGAGTGTGTTACACAGATTGTAGAGTTTCTACAGATATTACCGCACACAGTGCAGTAATACGATGTTGCATACCTTCAACTGTCATTGGGTCAAGTCGTGAGACAGTGCTGGCCATCGCACAGTACCTCCCAGCCCCATCCACCTATTTGGAAAAGTCACATCTAGAACGTCTATGGCAACTTTTGCATTGTGTGTGGGACATCCATTATGTTGGAACCACATTGATAGAAGAGTTTCCAATCCTAGATCCTCCACGAGGAATGCTAGTGTGTGTTGAAGAAATAATACATATCGCTGTCCATTCAGTGTTCTATGGGAAAAAAATATGGACCTGCAGTACAGTTAGCAATGATACTGCACCAAACATTGACACTCCCCTGTCGTTGATGACCAACTTGGCGAATCCAGTGGGGATTTTGCTCGGACCAGTAGTGCACGTTCTGCACATTCACATTACCATGATTTGTAAATGAAGCCTCATCCATTACCTTGCAACTGCTGAAGTGCAAAATGACAGAATGCAGTGCGCAATTCAAAGTCATTCCTGTACAGTTCTTCTTGCAGTGAGATATGGAACAGATGAAACCGATGCAGATGCAAGATTCTGAACACTACTGTGACTTATTCCTAGACCTTGTGCTATTTCTCGTACACCCACCTGAGGATTCTGTGCTACAGCAGCCACAGCAGCAATTTCATTTCCATTGCCAGTCACTGGTGTTGTACGTCAACGTTTTGTGGGAGCCCAACTTCCTGTTTCTGTGAATGTCTTGCAGATGTTGCCAGTGGTTCAACGTGATGGACAACGCTGATCTGGGTAGCGTTCAGCATACAGTGTCACAGCTGCATTGCATTTCTGTGACATTCACCATACATTAAAATAATATCTAGTTTTTCTTCATTACTGAAGGATGGCATATAGACTAGATGACAGCAAATGTAACAAGCCACAAGAAAACAGGTTTTAATGTGGCAATGTATGTGAACTATGTTACAGTATGAGAGCAGTTCAGCAGACATTAGGAGACACTTCTACACTGAAGGTAGAGTGTGCCATGGGTTATTGGTATGTTTACGGCAGGATACAGGTGCCATTGCAGGCAACCCCTGCTCTGAGCACAGTACTACATGTGATACATTACGTCAGGAACTGTGACGCTATTGCTATCCTGTACATGTCACATATTTCAGAACTTATGGGTTTAGAAATGGGAAACAAATTGTGTTACCACTAACTGTACCTCTAGTTGTCATTTTGCAACAGTAAACATTATGTGCAGGACATTCCTCATTCTGATACTGCATTATTTGACACATTATAAGAGGTGGACCGGTTCACGTAAGGTACAGCTCAAGAAGGGGCTAAACTATCCCCCTGTAGGTGTGCCACCAATGAAATATGCGCCAATGTGTTGTCATACAATACCACACCATACATTAATGCTCCACTGACATAGTGTGTCAATCACATCACGATTACTGGCAGCGTGAGGTGCCCGCTTGAGTCACAGGATGTGTGCTAGCTGTGCCTTCATTTATTTCAAGTGTCAACTTCGCTTCGCAATTTCTCAGGATGTAATCGACGTATTGCGATGCAACCAATGCCATTATTTTTGTGATTTTTCATGTTATTGATTGAATACAAAATAATAGAGGGTGTCCATTTAAAAATAAAGAAGTTTGTGTTGAAAATAGTATTTGTTTCCGTTTTACAATTTCGCATAGTATTTGGTTTCCTAAGACCCTGCCGTACGTTCATGCTGGTGAAAACCGTTTTTGAATATCTATTGTTGTTCCAGAGATATTTGAGGTGTCAGAGTTGGGCGAGACACCCTGTATATGCAACTGGGACAGGAAACTAAATGAATAATATCTTAATTTTGCTTCACCATTCCTCTCCCATCTTCTCAAACTGCAATGAGTGCAGTGAACAACTTACACATGTTGTTCCTTATTCCAGTTGCTCATGAGAGATAAATTGATTCTAGTGTTACTTTGATTCATGGATCGCTTAACTTGTAAATACACACCAGTTTTCTGTGTTTGTGGTGTAAATGTTTCTGTTTATCATCATTGCAATTGATAACCTGCTTCCATAGTTGAGAGGTCACAAGCTCTTTAGGCCAGTAGGGGAGGAGGAGAGGCAGCCATGGAAATCACCGGACTTTGCGTCACTGTCTTGGGTTGTTACAAACCTCTCTACATGGTGTCATGGATAGAGGGCAAATGCGGGTTTAAGTGATTAGTCTATGGTATGGGGGCATTAGATTAATTTTCATCCTAATGCTTAACAAGACTAGTTAGTTTGCCATGTGTGTACGCATCTGCTTTCTGTTCTTACCATATCTTAGTCACCTACATGAAATAGTTATGTTTAAGACGGCCGAAAAGAAAACTACCCAGATGGTGTCGACTAGAAGGGTTTTCCCCAAGCTATGAACTATAGAAATGAATTGTAACTGTTTGTTTCGTATGATTACAGAGCAAACTCTAGTTTATTGTTTGATCTACTTTAACAGACAATGAGATAATGTGGTATCTGCTTGAAGAGTTGGTGTTGTTAGACTTATTTGACTTGGGTAATGTTTTTCCAGGGTGGATGAATCAACTGTTTATTTTGTGAATAAGTCAACTACAGTTCCCAAGTTATTGTTTTATTCGTTACTCAGATAAGTGTTTGATTTTAACTTTTTATGACTAAATCAAAAATTTGGTGAACTTTAAGCTGAGTATGAGAAACTAATGAGGAGGTACTGAATAGGATTGGGGAGAAGAGAAGTTTTTGGCACAACTTGACTAGAAGAAGGGATCGGTTGGTAGGACATGTTTTGAGGCATCAAGGGATCACAAATTTAGCAATGGAGGGCAGCGTGGAGGGTAAAAATCGTAGAGGGAGACCAAGAGATGAATACATTAAGCAGATTCAGAAGGATGTAGGTTGCAGTAGGTACTGGGAGATGAAGAAGCTTGCACATGATAGAGTAGCGTGGAGAGCTGCATCAAATCAGTCTCAGGACTGAAGACCACAACAACAACAATGAGAAACTGGAGCAGAATATAAGATTTTTTAACAATCAATTTGTGCTCTCAATGTTTTTGTGTTAAATATGTTAACCACATTCATCTCATGACATAACAGTTAGGGCACACTGTTGAGTACTCAGAAAGATGATCAATCAAATTTGTCAATTCGTGCAAACCCAGTTTTACAGATTCGCTCAGATTCTCCAGCCACAACCTATGTGCCTTAAGCCAGAAACCACAGTAACCAGCCATAACACAGTTTCATGTATCAGTGCTTTGGAGCATTCTTAACAACTGAATTACCTAGTATGTGTAAAAGCTTCACTGGGTCCAAACACGCACACCTACAATTATCAAAAAATGGAAACTCCAGGTTGGAATATCAGCAGTATATGGGATAAATAGATCCCTACTCACCATAAAGATAACATGTTGAGTTGCAGACAGGCACAAGAAAAAGATTGTTAAGATTTAGCTTTTGGCCAAAGCCTTGTTCAGAAAAGAAAACACACACACACACACACACACACACACACACACACACACACACACACACACACACATTCACAGAAGCAAGCACACCTCAAGCACACATGACTGCCATCTCCTGCAACTCAGAGCAGAACACAACTGTCACATTGAATTAAAGCATCTATTTTGTAGTGGGTGGTGAAGGGGACGGGTGGGGGAAAGGGGAAAGAAAAGCACTATCGGGCAGAACATGGAGGGAGTAGATGGAAACATGGAAACTCCAAGGTGCAGTGTTGGGAATCTGCAGGGCAGGGAAGGAGGAGAGGGGCAGAGGAGAGGAGCAGGAAAGGGAAAATGCAGAATAGGCAGGTACTGTTGGGTGGAGGGTATGAGGACAGTGGGGTGCCGTAGATTGAGGCTGGAATAATTTCAGGAGTGGAGAATGTGTTGTTATTACAACTCCCATCTGCACAGTTTAGAAAAGCTGATGGTGGAGAGGAGGACCCAAATGGCTTGGGTTGTGAAGCAGCCATTTAAATCAAGCATGTAATGCTCAACTGCGTTTTGTGCCACAACGTGGTCAACAATGCTCATGGCCACAGCGTGGTGGTGGTTGTCATCCATATGGACAAGTGGTTGGTATTTATACCAACACAAAAATCTGTGCAATGGTGGCAGTAGGACTTTTGTTGTGCCTGTCTGCAACTCAGCATGTCATCTTTATGGTGAATAGCATTTGTCCTTTTCATATGTTGTTGACACACCTGCACAAAGCTTCTTTAATTTTATTTCCGTTATATGAGATCTGTATAGAAAGAAATAATATCTTTTGTTAGTAATTTTACAATGTATGCTCTAGGAATTTTAACAATAAACTTTTTAGAGATTCTTTCAATGAGCCTGTCTTGCTGCAAGACAGCAGCAAGACAGGCTCATTGAAAGAATCTCTAAAAAGTTTATTGTTAAAATTCCTAGAGCATACATTGTAAAATTACTAACAAAAGATATTATTTCTTTCTATACAGATCTCAAATATGCTTGTGTGTCATTTGACTTAAATCACTCCTGCAGACATCTCTGTATGTTTACTGGTTTTGGCAAGTTGATTAATTGTCAGTTGATGTCAGAGC
Source organism: Schistocerca serialis cubense (assembly GCF_023864345.2). Classification (NCBI taxonomy): domain Eukaryota; kingdom Metazoa; phylum Arthropoda; class Insecta; order Orthoptera; family Acrididae; genus Schistocerca; species Schistocerca serialis. The sequence continues at coordinate 765,938,921 of NC_064638.1, forward strand.
AATCAGTTATTAGCAGATCTTCAATCAGATTGCTCAGATTTAGAATTTTCTATCCTTTATTTACAATCCGAACTGTAAGTGACACTTTAGTCTTTAGTTCCCTAAGCTGCATTGTATCGCTGAAGTTAAATTAGATGACTGTGTAGACCTCTCCGTGTTTTACAGGTGAGGAGGCTTTTGGACAAGAGCAGAAAAATATAACCATTTTATTGTAGAAAACATCTCATAATTTTATATGTTTGGAAATAATACTTGTGATAATAAACATGTTTACTGTTTTTGTCATAGAGAAGAAACCAAACAACTGGCATCCAAATTGATGCAGCATATAAGTCACCTGGAACCAATTTCATTACCAGAAATCACATTAACTCCAAAATGTTCACCAAAATTGGAAGAAACTCCCAAGAAACTTTATCAGAAAGACAAAGAGGAAGATGATAGCTGTAGACTTGATGATACCACAATTAAGGTTAGTTAATGTTTTATGAAAACTCTTTCTTTTTTTCAGTCTTAGCCAAATGTTTGCCAAAATAATCCTCTTACTTTTTTAATAAGCACTCACACAGAAACTATTGAGAAGATACAGTAGAGTCTCAATATTTAGAGTTTCCGTAATTCCGAGCCTAGTTAGGGGGATGGGGGAATGTCTACTGTACAGTGTATCAATCCTTGATCTGTTTGCCCACTCGTAGCACACCACCTGTCAAACCAATCACTCACCTTAGTTGTGTTTGTGGCAGTGACACCACGCATAGGCTTCTCCTAGTTGTTAATCGCTTACAAAAGCAATCTTTTTTTGTTGAAGGAGTGTTTCAGTTGTTGTTGTCGGCACAGTACAGTGTTGGATTTCGTTTTCTTTTTTAACTATTTTTGTTTGTGCGCCTTTTAAAAATTAATGCTGCAACAAAAGAAAGGAAATTTGTGCATTTTAATGTTAAGTTAAAAGCACTGAAATGACTTAAAAAGTGTCTTTGAAACAGTGTTCGCAAGGTTATTGTTATTGATTGGTGAAGAAACTGGCTTAACCCTTAATCACAGTCATGCAGCTACAGTCGTGCAGTCCCACGGGTCGCATGCTCAGAAAGCCACCATCGAGCACTACTTTTTGCATTTAGTATACGTTTATTCTTCTGTTATACATAAATGGTAACATACAGGATGTCCCATTTATCTTGACCACCCTAAATAGCTGTTTGTTCAGATGCAAATTACGAAACGTTTCAAGCAAATTCTCTTTAGCCGTGAGGGGGACATCAATCAGCATGATTGCCTTTATTGTAGCTTTGATTTTTACAAAGATGTGAACAGCGGTATTACTTTTTTTAAATGACACCCTGTATTTTTTATTCAGTAATTTATTTCCTATCCTAAAGACCTATTCAAAAATGTATTACAGTGTACCATTCACTGAAACACAATATTATTAATTACATAACACAACATTGACTTTGAGCTCGGGATCACAAACTTGTCCACTTGCGTGGGTTGTCAGAAAGCAGATGAAAACCAAGTAAAAACATAACACAAAAGTGACTGACTGTCCTGTACCATTTCCCAGGTGTAGAACATTCAAAAGATGCTCAAAGTGGTGACCCTGGACACATATATGCTGGTGCACTTGTTGATTGAAAGAATTATTTACTGCTTCCATTGTTGCATGCTGAAGAGAATGACAAGCACGATAACGTTCCTGCATATCCTCTGGAGTTGTCGGAATATCGGGATAGACAGCGTCTTTAATGCATCCCTAAAGAAAAAAGTCCTGAGGATTTAAATCAGGAGACCTAGCAGGCCAAGTAACAGTTCCTCCTAGACCAATCCATCTGGCAGGATACTTTCAGATCAGAACACGATGTGCACACAAGGCATTATGTGATGGACATCCATCATGTTGATACCACATAAGAATTCTGGTTCTTAGTGGCACTTCATCCAGAAGAGCAGGAAGAATTCGTCTGAGGAAGTTGGCATATGCTGTGCCATTTGGACTACCATTGATGATGAAATAAGGGCCAATAATTGTAGTACCAAGCATCCCACACCATATGTTAACTCTCCATTGACGCTGATGTTCCACCTGTCTAAGCCATTGTGGGTTGTCACGGTACCAATAATGCATGTTCCTTGCATTTACCTGTTCTTTGTTTTGAGAAGGAACATTCATTGGTAAATAGAACATTGGAGAAGTAGTTCGGGTTGGCGATGATTTGCTGCTGTGCCCACTGACAGAACTGTACACGATTCTGGAAATCATTCCCATGCAATTCTTGATGTAGGTGTATGTGGTAAGGATGGAACTGGTGACTTGTAACACTGGTTTTAGGAATGCCAATCTCGTGTTCAAACTGTCTTGTGCTCACATGTGGATTCATTGCAACGGACGCGAGAACAGTAACTTCAGCAGCTTCATCTGTGCGAGTGCTACGATGATTGTGTTGTCGTGGATTGAAACTTCCTGTTTCCTGAAGCGTCACAGTAAGATGAGAAAACATCCGTTGGGAAGGTGGGTTCTTGTCAGGATATCGCTCTAGATACAGTTCCACTGCCTGCATAGCATTTCGCCTACCTTCAATGACAACAATAAAAGAAACGTTATGTCTATGCAGTTTGCAGGAAGGACAGCCTTTACTGTATGCCTACTCTACACAACAGTATTTAAAAGGACTAAACTACTGTACTAAATCTACCCATACCTAAGAACACTGTATTGCAATTACTGTTCTGCTAACTTACATTCCTTATAGATGAGTAGCATTTCTACCTTCTCTTCATTGGTATACATTCTACTCATACAAATCTTCTACTGACGATGGTTGATGGAATGACGGGTGTGCATACTACTTACGTTTACATTTGTCCTCTGTCAACATCAGCATGTGGATGTGTTGCATTACCTCGAGTACCTGCACTAAGCACTGAGAGCATCAAAGTCAGTGTTATGTTATGTAATTAATAACATTGTGTTTCAGTGAATGGTATACTGTTATACATTTTTTGAATAGGTCTTTAGAAGAGGGAATGGATTACTGAATAAAAAATACGGGGTGCCACTTAAAAAAGTCATTCTGTTGTTCATATCTTTGTAAAAAATAAAGCTACAATGAAGGAAATCATGCTGATTGATGTCCCCCTCACGGCTAAAGAACATTTGCTTGAAACATTTTGTAATTTGCATCTATACAAACAGTTATTTAGTGTGGTCAAGATAAATGGGACACCCTGTATGTACATGGTTAGCCAGTGAAACGGGAAGATTTAAATAAGTAACAAATTCTTTAAGAAAATTTATTTTTTTTTAATTTAATTGCTATAAATAGAAAGTACGAAGGTAGCCATTTACTGTACAATAAGTGAAAAAATTATTTTTTTGAATATAACATCTGCCAAATGTTCTCCATTGGAATCTATGCACTTCTGCAGCCAGGCCTGGAAGTTTCCCATGACATTTTGCAGCATATTGACTGGTATTCCATCAATTTCGTCCTGAGTTCGTTGTTTTAGGGCTGGGATAGTTCTGGGTGAATCGCTCTGAAAAAAGTTTGTTTTAAGTAACCCCATAGAAAAAAGTCGCAGGTTGTCAAACCTGGAGAGCGAGGGGGCCAAGGGATATCCCCGTTTCAGGAAATGACACCACCTGGAAACAAAGCATTCACAGCATTCATGGCAGCTCTTGCAGTGTGACTTGTTGCCCCATCTTGTTGGAACATTGTGCATTCATTCCCTGGAAAACGGGCGAATTCTGGCATAAGAAAGTTCTGGATCATTGCAACATAATGCACAGAGTTAACAGTCGCAGCACTTCCATTGATATCCTCGAAGAAAAATGGGCCTATGATTCCTCTTGCCGACATTGCGCACCAAACCGTCACTTTTTGAGCATGAAGAGGCATTTCGTGAAGTGCGCCAGGGTTTTCCTCCGACCAGTATCTGAAGCTCTGTTTATTAACAAAACCAGAGAGGTGGAAATGCGTCTCATCACTCATCCACAAGTGGTTTACTTGGTCGTCATTTTGTTCAAGTCTTCTGGCCATTTCCTCACAAAATTGTAATTGTTTCTGATAGTCACTTGGTTTGAGAGATTGTAAAATCTGTATTTTGTATGGGTGAAAATGTAAATCTTGACAAAGAATCCTTCTCACCGAAGTGTCACTTGTTCCAAGACGTAGAGCACGTTGTTTGGCAGATCGGCTTGGGCTTCTGAGCATTGCCTGTTGAACAGCAGCGATTTTTTGAGGGATTAGAACAGTTTTTGCACTCCCACCTTGTTTTTGATACGTGGATCCAGTTTGTTCAAGGTTGTTTATCCATGAATGAATTGCGTTATCCGAGGGAACAGGCCTGTTGCGCGGTATGTTGAAATGGCGACGAAAAGCACGTTGCATTTTCACCAAACTCTCACCATTCGTATAATACGCTTTAACCGCATAGCCACGGTGTTCACCCATCCAATGATCCATCGCAACTAAATGGCGGGACATGCAGGTAGAATGGAGCCGGCCACCATTACCCCCACCACTCACATTGCAGCTGTCAAGGCCATCTCCAGTCTGCCCGTTTCGCTGGCTAACCCTGTACAAAATATTGTTTTGGTATTGTGGAAGAGACCTGTTCATATTGCACTCAAAATTCTTATCGAAATTTACAAGGATGGACGCATATCGAAATATTAAAGTGTAGTTCCTCTTGAAACTTGGTTGTTGCAGATTAATGTTTAACAGGTACCATCATTGTTAAAGTTAATGAGTATTATTGGCAATGAATTACACAGAAAAAATCTGCGCATTCTGCATCATCTTTCATGCACTGTGGACACACCTTATGTGAGCATTCAAAACAAATTAGGACCTCACACTTGCTACACAAATAACTTGGCTTCCTCTTCTTTTTTGCTGGACAAATAAAACATGTCTTCCTTCCATCCCTAGGTAGCCTCCTTTTCCAGGTCTTCACGGAGATGTGCCTCAGCTGCTAGAACTTCATAGATGATAAATCTCAATTCTCCTGGAAAGTATTTGTTTATTATTCTTTTGTGCAATGAAAGTTGGATCAGTTCTTTTGCCATAGCTTTCATGAAGTTCATACTGGTAATTGCAGGTCTTTCCTTGAATGACTTATGAACAGTTTATGCACTGATAATACATCAAGAATATGGAAAAACACAGCCTGGGCCAGCGTTGTGTATGGTGGCTTGAACAAAATTGAGCGCTCTTTCCATCTACAGTATCAAAACCACCCTTTGTGTTGTTATAGTGGGCTATAATTACAGATTTTTCACATCCCACACCGTCTTCTATGGAATCATGCATTGTGGATATAAGAATTACTGCTCATCCTTTCTTAGGCACATGGGAATTCAATGTGATGTTTTGGTAAATGCATACAGGGTTGTTCCAACTTTACCTTCATGGGAAGGCAAAAAGGTGCCGGAATTTCTTTTCAGTTCTTTCACACTGTTTCCATTATGGTCAAACCATATTTGTGCAGCACGTCTGCAAGTTTGATTGACACATACCAGTTATAAGTGATAATGTTTCGGTTACTATGTGCTATTATTGGCTTGCACAATCTGAGGACAGGCTGGTTGGTGACTGCATTTTTCCTCTCGCCTGGGGAAAGTCCTGCTCTATCAGTACTGAGCCTTAGTAGGGGAACAAGGGGGAAACAAATGGTAGCACCAAAATTTTTCTTTTATCAGGGTGGCTTTATTGGAGTTACACTAATTCTCAATCTTTCAAATCAGCTTTAGTTCTTTAAGGCAAGCAGCTGCAATTAGTCAAAACAACAAACACTTTTAATACAGTAGCAAAGGGCAAGCTGGAAGACAATGAAATTTAAGTAACAAGTCTCCAAAAATATGGCTTCACAGGTAAGATTAAATTTATGATTTTTAAATTTTTTTTTTCTTTTTTTTTTTTTTTTCCTGATATCGCAGCAGTAGGCAAGATAAAATTAGCTCAGTTAACAAAATACAATTACACCAAAACTCAAATAAAAGTTAAAATTTAACACACATGGCGACAACCGCCAGCTTACAATAGTTCAAAATATTATTCAGTCTCATAGGTGCACAGATGTCATTACCAAGGGGAGTGTGCGAACCAACCTGAAGCAACTATAACATGGCATAGACCAAATTACAGATTCGGGAGTCTATGCAGAGGAGTCGGCAAGAAACGGTAAACAAGTCAGGAAACGATCGCCATCGCCCACATACACACTCGCGCACGGGCACAGAGGAGCCAACCTTAAGCAAAAAAAAAAAAAAATTGTCACGGGGCACACTGAACCACTGGATGGGAACTACCAAAATTCACTCACCTTAAACTTTACGTACGACCCCCGGGCGAGGAAATGGGAAATTGTACGGGCACAGGCTAGCAAAAACCCCAGACACACACACAGAATCCCATAAATTCCAAAACATAATTTAATCTATTATCTTCCAAAACCCAGGATCTTGGCACAAGCAAAATTACAGGCCACAAGATCCAAAGGCATTTTGCAGGAGAGTAAGGAGGGAAAAGGTTAAATAAAGTTCTGCAACAGCACAATAGGACGCCAAGGAAAACACACAAAGTAAGGTACATCACCCCACAGAAAGCTGAGAAACATGAACACTGGTGTTTGCCCACATTTCTGACACAATCATAACAATGAAGATAATCTTCTTCATCTGGCCATAGCACTCTGAAACACACAAACAGAACCAAACTTCCGAGAACGGAAAAGTACTCCTCTGTAAACTATATCCGGGAGCAGCACAGCCACAAGCTCCTGGCAAGGTGCAGTCCAGGGAAATTGCCGCGAGAAAGATGATGCAGCACGAGTATCATCACCCAGGCCTCAGCAAGCGCAGTCAGACAGGGCAGGAAAGCTGGTAATCAGGCAATGACTCCAACCACAGACCTGGTGGAGCAGCAAGTAACACCAGCCCTGGCCAGCGACAGTGCGGAGGGACCCAACGCAAAAGGCATTGCTCGCGCCCCAAACTTCACTGCCCGCGCACATGCCACCGGGCAGAGACTGCGCCACCCACTGCCAGGAGGCGCCCCACAACGGAGAAAGAAACACCACTCGGAGGCCCAACAATCAAGAATCAATCAGGAATACCGCCGCCACGGCACAAGTACCTTTTGCACAATAGAGACAGGTGTTGAAGACCTAATTACTCCTGGAATCAGCACAGCATTGAAGCTTCAGGTGGTACTTCATTGGTTTAGATGGAATATACATTTTGAACCTACAATGTCCTCTAAAGTCGATCATCATTTTGTGAACTGCAGCATTAGCCCCAAGAATTTTCATTGAATTTATGTAGAATGTTTGTTAAAACAACTGCTGGATCAGAAATATTACGTAACTCCCTGCCATGAAGGTTGTCATACCTCAGGCAATTCAGAATTACAGCAAATCTTGCTGATGACATAGTAATATGGAAAATATCATTGCCAGCCTCCCCCCCCCCCCCCCCCCTCCACCCACCCCTTTTTTTCCCATGTGAGTATTCCGTTCAGCGTATCATCACTGAAAATATAGCTCCAAGCTGAGAGACCTGTGATTGTCTTCTAAGATTGTGTCGAAATCTTCAGTTTATTATGAGCTGGAATTCTGACATTCCTGTTTAGTTCTACTCTTGACCACTTGAACCTATTTCTGCCATAGCCGTATTTCCTAGCACGTTTGTCATCTTCTTTGCTTTCTGCTTCTCTTTTAGCCCTTTCCTCACCTCTTTCACTCTCGCCAGGCACACATGATTCCGATTCATGTTCACCATGTATAAAATCGCCCTCCTCCACATCAGAGAAATCAAGTTGGATACGTCACTCCCACTTCATCGATAATTCTTGATTATTTAATCTGCCACTGATTTACACTAACACAGTTGTGCAGTCCCCTGGATGACATTTCAACAAAATTGAAGCAAACAGAGCACTTTCAACAATGACTACCATGTCAACAAGCAGCAGGCTGAGTATCGGAAGCTACTGGCCAGCCCAGCTCACAAAGGCCAATAGCATTCTTAGAAACAGGGGTGTGAAACGCAGTGCGGTCCCAGGAACTGCGCAACTGTATTTAATGGTTAAATTGGAGCAGTTTTCTTCAAACAACTGCTCTGCAGAATCCCTTAACTGAAAAACTGCAAAGAAGTTTGAATCTGAAAAAAGGCGAGGCATTGTACATGTGGTGTACGGCACAAAGACGGAAGGGACGGCAATTTTTGAACCATCATTGCAGGAGAAATCCCTTTTTATATAAAAGAAACCAACTACAGGAGGGAGATGACAGTTTTGCCGCCATTGTTAGCTTGTTTGAAAAGTGGAAGAGGGGTATGGAGTGCCTCAACTACACATATGCTGAGAAAAACCTCTCTGATGACTCTGAGGCCATTTTGAAATATACTGTAAAGTTTAAAAACACCATAGCTGAAGAAAATTCATCCAGTGAACATATTTCCAACTGTGATGAAACTGGTTGAATTTCAGAACTTTTACTGGCAAACACACTTCCTTCTCCTGAAGAAAAAAGTGCTCCTGGGCCAAAAAAAGTAAAGAGTGGCTCACGGCTATGGTAGCTTCATATGCAGCTGGAAACTGCAAACTCAAACTCCTTGTGATTGAGAAGTCTGTCAAGCTGAGAGCATTCAAGAATGTAACCATGTTGGCACCTTTTGGTATCTACATGTATCGAAATAATAGCTGGATGAATCTGGAAATATTCGAGAATTGGTTTTTGATCTCATTTCTACCAAAGTGCAAATAGTTTATACAAGAAAATGAATTGCCATGCGAAGCTATTTTGACAATGGTTAATGCCTCCTGACCTCCATGTGTAGAAGAACTGCAGTGTGACGGCATCCTCACCATGTTTCTCCCATCAGTTGTTACCAGTTCGATGTAGCCAATGGTTCAGGGTGTTTGTGGCATGTCTAGAATTTGGGGAAAAGTAAAAATCTCCAATTTGTCTAGATATCATTGGTGATTAGTACAATCAATCCTTGCATTCGGATGACAATGGAAGCATTGTAGGAGCTTGAAAGAAAGTGTCAGTGAAGGATGTTGTGTACTGGATCAATGAGTCTTGGAGCGAGCTAAAGTCAGATGCAATTTCTAAGTCATGTAGAACACAGAAACTGAAGATTCTGTTGATGAGGACAATCACACATGGTGTGTTCAAAACTCTTACAGGTATGCAACCGAGTGACATTGTCAACAACCACCAATATTTCAGCAGAAGCGCACCCTGCTATTCTCAAGGCAGAACTGTGAAAGTGGCAGGGTGTGCTTCTGTCGAAATATCCGTGGTTGCCGACATCACCCACCTTCATTCCTTTAATAATTTGTACATTTGTATGAGCCTGGAGAAACTCAGGTATTGCACATAATTTGATTTAATTAGAAGGTTGCCAGGCCGTGAAGAGGCAGAAAATGTGGAAATAACTGAGTGGTTACATTCAGACAAACAGTTGGAAGTTACAGACTCTTCTGTAACTGACTTTGTCGACACCCCAACTTAGTGTGTGTGTGTATGTGTGTGTGTGTGTGTGTGTGTGTGTGTTTGTGTGTGTGTGTGTGTGTGTGTGTGTGTGTGTAATCAGGCTCAGACTTACCGATGACGAGTCAGACCGATGGCTGTGCTGTACTAAAGGTCACCATGGGCCACGTGGAACACAGTCTGAGGCAATACCAACCACCACCCTGCACTTCAGATGGCAATTGACACTGCTGTGCAAAAATATTGCAGCTTCACACAACGAAAGACACTCCATCATTATTTCATGAAGTAAATTGTTACCAGACAAATTAAATACTTTATTCTGCCAGTGTAAGTCCCAACGTAAACACTTTATTAAAAAGTTCATATTTTGACACCTTTAGTCTTTTCAACATTATTTTATTTCTTTTTCTCACATAACTGTTCATATTTAATAAGGAAAAACGCCTAACACTCTTGCAGTTTGAGAAGTTATTTTATTTTATTTTCACAGCCAGTTTTGGCAATTCTGAAAAAACTGGCAGTTAACTTTCATACCACACACAACCTCCATCCTGCAAACCCTGGTTTCAGTATCGAAGGAAAAAAATGTGTTGAAGGTCAGTCATACAAAATTCCTAGGTGTACATTTTCAGGCAGATCTGAAGTGGGAGGTACGTCTAAAAAATTTAAATAAGAGACGGAATTCACTAGCATATGCTGTTAGGATCCTCACTCAAAATACAAGTTGCTCAGTGCTGACAATGCATCATTGCAGTATACAATTGCTACTTATGTACAGAATAATTTTTTGGGGGAATTCCACAAATACTACAGAAACATTTAAAATACAGAAAAAGATTATCAGGGTGATAAAAAGAGCTAAATGTAAGGATCGTGTAGACCCCTCTGGAAATATTGCCACTGCCTTGCTTGTATATATATGAAATGCTAATTTTCACAAAAGAGAGCATCTTAAAAAATGAAAATCTCTTCAAACACAACTATGATATATACACTCACATATGAAACTAGACAGAAGATGCGAGACATCGTGCGACATCAGCAGAATGTGGTGTAGGCCAGTTCATGGGTCCATCACATCCAGACCAGTGGCCTGGAAATGTTTGATTCAAAGTTTTCCAAACATCCAACAATCAGTAAAGTGGATCATCATCTTGTGAAGCCACAGTTTTGGTTGCATGTCTTCAGCCCGGGGGAAAGTAAAACTCTCAAACATGTCTAGATGTTTTGTTGCTGTGAAAGTCACCTCAGTAAAGAACAATGGTCCAGTTATGTGGTCCTACATGAGGCCACACTAAAAGTCCACTTTCGAGCTATCTCTCACCTTTTTCCTGAAACTATGTGGATTATGTGATCCACAAATGCGAAGATTATGTTTACCACAGCTCTAGATACATGGAATGTGGCCTTACCAGAAAACATCACAATTCAAAAGAAAACTACACTACTGGCCATTAAAATTGCTACACCAAGAAGAAATGCAGATGATAAACGTGTATTCATTGGACAAATATATTATGCTAGAACTGATATGTGATTACATTTTCACGCAATGTGGGTGCATAGATCCTCAGAAATCAGTACCGAGAACAACTACCTCTGGCCGTAATAATGGCCTTGATATGCCTGGGCATTGAGCCTAACAGAGCTTGGATGCAGTGTACAGGTACAGTTGCCCGTGCAGCTTCAACACGATACCACAGTTCATCAAGAGTAGTGACTGGCGTATTGTGACGAGCCAGTTGTTCGGCCACCATTGACCAGACGTTTTCAATTAGTGAAAGATCTGAAGAATGTGCTGGCCAGGGCAGCAGTCGAACATTTTCTGTATCCCGAAAGGCCCTACAGGACCTGCAACGTGCGGTTGTGCATTATCCTGCTGAAATGCAGGGTTTCGCGGGGATCAAATGAAGGGTAGAGCCACGGGTTGTAAGACACTTGAAATGTAACATCCACTGTTCAAAGTGTCGTCAATGCGAACAAGAGGTGACCGATACATGTAACCAGTGGCACCCCATACCATCACGCCGGGCGATACAACAGTATGGCGATGACTAATACACGCTTCCAATGTGCGTTCACCACGATGTAACCAAACACGGATGCGACCATCATGATGCTGTAAACAGAACCTGGATTCATCCGAAAAAATGACATTCTGCCATTCGTGCACCCAGGTTCGTCGTTGAGTACACCATTGCAGGCACTCCTGTCTGTGATGCAGCATCAAGGTCTAACAACCCTACCACAACAAAGGTCAAAATTTAATAATGATTGTGGTGTTGCTCACGCTGCTAAATACTGCATTTTCGGGCAACAACTAAGTTATTATGTGGCAGGTGTCATTAGAGCACAGTTAATAAAGTCATTTCATATAATAATGAATAAACTAGGCACTCATCTTTTCATGTTTCCCACGCTGGTCTCATTGTGAAATCTTGGCTCAATCGTTGAAAATCTAGGTGGTGATGAATCCAAGCTCGGATGCAAAGAGGCCTAGGTTTTATTCTGCTATACTCAAAAGTTTTGTAGATGCGCTTCACAAACCATTCTTGAAGATTAAACCTTTCAAAGTTAGCACAATGGTGAAGTAAAAAAATAACCGGCACTCCGTATTTAAGTTACACTTCCTTTTTATTGCTTTTGTTGCAATATCACGTAACACACAAAACATCACTTCACAATACAAAACATACTTGAAAACATCTTCCTCACTGTTAAAGTTCACATTTTATAAACTGGCTGCAATATGCGTCTTTCCAGCATGACATCCAATACTTAACTTTCTCAAGGTCCGACACTCTAACTAACTAATAATCGCTTACGCGCCCAAAAATCAGAGTTACAAGTACGTCAAAGATCATAGTGACAAAAGAAAGAATACACATAAGAATAATATCATTGCAACATAAACATATCGATGTATCAAAGTACCTCTACATTAATGAAATCAAATCTGAATGTTGTCTCAGAAACATGTTAACTACTTCACAGAAACACAGTAGAATATTGCTGGTATCAAGAGGTTCAGGTGAGCTGCCGTAATGGTTACGTAATTCAAGTACCATTACAAAGGGTAACCACAGCCATGGTCTCTGAGCTGATAGTCCATGCTGCTGCAAACATCGTCGAACTGATCGTGCAGATGGCTGTTGTCTTGCAAACGTCCCCATCTGTTGACTCAGGGATCGAGACGTGGCTGCACGATCTGTTACAGCCATGCAGTAAGATGCCTGTCATCTCGATTGCTAGTGATACGAGGCCGTTGGGATCCAGTATGGCGTTTCATATTCTGCTAACAGTCATTGGATCTCGACCAACACGAGCAGCAATGTTGTGGTATGATAAACTGGAATCGCGATAGGCTACAATCCGACCATTATCAAAGTCGGAAACTTGATGGTACACATTTCTCCTCCTTGCAAGAGGCATCAAAACGTTTCACCAGACAATGCCGGTCAACTGCTGTTTGTGTATGAGAAATTGGTTGGAAACTTTCCCCATGTCAGCACATTTTAGATGTCGCCACCGGCGCCAACCTTGTGTGAATGCTGTGAAAAGCTAATCATTTGCATATCACAGCATCTTCTTCCTGTCAGTTAAATTTCGCGTCTGTAGCATGTCATCTTCGTGGTGTAGCAATTTTAGTGGCCAGTAGTGTAGATTTCGGCTGATTCAGTTAAGCATGTCACGTGCGAATCATATCGCTGTTGCTTATCATTGGGTCTCATGGTCTGCAGAATCAGCACCATGTAGCTGTACAGACACAACAGCTTTCTGAGGACGTTATCAATAGTTGCATGTGGCACCTGAAGTTGTCTTGAAGCCTTAAGAGTTTTGTGTGGACTGTTTTTGGAATGCTTGGCAGATATTCTCAACATGCTGACCCCCATGGGTGCTGCTTCAAAATGCTGCCATTGTTCAAAACCTACCCATGCCATGCTATTAACCTCTTAGCATCTAGTGCTAAATTTTGTAAACAGAATGAAACTGGCTTTGCATCATAACAGTGCTTTTATTTTTTGCACACCAAAGCAGAGTTTGTGCTTTCTTCTGAACTGATGCCAGTTTTGCTTGGACAGACAACAGTGATACAATGAAAGCACATCAAATTTGACAAAAATTAAGCAGCAACTCTGTGACCCTCAGCACTCAATTCACAAACCAGACCTGAAACAAAGAAAGATTTACTGTTTTTAAACTACCTCAGAAATAGGGCGTGTGGTTTACGCGCCCGGTATTGATGTTTTGACTGCTTTATGAGCAGGTGAAGTGACCTGGTGAAACGGTAGACCATGCACTCACACCTTGATTGTTTCTCATTGGTATGAAGGCAGACCAGTCTTCTGAAGAAATGTACATATATATGAAATAACTTGTACTGACTGAACACAGCATCAGTTGTATATCTCCAGACTTGGGTAAATACCAGCCCAGACTTCAGAGTCTGTGAGTCAGTGAAGATCACTGTGAAAGAAGTAGCAGACAAGACAATGGTTAATGTATCTTTCCTAACTGTTCTTCTGTCTGGTGTCTGTATCATATTGAATTCACTGAAAAGTTGAGGGTATTTTCATTCAGTCGCTGCAGTTGCAAGAAAAAGTGTGGGTGGTGTGGTCTTCTTCTTCTTCTTCTTCTTCTTTTTTTTTTTACCAGATGCATTTCACTTTATTGAGGTCAAGCATCATCAGTGGTCTGTAATTAAATATATTTACAATTTGATTTGTTTTCAAGGTAGAAAAAAATCTTTAACAATATGTTGCTTTTTACTTATGGTGATCTCCACTTCGTTTCTCGCGTACATTGGGAAATGCCATCTGCTAACACATCTTTGTTTTTCTTAGACACTGATACTTGTAGTCTGGTTGTTAGTTGCTCTGCTGAACTATGCATTTCTTATATTTTACACAGCACACACTTTCGTACACCACTGTTCTCTGTTTATTTTTACACTTTTAAGTGTGTATTGTGATTTGTGGTGTTGCCAACGTAACATTGCCAGTAGTTTGTCTTTGATCTGTATTTTTTTGTATTTTAGTTAATTTTATATATGTAATTCTATTTAATTTTGTTGCTGTGTAAGAATAGTGAAGGAATAGTGATGGACTGATTTATTTAGGTGGCAGAGGGAGAAGCCATGATGTGTGGACATAAATTAATAGTCGTGTGATAGTGTGTGATAGAGTGTGAGTTGGAAGAGAAAGTGAGGAGCAAGGAGTGAAGTGGGGGGGGGGGGGGGGGGAGTAGTTGCGTGGGAGAGGGTGAAGGAGGAAGAAATGGCTCTCTCTCTTTTCATGTAATTTCTTCAAGCATTTTATGTAGTGTTCGGTTTTCCAATATTTATTTGATCATTTAGCAATTGTTTATTTTGTTACACTCTGTGTGAGGAAATTTTCTTGGGAAAGGGAGGAGGTGTTTGTCTTTACTGATTCTTATGATGTTCATATCTTTTCAATATTGCTTGGTCTGTGGTATTCCACATACACAAAATATTAACACAAAATAAACAGTTGCTCAATGAGCAAATAAATATATTGGAAACCACACACTATTTAAAGTAATTGAAGAAATTGCGTGAAAAAGAAAGGAGACTTTTCCTTCCTTCACTCTTTCCCATCCAACCCCCCCCCCCCCCCCCCCCCCCCCCCCCCCCCCTCCTCCCCTCACCTCCGAGTTTAATTTCACTTCTTGCTCCTCATCTTCTCTTCCAACTCACACTACTATTCACTTATGTCCACAAATAATGGCTTCTCCCCCCCCCCCCCCCCCCAAAGAAAGACCACTCCATTACTATTACTTCACTACTCTTACACTGTATATAAATACAAAGCATCATAATTAAATAGAATTACACACATACAATTAATTAAAACTAAAAAAAAAAGTATACGCCAAAGGGCAAATTAGTGGCAATGTTATGTTGGTAACACTACAAAACACAAACCGCTGTACACACTTAGACACATATTAAAATAAACAGAGAACAGTGATGTGCAAAAAAGTGTCCTGTGTAAAAACATAAGAAATGCATAGTTCTGCAGAGCAACTAAAAATTGGACTACAAGTATCAGTGCTTAATGAAGAAAAACACCAAAGATGCGCTAAGCAGACAGCATTTCCTGATGTAGGCCAGAGACCAAGGCAGAAATTACCGTAAGTAAAAAACCAAAAATATTGTGAACAAACTGTTTTTCGATTTTTAAAACAAATCAAATTGTAAATATCTTTAATTAAAGACCACTGTTGATGCTTTACCTCAATAAAGCGGAATGCGCCTGGTGGTGGTGGTGGTGGTGGTTGGTGGTGGTGGTGGTGGTGGTGGTGGTGGTGGTGGTGGTGGTGGGGGGGGGGGGGGGGGACATTTTTGTTGGTAGTTGCAACAACAGAACAAAAATACCCTCAGGAAATGTAAAGCAACTACAGTCAATATGGCCCACACAAATGAAGTAGTTATAGAACAGCTATAGGATTTTGTGCCATTTTTGCCAATTGGTTTGTTTTCAAGTGATGGTTTTAATAGGGCACACTGC